>NW_020955194.1:2526924-2687650 GCF_003031625.1 Empidonax traillii | reverse complement strand
GGGCAAAATAGAATCAGGAGATTGATATGGATGAAAATAAGCTTTTTTTTTTTTTTTTTTTTTTTTTTTCCCCCCAGCTTTATCAGTTCCTTGAGTAACTGCAAAAATATTTACAGGAGCATGAAGAAACCAGGAGCCCAGGGACAAGATGCTGGTGGTGAGCAGAACCACTTAGAGTGATGGGAGTGTCAGCATGTGTCTGCTTAAATGTTGGTTGAGCTGAATCCTAAAGGGAAGGGTGAGAGTGACTGTCGGCAGAAGTTTAAAGGTGGTTATTAAGCTCAGGTCCTGTAAAGACAAATTGTTGCTAGAAGTTGGTAAATGTTAATTATTTCTGCACTGCACCTCTAGAAAGGGCAGTGTATTTCAACAGCGTTAGAAAATGTGGACTATCAAACAGGCTTCAAAGAGTCCCTGGTGACAAGCCTGCTAATCTGGGGCACTGTGAGGTGTCGTAGTTCAAAGGAGGGCTGAGCAATCAGCAAAACACATTGGGACTTCAGTTTCAGTTCTGCTTGGCCTCGTCTGCAGCCCAGTCCTTTTCTAGTTACAGCCTTTGAACTTCTCCCGAGCACACACAGGGCCTGGCTGGGAGGCAGGATGTGCTGCAACTGCCAGAGAGATTAATTGAAAGAGAAGGGTAGACCAACACCCTCGACCTCACATACACACACACAAATCAATTTAACTACTCCAATTTAGAAAAGATTGAGATAAATTGGTACAATCTTCTTGTTGGACAAGATTAGAATGTGAATGCTTTTGGCTAGTCAGGTGCAAAACCAGAGTGCTTTCAAACTACAGCACCACCAAGAAAGGGAAAATATGTCTGTGGGTCTATACTAGTTATAAGACATTGTTATAACCAAAGAGGTATAAAATTAGGTAGAAGCTGCCCATGTTTTTGCAGAAATTACCTCTATGTACAGCATACTAAGTTTAATTGTAATAGATAATATTTTTCTTGTAGCATAGTAGTTGTTTTCTTTTACTGTGAGGTGTTTTTTCTTCATCTCTCTGGGATTTGTCTGCTTTGGTGTCTGAGCCCCATTGAAGCCACTACAAAGCTGTCAATGAGTTCAGGATGACCAGGAATTCACATTAAAGGATTAACCTCAATGCAAAGAAGAATTCAACAAATGCAAATCTGTAGTAATTGAATTTTGACTGTTATATAATTCCTAAGATTTCATGGACATTATATTTACTCAGTGTACAGGTAAGAGGTGCAAACAGAAATGTATTATTTCGAAGAGAAAAACCAGTAAATTGCCCTGACTAGTCTGAAGCATACATGAATGTATCTAAATGCACTTTATTATAAAGGCTTGGCATTGAAATGTCTTCTGCTGGTGAGCACACTAGAAATTTTTCCTGCTCCATTTTCAGATATTGATAATAATTTCACTAAATTATACTTTATAATTGTAGCAGTTATGTCATATAGAATTAGTACCTGTTATATTTAACAGGTTAAAATTATAATATAATCTTATTAGCCAATGATCATCATCATCTTTTATCTGTCTTTGAAGGAGTCAAACGGAATAAAAGCTGAAGGGTGAGAGAGTCACTTGTGCAAATGTAGATGGTAGAACATGTGTTGCCTTTAGAGAGAGGTCCTTTGGCTGATGCAGAGGAGGGTGCCATGGGAATGGTTGCCCTTAGTCTAGAGCAGCTCAAACCAACCCACTTTGCCACTTTTTACACTCCTAAATGTACACAGGGACACCACCCAACGTTTTATTTACTTAGTAAATTTGAGCAGACATTAGTCTTTTCAAGAGGAGAGAAAAAAACCCACAGTTTTGTCAAGTGTAACTGAAAATGTGAAATTATGAGGGCAACAGCTGCTTGGCCTGACCTCTGTAAGTGCTTCATAGGATCCATGAACACATTTAGGGGGAAAGGGAAAAGCAGCATTTGTCAAATTGATTGATTTGTGTTAATTATGCCATATAAAAGTCCCAGCAGTCAGATTACCTGTCTTAACGGGGCAGCGAGAGTGGACATCCTCTGAGGACCAAAACTAAAATCACCACCTTCGTCCAGGAGCGCCTGAGGGAACATGGGGATATTTCAAAGCCACCTACAGCTGCTGAAGGGGAAGTTTAAATAACTGTGTGCTTCCTCCGCACTAAATCCTCCTGCCCCTGAAACGCTTGCAGATGAGGTGAAGCAGATTTTTCATGAGGTTAATGTCACTTGAAGGATTCATGTAAATCCTTTATGGGTTTTGCTTTCCCTTTCAGTATGACTGAATTTTAGACTATGATCATAACAACTCCTTCATTTTAAATTCAGTCTTGCACCAAGGGATGGTTTCTATCACTACATCCACAGTCAGTAAGAGGCAAGTTTTAACCTCTGAATACACAATACCAGTTTACAGGCCCTGCTTTCCTTTTTCACAGTGTTTAGTTCCTCAGACAATAAGCAAATATATCACTCCTCTATAGAGGAGTTTCAATTCCTTCTTTTATGTGCATTACCTCAAGAATGATTAAACTTCGGGCTTATTTTGCAACATGCAGTTTCAGCTTCATCCAGCAGCTCTTGGCAGCTTGTTCGTGGGGCTGGTGTGGCACAGAATCACCTACGAGGGTGCCTCCGGCACACCTCAAGGTGCGTGAGGAAGAAACATCCTCCTCTGCCTCTCCCAGAAGGATGTGGCAGGAAAGAGGGAGCTCAGAGCTCCTCTCTTTGGAAGAGCAAACAAGCCATCAGCTGCTCCCCAAGGTCTCCCTGGGAAACGCACAGCTCACAGGAGATCTGCACGTTGTGGTTCCTCTCCACGAATGTTGCCTAAATATAGAGCTGAAATGTGGCTGCCCGAGATAGAGCCTGGCGGTAAACAAGGAAATAGAGCACAGGGCCACGCAAAGTTTGGGTTATTTTTCTATCGTGGTCTGTAAACTGTTCAAATCTATGGATTGTAGCTTTTTACTTTGGGGCCAATTGCCAGTAAGTTGAAGAAAACCTTCTGTTGTTCCACTGGTCCATCTTGCTACAGATTTCAAGAGCTACTTGCATGTTTACATACCTTGATGCCTTTCACTTACAACGTAAATAAATGTATTTCTAGATACAGTCCAAGTGGTATAAACCTTTATATTACGATTGCCTGAAACTGTCCATCACAACTCTATTTTCAGTTGCCTGTTACTTGGGTAAGCATTTTCCAGAGTTTACATCAGATTAAAAGCAGAAGTCCTTTTCAGGATAAGCCATTTGCATGTGCATGATGGACTCGTTCAGAGGCACAAGGAACATCACACACTGGCCTTGCCACAACAAACTGAGCCTCTCAGGGAGGACATGCACAAAACTGATGACACTTTTCCAGGCTTGCATTGTCAAGGACAGCCATGATTCTGATATTACCAAACTCTCAAGCATCCTGAAGGATCCTTTAGCTCAGATGGCGCAGCCTGGCATGTGTCCATGCATGCCCACAGCTGTTTGTCCTTCGTACACAAAGCTTTCCTATGGCATCTTGGAGAAAGGCTGCTCAGGAGGGACTGTCAAGGCAGATTCTTGAGGGTCTGACAATAGGGAATCTCGAAAGCCTGATGATCAACCTCTTTCCTTCCCAGCTTCCTCCAGACAGGCACAGCTGTGTCTTTCTCAGGACATGGGAGTGGGAGGAGAGGTGAGAAAGAGATGTGTGAGACAGTTGATCCCAGCTGTCAAAAAAGCTGCTGCCCTCCCTTGTTTAAAGATGAACACAAGCTGAACTTGCAAGTCTTGCTTTAATGATGACTGCATACCCACTGTAACCTGCCTTCCCACTTACCCATTATATACTGTGGAAGTGGAACAGGCTCAAATGCAGCTGAGCCTTCTCCAGCACAACCTGTGCTGGACACCCCTCCTTAATCTCTGCTTTTTTGGAGCTGGGGTGCTTTATTTTACCACATGTGGTCTTAACTCCTTGACTCCTTGACTCACCTGTGCTCTGTCAAGCACATGCAGGGAGCTGGTCAGGCCAGGCAGAGATTCTCAAGAGTGCATGGAAGGAAGACTCCAGGAAGCTCTTTTTTTTCCTTTTTTTGTCACACCACCACAGTTGTTCACCATTATCGTGCCAGAAATGGCACCTCTGGCTATTGATAGGACAAACTGTCAGCGCTGGTAGAAGATTAAGCATGTCCAGCAGCAATACTGCAAGGTGGAAGACATAAACTGGGCTGCTTTCCTTCTGCAACACCAAAGCGTCTCAGACAGCCCAGAAAAGATAGAAAGAGGACAAAACTGAGAGCGGGAAGACTTAATCAGTGAGGACTCAGCAATGTCTGTGTTGAAGGCTTGTAAAAGGTCACATAAGCCTTAATAGACAAGCAGGTTTTCTTGCAGAGCCTGCATCCCATGTCTTGCTGTCCTGCCTCCTCTCATCACTCCTGACATGTTTCCTGGTTTTGTTTCCCTCACCACCCCTTTCCTTGTGGACATCTATGAGTAGCTCAGATTCCTCCATAAAGGAGGGGTTTATTTCTTAAATCCTGCCGCCAAGCTCTTGGCTCCGTCTCGATTCTCCCACATTCTTGCTGTTTCTCCTTCCAGCTTGGGAAGACAAGCCTGTTTGTCATGCAGCAGGAATGTCAGTCAGTCCATGAATGTAGCCAGGAGGGCAAATATTGTGGGTTGTTTTTTTCCCTGCAAGGGGCTGACCCTTCCTCTCACCAATTTGTCATGCTTTCATCTGGCTCTGAAAATTCTTGTTGGAGTGTTACAGTAGGACACCACACCAGTCTGAGATGACTCTTCCTTTCTGAAACTTCATGGGTATTTGTCTTTGGTGTCTCACCTGGAAAAGGACCTAGGAACCCCATCTTGAAATTAAAGCCTTGCCAGGCACCACCCAAAACCTGTGATATGGGCAGACAGCTTTACTTTACATTTTATAAAAATCAGGGTGCTGAGTGCAGTAATGTTTACAGATTTTTTTTTTTTAATTTAATTTACACCCACAGTTTTTGTGCAGCCAATCTCACAAATGACAAGCACAGGCCTACTAAAAAATCAGCTGAAAACCGCACAGAGGAGCAAGGCTGAGATGGAAAGGATTTTGTTGTTGGTGTTGTTAAGGATGGCATGAAAGAGGGGAAGCAATGAATGCACTGTCTTTCATTGCCTCGGCAGGATAAGAGCTCTGAAGGAGCCCAGGCATGCCCAGTCCAAGAGAAGAGAAGAAAAGAGGGCTGCAGATAACACGCTCTCCAGCATACAAAAGAGGAACAGAGCCTACAGGAAGATGCCACAGGGAAGGCAGAAGTAAACACAGAGACAGCTGGAGAGTTCTTGGAACAGAGGAGGAGTGGGATGGTGTGAAGACGGGAATTGACTGAATCCTCTGTGCAGTCACTCCGGTCACAGCATCACCTCTCTTCTCCCTGGGGTGGACAGCAGGAATCTGGGTTATGCTCCCTCAACTTCTGGCTGCAAATGCCCAAGCAGAAACGACAGCTAGATCAGGCAGGAAACATAAGCGAAGGCAGAATGCAGATAAATGGAATTTTTGCCCATTTTAAACTGCTAGGAGAGAAGACAAGGTATGAACATGTAATGGGGTGAGACATACTCCTGACTTAATACAATATGTATGTTTTAAATGCCTCAGTCCTAAGAAAACAGCATTCTGAGAGCAGGCTCTAAGGCAGGAGGGGGAACAGCAACTATCCCTTGTCCTTTCAAAGAGGCAGATCTTTTCAGCACAGCCCCTCCCTTGGCAAAAGGGGGCCAGAAGGACATGAGAAGCTAAAGGTCCAGGGCAGCTGGAGCGAAAAAAGGGAAACCATAGAGAGAAAAGGGATCCCCCAGTGAATCACACATTGTGGAGGCAGAAGGGCACAAGGGAAGGGGCAGGGAGGAGAAAGGGATTTAAAATTATGATGAATGGTATGGGAGATGAAATTGTGTCATTGAAGGACAGGGAAGAAAAGGGCAAGTGCAAAGAGAAGAGGGGGGGAAATGTGCAGGAAGAACTGGGTGATGAGATCTCCCTGAAGGATGAGTAGTGCCGGGGTAGTGGCTTTCACAGCACTCCAGGTGGGAAACACTGATTTACAACTCCACGATTCACACTCACATCCAGTGGCTGACACTGCCTTGGAAGTACAAACCTATGTGCCCCTAGCAGCAGTTATTTCCCCTGGGCAATAAAAAAGCTCAGAAGTTGCTACCATTCATGCTGAGGAATTTGGCACTGGCAGTAGCTGTTGCCTGTGTGCCTTTACAAAGGTCCCCATCCCCAGCAGAACCCGCACACACAAGGAACCCGACTGAGTCAAGGCAGCCAGGTTCAAACCTGCCTACGGTGTGTAATGTTCACTGCTAACAGTTCTGTGGCTCATTTGAGACAGCCCCTGCCCCTGCTGCTGTACACTGTGTCCTGAAAATAAAGCTCCCAGAGCACCCATTTAATTCACGTTCGCAACGGGAGGTCGTAATTTTCAAATATTTGTCAAGAGTTATCGAGAGCTACGCCGGAAATTATTGGCACATCAGGAGGCCTTACAAAGTGCAGGAGGGTGCCTGGGAAAGCTGAATTTCAGATTGCAAATACTGTGGTATCATGACAGCTTTTCACTGGGAGTTGCAGCACGTGCGCCCGCACTTCTATTATAAAACCTTATTCAGCTGCTGAAGGGGCTAAAGCCATTCTTAGGTTCTCTAAAAGATCTGCTTAATTCTCAGCTCTCCCTGTGGGAGGTTGGAGGCCAGCTATTCTTTCCACTTGAAGAGTAGGTACCTACAATTCTTGACAAGCAAAGTTCTTTGTAGGCAGCCAAAAGTAGGCTAAAAGCAAAGATGCTGGTTAGGAATTATTTCGCTACGTACAGAAATTGAGAACTGGTTGGTTCTTGTTCTAACTTGTCACCCCATTTCTAACATATGCTAAGGACCGGTGTTCATGAAGAAAAGCCTTTTTTCATAATAAAAAAAAATTATATTAATATTGTTCATAACAGAAAGTATAAAAACATCCTTACTAAAATTATTCAACAAAGCCTAATAATGTGTTTAAGTGCTTGCCTATGAAATTTAAAATATTTGCTTGTTTTATGTGTCAGAGGATGAAAAGTAACCCCTCTAGGACAAGTTTATAATAATCTTCTTCCAGTTTTGTTGTCGGGGAGTTCTGGACATGGCTGGTAAATGGGATGGGCAGCATGATCCTGATGCAGAACCCAAAAGCCTTTTCCTCAAGACTGTACCCAAGAAGTCACATCTGCAGACCATGAAAATCAGAGCAGCTGAACTCCTGAAGAGCCAATAACCTACCTCAGACATCACTGCAGTGCTTTCTACAAAAGTTTCTGAAGCATCCAGCCTCCCCTCAGAATAAAAATATTCAATAAAGCATCAGAAAACTACCATTCTAAAGCCTTAATACAAGCACTATTATACTTTTAAATACACCTGATTTTGGTTTTGTAGGCTGGAGTTTGTTTCCCAGTGCCTAATTCTGTCTCGGGAGACTTGCTCGCCTAAATCGATCTTGACTGCAACAATTCAGTAGAACCACTGAATAGGACATGCCTGTTGAATCACAGCATTTTAATATTTTATTTTAAAAGACATCAGTTCTAAGAATTGGGATGCATGAAATGTAAGCCTGAAATTATCCACCCTTATTTTTGTGCGCTGGGCAAAGTTCACTTCCAGAAATGAATGCCTGTAAAGCCACGCTGTATTTATCATCTTATAAATCAGCTGTATTTATCATTCCTTTAAATCACATTGGATTGACAGGTTGGGAATCATTCACCACGAGCAATGGGGGTTTCGGGATTATGTGAAAAAGAGGAGAAGTATCACCAACATTTTCCACGTGAGACATTCCCTAATCCATCAGCTTTCCACTACCTGGGGCAGCCTGAGCCTGACAGACACCACGGGCAGGAAAACCCTGTGGCAGTGCTGCTGCAGACCCAGAGTCACTCTGGCATCTGTGCACCACATTCCAGTTTCTGCAAATGCTCAGGAGTCGAGCCAGCTCTTCACAGATAAGATATGGAAGTCGGGCTGTACCAGTGACACAGTCTGCTCACGGCTGAATAATCTTCCCACGGGCTTTGGGGACTGAATGATCTTAGCATTAGACTCAGTTAGACTCTCGGAGACTTAATTTTTTAGGTCTTAGACAGAGCTTTTGATATGGTATCCTCCTTGTCAACAGAGAAGAAATAAATTAACCCTTTCTTTTTTTTTTAATATTTTTTTCCTTTATTTTGCTGCTTTTCCCAACGTTACATTTTAAGGTGGCATTTAAGGTTGAGAAACAGCTGCATGTATGAAACAGCCTTCCCAGAGGCAAATAATCCAGAGCATGATTTCTTCTTCTTAATTTTAATTATTGTCTGAGTTCCATTTCACAATCTGCTTGCTGTACATTTGTTAAGGGCCATTTAAATTTTTATTTAAGCTGGAAGGTACTCCTAATGTGGCATAAAATATTAAACACGTTTATATTTTCATAACATAATACAGTTCCCCTTTCCATGCCAGATCCCATCTGTAAAGACAACTTCTTGGATCTTTTGAATGTACATCCAGTTTCAAATCAGGATTGTCAGAGATTGCTATCCCTGCTCCTGCATGTGGAGGCAATGAGCTGTTGTTTTCGTGTTATCTCGTGTACAATTTGTACAATGACTGGGGGAGTTAAATTAATTTGATTTCCTTTGTGTTTGTGTCCTTCTCTCTCACTGAGATAACCTCAGGCAGGTAGTCCTCCGGTCTGTACATCCTCTCCTGAAGGAACTCCCCAGGGATTGCCTGCTGGGCAGTGGGACTGCTGGTGCCTCCTGCCTGGCATGAGGGACATCCTGCTCCCTGCTCCCAGCAGGATGCTAAGCTGGTCACTCCTACCCAGTCATTCATATCTGCAGGAACAAAGTATCTTCCTGACCCCTTTGGGATGTGGGTTTTAAATGCATCCAAGGAGCTAGGGACTAACAGAGAGATTTCATGCATGAGTTCCTTAGAGAAGTCAAATAAATTTAAGTCAAAAAAAATATGAACTTTGTCACCCTGATGTCCTAAAGAAAAATACAACTCCCACCTCCAAAGTGTCCTGAAGCGCCCCTGCTCACAAAACAAAATAACACCTTAATGGAAATCCTAATAATGAAAATAAAATAACCCATGCTTTTCTTTCTTTTAGCTTTTCCTATGTTAGTAAGGGTCATGGAAATTTTAGAACACAGTACTTCTTTCTTGTTTTCTTGTTTGTTCTTCGGTTCCCTCCCAGTACCCAACATTTTGAACTTTTAGATTTTAAGTGAGGTAATTTTGTGATCTGCAAGTCCATCAAATTATGCTTTATTAATGCTTTCACTAACAAAAAGGCAAAACCTGATGCATTTCCTTTTATGATTTTGGAATGAACTCTCCAGGATAATAAAAACAAAACAAACCTTCTTGCTGGTTGCACTAGCAATATTTATCCATTGCACTTGTTACTTACTATAAGCTTTTCTCCTGTATTACCTCATTTCTTATTACCACTGTGCACTTTTTTCGTGTTACATACCATTCTCTTAAGTCTTATCACTGACAAAAATACAGCAGGAATGAAGCTGGTGGAATTTAGGGTTTTTTAAGCAAACCCTTTGTTTTTCTTTCACCCTTGTACAGAAATAGCTCTTTGATGTAATAAGTTTAATTTTCACGAGACACTCAATTGCTGTGTGATGAGTTCCAGTTGGTGATACACTCCTGACTGCTGCATGCTACTCTGCCTTGTAATCTATGCAGAAAACAGTTTGTACATTCCACAGAGCAGCAGATTCTGCTTGGAAAGATGGACAGAGCTGTCCATCCCAGCCTTCAAACCATTCTCCAGTCCCACCAAGCAAGGGATTGGAAGCAAACTCCTCGGGGTCCAAAACACACCAATCTCATCTAGGCTGTACCTGGACAAACAATGTGCAACTCAGCAACTCCTGCCCACCACAACTGCAGAGGAAATACCAACAGCAGAATGCAGAAGAATAATCCTGGATCCTACCCCTGAGTGTTCAAGAACATGATATAATTCATCCAGTGCATGATAACAAGCAAAGTAAATAACCCCTGTACCCCAGGAAGAATTTACACAAAATACCTGCAGGGAAAAAAACACCTCCTTGCCAGCCGGTGAATGTTTCTTGCAAAAGAGTAATTTCATCCTTATCCTCAGGACCCTCAGGAGAAACCTCCTGAAGATGAGCCTGGGAACTATGGGCTCATTTATAACTCTGCATGATCCCAGAAATAAGAGGCTTAACAAAGACTTATTTTTGACGTTTTATAAACTCTCCTCTCCGCCGCCAACCTCTCTGCGCGGTGCAGGTTATAAAGTACAAGTCTTTCCTTTTATCCTCCAGGAGGGAGCAAGCCTGAAATTTCTCTGTCTCTTCTGCATTCTGCTCTGTCCTGCAGTGAGGAGCCCAACACCTCACGTATGCCCATCACCTGTAGCATTAAGCACCTGGTACGTACCCAGCTAAACTCTGAGCAATAATCCTAAATTCGTCTTTATCTTATAGACTCATAGAACCTTGGAATAGTGTGGCTTTAAAGATCATCCAGTCCCCATATCTTTGAAATCTGCTGCATTTATTTCAATAGAATGGATTTGTATGTCTGAAATCTTTCCTGAATTCTACAACTGTGACAGCTGGCATGTTAAAAAATTTCCTCTTCCTGCAAGGCTGATAGCTGCAATGAAATAACCCACTATCTTTATCTGATGTTCCGTAATCAATATATCTATGCCTTGTTAAGGTGCTAGAAAAGCCATACTATACTTTATAGTTATTTCTTTGTTCCTAATTAAGCATACACAGTATGTCCACCATTTAACAGTACACTACATACACATGTATGACGGAGGAGAGGACTCAAGGCTGTGTATTTTCTTTATTCCTGTGTAGTTGTACCATCATATTATACACTTTTACATATTTACTTAATACTTCTAATAACACTGACACTGATAGCTCATATTTTGATTACCGTGGGATAGATTTTTTACTGTGTTAGACACATAACCCATTTCTGCTGTACGAAAGAAGAGAATTTATGGATCATTTCATCTGGAAGCGTTAGGGATATACATGAAGTCAAAGTTCTCTGCACACATGGAAGGAATAGCAAGTCAAAGCTAATTAGTGCAGTGAGAATCTGGGAGGAAAAGTTTCTTACTGCCTTCGAAATTTTCCACATCTTGGGTGAGCTGATCAAGCAGTGAATGCTTTGTGACAAGCTGCAAGGCTGATTATTCACTTTTGTTTGTTATTTGTTTTAAATAATATTTCCCCACTAATATGCAGCAGTTTCCTAAGTGAATGTGTAATGTTTACTTAGGCAAGGATAACGATCTTTTTTTTTTTTCTTTTTTACAAGACACTTGGCCTTAAAATTTTGCATTCATAGAAGCTGAGTAATGTCCTCAATGGTAAGTAATTTTTTCCCCTTTACTCTACATCAGGTTTTAGTGGGAGAAATTTCCTTAAGATGTATGTGCCAGAAGAGAGGAAAATGTGCTGGTGTGCTACAGCTATGAGGGAAACAATGTAACTGGAACATTTGTTAAGCTTCAGCTTTTATACAAGCTACAACTTTTAGCTTGTATTTTTCTTTAATCAGATAAAGAAATCGGGTATTTAGCAAGAATAACAGAGCTTTCCAGCATGTTCAAAATTCTGCATGTTGTGTTCTGCTGCATCAGATTGGAGAGATTTCCAGTAATATTTATTGAAGATTAACAACTTTTTCTTACTTTTTACTTGTGGGATCCAGCCAATATGAGAGTCAATACTATCAATCAGAAATTTAGATGGTCTTTCATGAACACAGGAAAGGAAGATGAGGAAGGCAACAGCACATTTCTTCTTGTTTCTCTGTATAATAGGAAGGGGATAGGGAGTCTGTAAAAGTGCTCCAGATTAACTTCAGTAGGGTTACAATAGTAATCTTCAGTTTCTGATCCTCCTTTTTGATCATTAACTATGAGATTACATAGTTAGGGAACAATAGTCCTTCCAGAAAATAAACAGAGTTTGAGAAAACTCTTTTCTGGAGGGTTTTGAATTAATCAGCTACTTATCCTGGATAGTAAGTTTTACTGATATGACATTAAATACTTAATACTAAATGTTACTACTGAGGGCATGTTTATAACTGTGAAGGATGACTTTTTCTCACCATTAAGTGAAAAAAAAAGATTAGCCACACGTACAAATTGAAAAAATCCCAAGTTTGATCTTGATGAATCCTTCACATGTATGAGACTGGGTCAATCTGCAATTTATTTGTTCTTGCAAGCACCATCAGCATCTAAATTCAGCACTCTTTAGGCAACTCTGAGATCCTACACCTGAAAAATGTGTGCAGTGTCATAAGGCCCACACTGAGTCCAGCTCACAATTTTAAAACAATTCTTTGAAGAATAAATTTATGTGGGGCTCCCGAGAACAAGTTGGACCCCAAATTTTCAATCCACACATGAAAAAATGGTAACCTTGTAATTTCTACTCCCTGATACAATGAATTCAGTTCTTCAAGGAGGGAAATGAGCAATAATGCTTGACTGAAATCAAACAGTATTTTCATGTGCTGGGCAGATACTCAGAAGATCAGCCAGAAGAAGAGCTGACCAAAACTGGAATCCCAAAAACATCCATGAAAACAAAGGCCATAACTGTGGTTGAATCAAACAGCTGTTTGCTATCAGAACAAGTGTTCTCAAGTACCACATAGGTAATATTTGGACAGTGTATCCCATTGTTTAGGATAAGTCAGAGAAACCGTTCTCTGGAAGGAATTGTTTCTGGTCAGACTCCCATTATCACATCTCCTCTCTCACCCCATCTTTCTCTCTCATTGGCTGCTGTGGCACCTCATCTGCGTCTGGTAGAACAGATAAGTGGTTGTCATCGACCCCACTGCATGCAGGACTCATTATATCTGCTCTCTGAGCACTTCAGATGCTCCTGGCAGCACATTTCTCTTCCTCTGGCCCAGGCAGTGCGTGTGCTCCCTGTGTGCTGACTGGGGGAAACTGTGGTGGCTTGATCCTGGCTGGATGCCAGGTGTCCACTCTGTCACTCCCCTCCTCAGCTGCACAGGTGAGAGAAAATAAACCAAAAGGTTCATGTGTTGAGATGAGGACAAGGAGAGATCACTCACCGTGACAGCATGGGCAAAACAGGCCCAACTTGGGGAAATTAATTTATTACTAATTAAATCAAAGTAGGGTAAGGAGAAAATAAAACCAAATCTTAAAAACACCTCCTCTCCACCCCTCCCTTCTTCCTGGGCTGAACTTCACTCCTGATCTTCTCTACCTCTAACCCATCAGCAACATAGGCAGATGGGGAATCGGGGCTATGGTCAGTTCATCACATGTTGTCTCTGCCACTCCTTCCTCCTCAGGGGAAGGACTCCTCACACTCTTCCCTGCTCCAACATGGGTCCCTCCCATGGGCTGCAGTTCCTCCTGAAATGCTCCAGTGTGGGTCTCTCCCGCATGGTTCAGTCCTTCAGGGACAGACCACTCCAGTGTAGGTCCCCCCCAAGGTCACAGGTGCTGCCAGCAAACCTGTGACAGCACAGGCTCCTCTCTCCATGGGGCCAGAGGTCCTTCCAGGAGCCTGCTCCAGCATGGGCTTCCCATGGGGTCACAACCTCCTCTGGATATCCACCTGCTCTGCCACAGGGGCCTCCACAGGCTGCAGCTGGATCTCTGCTCCCCCACGGACCCCCACGGGCTGCAGGGGCATGGCTGCCTCGCATAGTCTGCACCACGGACTGCAAGGGAACCTCAGCTCAGGCACCTGGAGCACCACTGACCTTGGTGTCTGCAGGACTCTTGCTCTCACATGTTCTCCCTCCTCTCTCCCCTTGCTGTTGCACAGCAGGGTTTTTTTTCCCCTTTCGTAGCTAAGTTTTCCCAGAGGTGCTCCCGCTATCGCTGATGGACTTGGCCTTGGCTAGCAGCTGCTTTGCCTTGGAGCCAGCTGGCATTGGCTCACAGGACACAAGGGGAAGCTTCAGGCAGCTTCTCCCAGAAGCCACCCCTGCAGCTCCCTCGCTCCCAAAACCCAGCCCAGTGTTCCTCCTGGCTCTCACCACAGGCTCTCACTGGCAGTGGGCCATTGCTCACCTTGTCTGCAGTTGCAAAACCCACTTCTGGGCAGACACCCACCTTGCTGAGAAGCCAAATTTTGTATCACCCAGCACTGCCAGGCTGAAAGTTAGGTAGCCATTCAGACTTTCTCTACAGAAAAGCAAAAAGGAGAAGGGAAAGCAGCTCTGGAGGGCAATGGTGGCATGGAGTGAGTGGTGCTCAGGGGCACCAGGGAGCCACGGGGTGCCCCGTCTGTAGATGGCTACAACCCAGTGAGAGGCATCCAGCTGAAACGAGTATTATTTGGCGTTAGGAGCCTCGATCTCCTTTGAAATGGAGACAGACTGATGATGGATTTAGCCCACTGAGCAGGGGCTGGATCTGTGCTAAACTGCAGTTGGCCACAGTCTTTCAGCCATGTGTTTTTGATACTCGCAACATTCCTTGAATTAAGGTTCAAGGAAAACTTCAGAGCTTACTATTACTTGGTGAAATGAATACTACTAATGGCATTAATCCACGGACTTCAGCTGGACTCTCCACCTGAGAAGAATAAGGAATCAGTAATTTGTAATGATGTACAGTCACAGTCGAAAATTCTTAAGAACTGCTGGCATTTTGGTTCACCTTATTCAGACAAAAAAAAAAAAAAAGAACAGCACAAAACATGGATGATTTAAGATTTATTTCTGTCATTTCAGAAAATAAAGGAATAATTACCTTGTCTCTGGGAAGTTAAAATACATTAGTTTGTTCATTTTTGGTTGTTTTATATTTCTGTTAAAGATGTGAAGATTTTCTGTTAAATATTTAAAAATATAGAAGTACGCCTAAATGTGCATTACTGCATGTAAAAGTACTAACACAAGGAAAGACAAATAATTAAAGGGACATTATGATATGAAATTTGATGCTCATTTAACCTAGGAAATTAATTGGTAATAAGCTCAAAAGCAGAAGAACTACAGAATTCTAGTAGTTAAAACTTCAAAAAGAAAAGTAACTCATAGATATCAGATTTATCCATTTGGTCTTAATTTGTAACTGAGAGCAGTGCAAAGGATAGAAGTAGTGACAAGTCAATTGGACTTCTAAAAACTGTTTCGCTTGATATTCAAAAAAAAGTCAAACCACAGAAATAAACTTCTGTTTACAGCATAAAATTTAGCCTTTGTTCACTGATGTTATTTCCATGTATTTACATCCTGAATTATATTTACCTTCCCAAAATAATGGGATAAAAAAAAAAAATGGAAAAGAGTCAGTGTGCTGAGAAAAAGCAGATTGCCTCTGGATGATAAAAGACCTACTCATACATTGTTTCAATAGACCAACTGATATGTCTAGTAAAAACAGACAAGCTTTGATGCATACAAGCCTGTTTTCAGATCTAATAAAAGATATTACCCCTCTTTACAAGTTCTGGCTTGCTCATTGCCTTATACCGTTCTGGCTACAAAGACAGTGCTGTTGCTCAAACATTATTACTACTGCAAACCTCCCAGCTAAAATAACACTACTGCTACAACAGTCCTACTATAAGTTACCTCAGATTTATCCAACATATTTTAATGCAATCTCTCAGAGGGGCTGGAAGGCTGCATAAAATACAACGTGGCATAAAGTTAACCTGCATTATATTCTGAGGTGCCTTGTCACAGAGAGAGAATGGAGCAGCAGTATAACAGCAGTTATCAAAATTCACTCTTTACATAATGCAAAGTGACATGAATGTAAACTGACATTTGCTTACTATACCGTATCGTAAAAAGAGAAATAATGAGTTTTAGAGAAGCTTTTGGCGATAGGAATTATTTTGCAGGTAACTGGCAATAAAATATAGTTGAGAGTGGAATGACAAACACATAGCTGAAGGTTCCAAAATCCCACTAGTCTGCATGCTGCACTGTGAAATCCCTCTCCAGACTGAAAAAAGAAAATCTTCAGTCAAAAGAAAGAAAAAGAAAACTGGTTTTACAAAACTGCAAACTTCCTTCCTGTACATATTTTTAGATTTAAGCCTTTCTGAGAAGCTATTTTTATAAACCTCCGATAAAACTACTGATACAAGACCTGAAATGGAACTGTGCTCTGGTTCAAACAATGTTCATTTCAAAATCTGTGGTTTACTCTTAAATAACATTTTCCTATTGTTTCCTTCTCTCTGATCACACCTTCTTTATTTTTCCCATTCCAAACCTGCAGCAGTAACCTTTCTTTTATCAGACTACCCTGTTTTGAAACTTCTCATGGTTTGTTCATGACACTGGTTGCACATGATCCCGTTGTCTTGCTGTGCCTCTGCCTATCAGTTCCCCTTGAGCCCTTCAGCCAATTTCAATAAACCCTGAACAAGGGATGAGGGCTTTCAATGAAACATTAATTCCTATAATTTTTAGGAAGACGGTTAGCAAGAGGAGGAAGAAATGCCAAAGAAGTGCCCACTGTTGCAAGGGCAAGTACAATTCAGTTATTATGCCTCCTGCTTGCTATTAGTTAATTAAGCTCCTGACTAGTCCAGCATATTTAACACAAACCAGGCACTTTATCACGTGAGGGATGTAATTCAAGGTTGGAGGGAGATCGGGGTTTGAAGGGCGTAAGATGCTTAGCCTTAGGAAAACAAGCTCCTTCCATTCTGCTGTGCACATAGCTACAAAAATTTGTGTTTACAAACACCCTGTAAGTGCAGATGACCATCATATAATATGTAAGAGACATGATTTTGTGAAACAAGTCTCCTTCATGACCACACTGATGCAGTGACAAACACTCTGCATGCAGAGAGGCATTCAGTAAAACTGAGGAAATGGCAGTAGTTCACAAATCTACAGAATTCCTTGCAGTTTTTTGACAACATCCTCCTCTAGCACATTTAGGAATAACATTGACAGGTTTTTGAGAACAGCTCCCTTCTTGCCTCACTTTACTCTTAAGGCTGGAAAGAAGTCAAACTTCTTCAAGGTTCACGTGGATGAAGAGGACCATATGGTTGTCAAATCCATTTGTTGAACTCTGTCCAAATCCTGCGAGACGGATGCGTTTCACATGGACACCACATGGTTTATCTGAGGACAGTTCAGCCAGCAATGAACCAGACAGCAAAAATATTTTGAATTGCTCCCTCTCCAAAAGATGAACGAGATGCACTTTTGGGCCTGTAAACAGACTTTTGGACAAATGGTCTCTGCAGCTTCCTCTGTGCAAATGGTAGACATGCTGAGAATTGCTGTTCATGCTGTTCATTCACCCTGTATGTGAACAACTAAATAAACAACATGAAAATGCCATGCCATATTTTTCATATCACAAACATCGTTCCCAATCAGATACCATCCTTTCTTCGATGTAAGAGACCACAGGTCCCCACAAAATCAGTTTCTTATAAAATTTCTGTGTTTTCTATCCAAGCAACCATTCTTTTGCACCTGTAAGTACGGAGCATAAGCTGGATTTAACTGCTTCTATGAGTCTTTCAAGAGAGACATTATGTCCACTCCAGCATCACTGTTAATATCTCATGGAATCACAAATCAAAAGTTGCAAGATGGAAAGTTACTCCTATGAAGAGAAGTCTTACACTGATGTGAAGAATGGTAATTAAAGCAGCCACCTCAGGAGAAACTAAAAACGAAGTGGCTATATTTGGACTCCATTTGTAACAGAAAAGTGAAACAGCATCCCTCCAGAAGAGTTTTTGCAACTCCTTCATACATTATTCCCCTGGGAATGTTTTTTTTACCTAATTTCGAAGGCTAATTAATATGTACAGTAAGTACTGTCTGATACCTCAGGGTGACATGCCCCCTCCCCCAAAGGTATTAAATTCAGGATAGTATGGAAGGCTAAGATTGCATCTGAGTTTTGGGACAGATACACAATAGCTAAATTTTTGAATGTATTGGATTTGGATTCTGGCTTTGTACCAAATAGAAAAGCCTAAACATTTAGTGTCCAGATAAAGTAATTAAATGATAAACACCTTTAGACTGTCTTAATTGTTAGCGGAATAACTTTACTGGGTTCTGCTTATCAATTTAAGGGGTACAGAGGGCAAAGTTTTCAGCTGATTGGCACTCTCCCATCAAATACAACAGTCACCTGCCGTGTCAGCTGTAAAATACTGAAGTACCAGGGCCCTGAGGGCATTACCAGGTCCCCCAGCAGCCCTGTCCAGAAACACACGTCAGCCCAGCCAAGTATGGAGATGCCCATCCCGGGGCTGGGGCTGCCTCAGTGCCTCCAGCTGCTCCTGGCTGGGGTGGTGGGATGGGTCTGGATGCCAGGGCCTGCTTGGATGCCCTGGGGAGCTCCTGACGCTCCTGGGCCCTGGGGAAAAGCTGGTTCCTGGGATGCCCTGATGGAAACCATTTCCCACGGGGAACACCTCTGGAACCATCTTTCCATCATGCCTTCCCATCAGACACTGTCCACCACTTGTGTCTTGTATTTGGGACTCATTGTTCACAGTATGAAAATACCACCTAATCACCTATGCAGTGTTCTGGGACTACCGTGATACAGTTACACTTTACATTAGAAATTACAGTGGTGAAAAACAGGAGTTCTTTTCTGAAAGGGATGACATCCTGCGATCCAGCGTTGCACAAAGTGACATCTACGTGCATACCATTATTGCCAAAGTACTATCCAAAATATACACTGCATAAACCCAAGACTTGGGTAAGTGCAAAGTACTCTTTCCCTTATGGCACTCACACACAGGCTTAAATAAGTCAATGAAAAATTAAGTAAACGAAGAGCACCACTGATGTGCTTAAGTGAATTACTGGAATGGGCCCAAAGCTATTGAAAATGGTGTGAGATTGATCCTTGACGTGATCCTTTGGAACAGATCTCAATGTCCAAGCGCCTTGTTTGATTTTCAAGCAGTTTTTTATTTTGTTTTTAGAAGGAACTCTGCTCACTGCCACATGACCTGTTGTTTTCTGAGCGTTGCTGGACAGTGCAGCATCTAAGAGCCTGAGTCAGAAGGAAAAAGAACCTGTCTTTCATGGCTCTGTGGTAAAATTCTGCTTTCTCTCATCCATTATTGCTGTTTTATTCTACCCCTTTGCAAAGCCCTAGAGCTTTACTCTGCACCAGCAGTGTTACAAGTTTACCTTTGTCCACCTATGGAGCAGGGCGGTGTCAGTTTAAGTGGGGGATAAAAGCAACCCCTTAACACAGAGATCTTAGCTCTGAATAATTCCCTCATCAGAACGTTGTTTTTCATTGGTTTTGGGTTAGTCAATGAAGAACATGACCAGCTGGTTCACAACTGGTTTCACTTTTTGTTTGATGGGCTGGCCGGAGCCGGAAGCCTGCAGGGAAACACTTCCATTCCCCCACATTTTCACACTGAACTAAAGACGTCCCAAAAGCATTTCTAATCACAACAGTAGTTGTGTACAGCAGAAAATCAGCCAGAATGACTACCAAGGAATAAATTATTCTGTCACAGTTCTGTGTGGACTCTTAATTTGGAGCAGTGAGTTTTGTGAGTGCCTACTGACTTTTGTCTTCATTTCACTCATACTCTTTAATCAGCAATTTTTCTCACTCATGTCCTTTCATTTCCACTATTGCTGAACAAAGAAATCAGTAACATTTATCTGCAGTATTGGGGGGTGTGTGTGTATCCACCTTTCCCAAAGGCAAAGGAGCGTAACTCAAGATGAGCCACGGCAGTGCCCCCAGAGAAGAGCAGGAGCCTGAGCAGAGAGGGGAACAGGAAGAGTTCCCAAGTCTGTGTGCAGTTTGCTTGTTCAGGAGCCACACAGTGCCATTGCTGTCCCAATATCTGCTTTTATTTGGTGCCATAAATAGCTGTGTGCTCCAGCCTATCGTGACCTTTGATTAGCACTGCTACAAGCAACTGCTGGGCTGTCGAAGCACTCCAATATATACTTTGAAACCAGGAAGGAGGTCAAATATAAACATGAATAGTTTCTTTTCTCATGCAAGTGCAAAATTCCTCTTGTATCTCTTTTGCTTTTGCAAACTGTACATAAAGTAGAAACTAAAATCAGAAAAAAAATACCAGCAAAGGTGCCAGAAAGCCGAGGAGGAATCAGTTCTTAGTTTGTTCCAAACCTAAGGTTTCAATTAAAATAATCACAGCTTCCACTCTTTCTCTTGGCTGAAGGAATGCTTCTTCACAAGAGGGAATACTTGCTACAAGTTGTAACACTGTTGTTTCCACAAGTATTGTTCCTATCTTTTTTTTTTTTGGTTGACTTTTATGTGAACTGACAGTCAATTTCTTGGTGGACAATTGCCCACATTATAAAAATCCACTGATGTGTCACTCTTTGGCTCTGCCAAAAAAGCCACGGTAGTTACAAGGAGCACAGTATTTGGCCTGTCATTAAAACAGGGGTCCACTTAACAGTAAAAAGAAATGACCATCAACAAACACAGCAGTATATTTTTAAGGGTTGGTGTCAAAATATAAACAACTCCAATAGTTTGAGGTGTCTGTGCCTCTGTAAGTCATAAAACAGTGAAGAGCTCGAGGGAGAACACAGCACCAGGCAAGGAAAGCTGAATGCATTTTAGGTGCAGTAATTTTAAATGCCTTCCCTGAAGAACAAACTGGATAAATTCGAAAATACAAGGAAGAGCTCAAAGTAATTGATAAGGGACAAAAAAGGAGGCCAAAGTAACATGCTCAGAGGCATGAAAATCACAGAGATAAAAGGGTTGTTTTTTATATGATAACACATATTCCTAACCCAAACACGAACAGGCTCACACTTGCAGATTTTCCCCGTGGTTGTGGCTTGTTTTTATTGTTGAAGAAAATGCATGCAAAGCCATTCCTTCAGTAAACAAACTGTTGCATCTGAACAGCGATGAAGCAGCTGCATCCCTTGTTTTGCTTTACTGAGTGGCTAATGCAGAAGCATACTTCAGATTTCCTTCCCAAATAATACCAGCTAATGATTAGCAAGAAAAATTACTAACTCTAACTTTGTTAAATTGGGAAATATCATAATTTATCACCACATGGCTTTGAGCTCCAGCTTTTTACTGAAGAACACCCACCCAGTTCCAGTGCTGTTCAAACTCCTGCAAAGAGTGACCTGTTTTTTAGCCTTTTGCCACTGAGTGGTCCCAAAGATAAAGACATTTTGCACGAGAGTTAAGGCTGTTATCCTGAGCCTCTCGAGCAAATTCCAACCCGTGGAGTCTAAATTCCTGTGTTTTCAGCTGGATGCTGCATCTTTCACTTCCTGCTCTGATATTCTTGAATGATGCTCTTAAAATGAGACTTTGAGCTTGGAATATGGACCAACAAAACATTAAGTGCTAGTTCAGGTGCTGTTCAAGGGCAAGTTCCCCATATCTGTCGAACTTCTGTCCTTCCACAAGGCATCCTTTCCAATTTTTTCTCCAGGTTTTAAATCCAGGTTTAAAGTCTCCACAGCTGCACCTACACAGGTGGGGTTCTACAGACCTCCTACTCTAGTCTTAAATGAACACGTAAAACGAAAACGTGTCAAAGACGAAAAAAAAACATAACAGAATTTTCTGAGCTGGAAGGGACCCGCAGCACCATCGAGTGCAACTCCTGGCCCTGCACAGGGCCATCCCCAAGAGCCACACCACGTGCCCGAGAGCGTTGTCCAAAGGCTCCTGGAGCTCCGCCAGGCTCGGTGCCGCGACCGCTTCCCCGGGGAGGCCGTAAAGAGGAACAAAAGATCCCTTTCGCTTTTTAAAAAAAGCAACGCCGGTGTCCCCTAACGGAGGAGGGGAGGGATGGAGTGACCCCCGGGGTCCCGCAGCCTCCTTCCCGATCTCCTTCCCGCTCCCCGTCCCGCTCCCATCCCGGATCCCGGAGGGACAGACGGGAGGCGGCCGCGCTGACGTCACCATCACCGCCCTGACGTCACCATCCGGGCCCCCGCGCGCGCCCGCCGCCGGGGGCCCACAATGGGGAGCGCGCGCGCGCCCAACCGACGCGGAACGGGCCCGGCGCGCGCGGCGCTGCCCCTGTGTGCGTGTGTGTGAGGGACAGAGAGAGAGAGAGACAGAGCCCCGTCCCACTGCCCGCACCCAGCCCCGCACCGCCACGCACGGAGCGCGCTCCGGCCGCGAGCGGCAGCCCCGGAAAACACACGCGGGTGGCGGAGCCGCCGCCGCGCTGGGCCGGGTGCGGGAGGCGCTGCCGGCGCCGCCATCTTGCCCACGGGGCCCCCGCCAGACGCGGCTGCGCCGCCGCGGACGGGAACGCGAGGAGCCTCCGCCGCCTCCCGCCTCCCTCCCTGCCTCCCTCCGGGCCCGCTCCCTCCCCCGCCCCGCCGAGCCCTCAGCGCGGAGCTCCCACTCGCCCGGCCCCGCCACCCCCGCCCGGCCGAGCCCCGCGTCCGCCCACCCCCCCCGCGTGCGCCCGGTGCCCGGACGGGGCGGAGCGGAGCGCGCAGGCCCCGGCCCAGCCCCAGCCCGAGCACAGGCAGGGCCGCCGCCGCCGCCGCCGGGCAGCAGCTGGTGACGCAGGAAAAACGCCCCGGAGAGAGCGAGCGGAGCGCTCAGGGCCGGCACCCGAAGCGCGGGCAGTGGCGGCCGATTCGCCCCTTCCCGCTTCGCGCCGCAGCGCACCCGGAGAGGGGGAACCGGGGCAGCGCGGAGCCGCCCCCTCAGAGCCGCGGCCTGGCATGAGCCCGTGCCCCGCCGGCCGCCGGGCATGAGGCAGCGCCCAGGAGGGCTCCGGGCCGCCGCTGCAGCCGCCGCGGGACGAGGGGAAGCGGTGCGGGGGTGAGTGCGGAGCGCGGTGCCCGGGCGGGGCCGGGCGGTGTTGGCGCTCCCCGGGGACGGGGCTCCGCGGGCCGGGGCGCGGCGGGAGGGGCAGGACGGGGCTGCCGGGGCCCCGCGGGGGTGCGGGGCGGCGGCGGTGCTTCCCTCGCAGCCCCGGCGTGTCGGCCCCGCACCGCCGTGTTTTGGAGGGCGAGGGAAAATGGCTGACGGCTCCTCGTCGCCCGAGGCCGGCGGGGGGGAGCCCAGAGGGCTCGGGGGGCTCTGCCCGGCCCGCCGGGGCCCCTCCGGCCGTGCCCCCGCCCCCGGCGGGGAGGAGGACCCGGCGCGTCCCCGCAGCGCTGCACCGGCATCGCCTCGCCGGGTTCTCGCTTCCCTTCGCCCCGAACGCCATTACTGAGGTGGAGTGATTGGGGCCGCGTAGGCCCGGGCGACGCCTGGAAATCAGGCCCTGCCGAGGCGCTTTCCCGGCGGTCTCAATGAAAACCACCAGCAAGCAGGTCGCTCACGCCCGCTGTAAACACTGCGAACACGTAGGCCACTCCTCTGGCCTCGGCTCGCAGCGGCCCTGCTGCCATGCACAAAAAAAAGCGTTCGTGGCTTTTTCATCTGATCCCTCCGGTCCGCCGTGCCGCTCCTCCCCGGAGCCGTGTCTTAGGGCTTGTCTGTAGCAATTTATTCCAGGCACTACAGCCCTCTCCCCAAGGTGTGCGCAGGGGTAGTTGCGTGCAGTTCGGCCGCGGATATTCCCTGTTATTGTCCTCGGGAAAACAGGATTTCGCCAGTTGTTTGGGTTGTTGAGGTTTTTGTGTGTTGGTTTATCGCTATGTTAACCATGTGCCGACCCACTTCGTGCAGCTTTGTTTGTATACAGAGGGAATAGCCTTTGAAAATTATCTGTTTTGTTTTTAAGTGATTTTGTTCTCGTAGGAGCATCCTGAAATCTTGAGCTGGTTTTTAGGGTGCCATATTTCATTTTCAGATTGCTCCCTCGGAAGTCCAGTTAAGTGTTTTGAAGATTCACAGTAACACGCAACTGTGCAGGGAGAAAGAAAAAAATCTTGCAGAAAAGAATTGTTCTAATTAAATGCTCAAAGGACTCCTAGACTCACTGCAGACATATTGTGTCTGTCTCAGCTGTCTTCATGGTATCTGTTCAACTCGGTTTATCTTCACAGTTCTGCAGTTGTGTTTGTGTCACTGGGTGTTTGTATCAGCCCAAAGACCCTCTGAAGTTGCAGGCTCAAAGCCAGCATAAGGCCCACTTTTGCTGACCTACTTGCGGAACTGGGGCCTGTATTTCTGTAAAAAGTTGTTGGACATAGATATTATTATGCATTCTTTAGTATGCCAGTGGCAACATTTGGTGTGATAGACAGACTGAGTAACCTGTGCTTTTCAGCAGCTTCTCAAATGCCTGACAAATGAGTGGTGAAATCTTTTTGTTTAGGAAGGGACTATTGATTGGTGTTTGGGGGATTGAGCTTTATTGATTATGGAGTTGGAGCAGTGTCCCTAGTAAGAAAGATTTAGGAGTGACTGAAATCTGTAGGCAGCTGACTTTGTTCTTGATATTACAAGGTTTTACTTTGAGAAACTGTCAGGCCTCTCCATCATAAGTGTTGCGGATCAAGTAACCTTTTTATTTCAGCAAATCCCAAGTCATATGTGAGGGAGTTGGAGTTTTATTGTTTGTTTGGACTTTTCTTTTTAACGATGCTTTTGATTCTTGGAGGTGAAGTAATGTTTATTCTTTGAACTGACAAGCTACTGTTGCTAATACCAAGAATTTCAGGGAGGAGGATAAAATAGGTGTATTGATGATTCTGTTGCAATACCCTGGACAACAGTGATGCTTAATGATAGCTGTGAACAAAAACATAAACATAATCATAAAGCTGCTGTGGAAGAAACTCAAGTTATCAGCATGTTTATGGGGGGGGGGCAGGGGGGAATTAACTGGAAAAAAATCTAAGATTATATCATAGCAACTTTGCCCTCTGCAGTGTGTCTTGTACTTTTCTTTCGTGCAGTTTGTGTCAATGGTATTTCTTTAGGGTATCTTCTGTCTTAATCTTTCCTGGCTGCTGCTTCAAATTCCTGCAGAATTTGCCCTTTGGCAATGCTTATGCCCATAGAACTGACAGGAAGACTACGTCTGGAGGTGGTAATCAATAAGGAGAGTGGTAGCAAAGCTGTTTTCCTGTCTCTGTGGAACACTGTCACCCTTACATAAACGTTTTCTTCCCCACATTGTGGTGCGTTTGTACTCACAAATAGACCAGTGCACTTTTAGGTTTATGCATTTTACTAATATTCTGGAATTCTTAGAGGAGGGACTCAGAATAAACTAAAATAGTTCATTAGTGTCTGTTTTGCAAAATTAACTAGACTTCTAAGAAAATAAAGGTGCCTGTAATACCTTAGTTCTAAGACATCTTACATTTGAAATTGCAATTAGTTTAGGACTTTCCAATGTGATTGCAACCTCAGGTAAAATTGGATAGGAATTTGTTACTTATCAGTTGGAACAAATTACTTTTAAATGTCTTTGAAGTTCTGTCTCTGTCAGGTGTGTATTGAAAATATATGGAAAGTTTTTCTGGCCTTCTGGTTTAGACAAGTTCAGAACTTATTTCAGGTATTTGAATGGAAAGTACTTTTATGTGAGGCAATACTCTGAGTGTAGGTATCTATATATAGATATGGATATATATTTTTACATGCACACTTTTTTTTTTTTTTTTTTAATTTAGAAATACTGTTTTATGTGTTCTAAGAGACCTGAAAGCTGGAGATACTCTTTGAAAACATCCTGATGAGGATAGCCACATTTGCGAAGTGAATGAGTCAGAGGTGTCCCTTACTGTTTTTAACTTATATCAGGATTTTAAACAAGGCAAATCCCACAAAACACCTGAAATTATTGCACTCACTTTAATTCTTTCTCTTGTAATCACAAACAGTTGTTTAATCAAACTAATGGCCTTGCTTATCCAGCATGTGCAGAGACCAATGTGAAGTGGTTGCCTGAAGATGTAAGAAACTTTGCTGGATTTTGTGTTTCTCTGAAAAGTTGTCCACGTGAAGGCTTTTGTGTCCTTTAAGCAGTTGTTTCCTGGATGTTTCGCGTTAATACTAATCTGAACACGTGGATGTGGTTTCCTTGTTCAGGTATCTTAAGTTTGTCTTACAGCATGGTTGTGTCTTCTCTCCCACCTCTGTGTATCTGCATCCAGTTTTATTTCCTGTATCACACTTGTTTGAAATCAGAGTTCAAGAATCAAAGCTGTGCTGGAGGGTATGTTTTGGGAACACACTTGGTAATGTCTGTCTTTCGCTGGAGTCCTTGTCCTTTGCAAAGCTGGCAATGCTGTGTGCTGTTCCTGGAGACTTCCTTTACATCACACATGATGTTTAGGGTGTATAAATACACAGAGTTACATTTATTTTTTGGCATAGCTGAGCATTGTTATGCTATTCCCTAGCAGAGGTGAGGGATGGAAAGAAGGTCCTTCATAAGCATTTGCTTGCATGCAGTGGGACTTGAATTTTTCTACCTGTGAAGTTTGAGCTACTTTAGATTCACGTGTTAGAGAAATGCAGTGACATTTTCATATATTAAATCTAGTTTTCGTTTTCTTACTAATATAGGGACATCTTAAAGTTCTCACACTTATTACAAAACTGTAATTCATTGTGAGTTATCTTTTTAGAGAAGTTATGTTGTCTTGGCTGTCTCTGTTATGCTTCAGGCTAGAATGTGACTTGAGATCATGGTTAACAGAGGTTCCCTCTGCACTTCGGGACAGAACCATGTTTTGACTTGGATATTCTTGTTTAGAATCTTGAATAGACAGTGTCAGAAAACTGTTCTGTCATGGCTTTGCACCTTCAAAATGTCAACTGCTGCCTTTCTGAACCATTAAAGCGTCCTCTTGAGCCCACTGGTGTTTTGAGTACATTCTGTAGATCTGACTTGGTGAAGTAATTTAAAATGGAGTGTTGGTAATGTTGCAGAAGAGCTGTTAATGACTGTCCCCACCAGAGAGGAGAGGAGGAGAGTAAATAAGGTGTTCAAGTAGCCAGTTGTGACTTAGGATAAAATTTTTTTGCTTCACTTTTTTTTTTTTTTTTCTCGAGGGAGCTTCATACCACAACCAGTTCCTTTCGCATTTTCTGTTGTGGATTTTCTGATATTTGCATTATTTTTAAAGAAGCCATTAGTTACTCTTTTTATTTGAGAGGTGAATTCAGTCTGCTTGTCATCAAACCTTTTTTGGTTGCCAGCTGTTGCCATATTTTCAAATAAAAATCATAACGCTGGGAATGAAAACCGTTTGGACACAGGTGTGCTCCCAGGCTTGCTTTCTGAAGGAACATTGTTGATGTATAGTTTTCTTAAAGGATTAGTTATTACAAACTGTGAGAATGATTACTTGCTTTTGGCTAACTTTGTGTTAGTGGGTCTCTGAAGAGACCCATGGGATGTAGATTTAAGATCTAGTTGTATTTTGAATGCTAGTATTTTCAGCCTTTTTTCCATCAAGTTAAATTGAAGACTGCTTTAGAAGTAATGGATAACTATGAGGAATGTTACTGTGGGAAGCTTTTACTTGTAGCATCCTTGATCTGCTCACAAAACCACTATGTAACCCTGTCTGGTGATTTAGCTTTCCTTACGGATGTAACTGCCAGCAGAAAAACGTGATTTTCTTGCGCACAGATCTCTTCATGGATGTCTCAGCGAATCATACTGTTTGGTAGTTAGCATTTAGCTGTGGATTTACTCAGAAGAGGGGAATTCCACATTGCATCATTCCTCAGAGATGTACGTCTGTGCTTTTTTTTTTTCCCAAATTCTGTTCTTAAGCTGAGATTCAAGACTATGTTGAAGGCAAGATGCAAACATGTGACTCCTCGTAGTTTCCTCATGTCCTCTTCTCTCTGCTGTAAATTGCAAAAGGCTTCCCCAGTACTTTTTTAACAGAAGTGTTCAAATGAGTGCTTCAAAATAATGAAAAGTACTTGGAGGGAATTTCAGGGCTATCTTTTCATTAAGCTTTCATGTAAAATACCCAAAGCTCAAGTAATAGAAAATTGTTCCTAGAAGAGCCTTTAAGACAAGTATCACTTTTTGCTAACAGCTGAATGGCAACATGGAACGACAGGAAAATGTATCTTCTGAGTTCCATGGGCTTCAGTCCTTAAGTCACTTAATTGGTGCTTAACCTGCTTCAGCAGGACTAGGTGTGGGAAGAGGAAAACGTTTGTTTTGTGTCATGGGGGTCTTAGCTGTGCTGATAGGAAAGCATTAAAGGAGAAAAAAGGATTGTGAGGAATGTGTTCGGTAAGAAGCAGTGGCGTGTGTCAGGTGTGAGCCCTCCATATCCAGGGAGGCTTTTCGGTTGAAGGGGAGTGTCCTTACTGGCACTGGAGTGTGGGATAGTGGAACAGGCCTGTGTTGGCTGTGGGTGCAACTTCAGGTTTCTTGTCCAGAAATAAAAATTGGCAGTGAGGGGAAGGAAAGTCTCTTACTTTTCTAATGTAAGATGAGAGTGAATGTTGTTGTCAAAACATACTGACATCTTGGTAAATGAGCACTGAATCTTTTGGTGTTTATTTTTGTCTCCTGTCTTAGTAATAAAGTGCTTCATTGTGGTTTTGAGTAAGTTTGAACAGGACAAGTTCATGAATTTTTAAGTTAAATTAGAAAGGCCTTAATCTATAGTTTAAACTATATTTTGTATGTGTCATAAATCCTCTGGAGGTTGAAGATGAAACTCTAGTGGCTTGCTCCACAGTTTCAGTCTCAAGTTTTGCACAGCCCTGCTTATGTCTTGACCTGTCTTTCAGACAGTGTTTTATTATCCCAGTGGGACCTTAAAATCCCAGGTGCTTTTCCCTGAATGCTGGTAATTGTGTATGTGCACACACGTGGGCACACACACATGCAAGGGACCTTTCTCTAGGACGATGGACTGACTTTTCCCTGGGTGAGTGAGGTGTAATGTCAGATTTCCTGAGTGCTTTATGGCTCTCTTGCTGTGTTGGGTTGTCTTCATGGTAGTTCTGGTAATCAGGCAGGAACACAATGTCCAAATTGCCTGAAAATTCTCACTGTTTGTATTCTTGTAGCAGTTCAGCCAGATTGCTGTGGTTGACAGTTTGTTACGTGTCAAGCGAAGATGTAACTTGAAACATGAGTTTCCCTCTTGGCATTTGGGAAACCATTTATTTTTTTCCCTTCCATTTCTAGGATTGGAAAAGCAAAGTTTGTTTTGTTTTTTTGAAGATGGCAATAGATGCAGCAAGGGGAGCTCAGTGGTAGTGAAACCTTGCTATGAACTGATGTGTCTTCAGCCGTGGAGAAACCCCAGTGTGATCAGTACCAGCCCCTGGCCAGCAGATGTATGACTGAAGTTTTTCACTTACCTGTGCCTTTCTGGGATTTTTGAGCAGATGAGGCAGGGTTTGGTAATGCCATCCTGTCATGAATTTTCCTTTTAGTTCATACTGCTGATAATGGTAGGAATGTTTAGGACCAGTAGCAACTCTGGATATGTTGCCTGGAGATGGCTGGAGGAGGGTACTGGTTAGTTTAGTTTAATTGTTGGCAAGTAGTAGCCAAAATAAGAGTTTGATTTGGAGATTCAAATGCACTGTATTGATTGATCCTTGTACAGTATTTCAGAAGATTATCTTTCTCTAAAGTTGAAATTGTACTTGATACTTATGTGCTGTTTATGTTTGATATTTACTTAGGATTGAATATCACACTGGAAGATTGAGATGTTGTGCAAGTTAATGTGCCTTGCATAGACCAGCAGCAAGTAAGAGTTGAGAGCAGAGACTCCAGATCTCTCCTGCTTCATGTTTTTAAGTATATGCTTACACTGTGCTACACCTGAAGTACAGTCTGAGGGTTTTGCAGTGTTGAGAAGCCCCTGCGGTTCTTTGTGGGTGTGAAAAGGTGATAAATAGTGGTAGTTCACACGTGAAATGAAGACCAGCCCTTTAGTTCTAATTTCCATTAGTCTAACAGCAAAATTTTGCTTTAAATGCAAGTTTATGCTATATATGTCATTTAAGTTCTAAATTACAGTTGTCCACTAGAATTCTCTATTCCATATCTTTGGCATAATCAGTTTCTCTGGTGTGTTTGATGAATTTAAGTTCTTTTCTCAGAACTTGGTGCCTTAAATGGGAATGGGGGGGAGGGGAAGAAAATCTGAACAACCTGATTAACATTTAAATAGTTAAGTTCCAGTTGTTTTTCTTGTTAGGAATTGTGAAGATGTTGTTTTGGGGGTACATTTCTGTAGGTGTAAAAGACTTTGCTTCTTACACAGGCTCTGGAAATATTTGCTTTCTCTTAAGATACTTTCATTGTTTTTGTGATGTTTTCTCTTAATAATGTTTTTTTGTTTGTTTGTTTCAATTTTTATAGTTTGCTTCTACTTGCCTGGTTGGTTCTGATGTTTGTAATCTGCTTTAAAGGAGACTTGCCTTGTCTCTCCTGTTTGTGGGTAGCTAATGTTCTGTTTCACCAGAATAGCAAAGGTTAGATGTATTCCTTGGAGAGACTTTCTTGCTGTGAAGAAAGTGTTGTCTTGACAGACAACAACTTGTCACAGGGTGTGTATAATCAGTTGGGTGTTTTCCTTTGCTTTGCTCAGTTTTTAAATGTGAGGTTGATGTTTAAGGTACCTTATTCTTGCACAGTTTCTTGATAAATACAGCCGAAAAGTTTGGGTTTTCCCAGCTATGGTACATATTATTTCATCAGGACATGGGCTTTGTAGTATTTTAGAGAGGATTCTTCAGCAGAACTAGGTGCTTGTTTTTTTAAATGCTTCTGTTACTCTTTTTTGAGTGAAATTATCAGATGGCTCAGTGAAGTGACTTTGGAGTTGTATATAGTGAAAAACAAATGATGCAAAGATCCTTGGGGAAAAAAAATCAGCAAGTCGTGGTCTATATAAACACTTAACCATTTATGGGGGAAGGGAATGGATCCTTTGATCCAACCTGGCCTTGAACACTTCCAGTGATGGGTCATCCACAGCTTCTTGGGCAACCTGTTCCAGTGCCTCACCACCCTCACATGAAGAGTTTCTTCCTAATACGTAACCTAAACCTGCTCTCTCTCAGTTTGAAACCATTTCCCCTTGTCCTGTCACTACATGTCCATGTCAAAAGTCCCTCTCCAGCTTTCCTGTAGCCCCGTTTAGGTACTAGAAGATGCTCTAAGGTCTCCCCTGACCCTTCTCTTCTCCAGGTTGAACAACCCCAACTCTCTCAGTCTGTCTTCCCAGGAGAGGTGCTCCAGCCCTTGGATCATCTTCATGGCCTTCTTTGGACCCACTTCAACATGGCCTTGTTTTGGAGGCCCCAGAGCTGGAAGCAGCACTTCCAGGTGGGGTCTCAGGAGAACAGAGAGGCAGAATCACCTCCCTTGACCTGTATCTTCTGATGCAGCCCAGGACACATTGGGCTTTCTGGACAGTGACTGCACATTGCTGGGTTATGTCGAGCATCTCATCCTCCAGCAACTCCAGATCCTTTTCCTCAGGGCTGCTCTGAATCCATTCTCAGTCCAACTTGTATTTATGCTTGGGATTGCTCCAATCCAAGTGCAGCTCCTTGCATTTGGCCTTGTTGAACTCCAAGTTCCTCTAAGTTCACATATAAGTTGTAAATGGGGAAATAGGAGAATGAAACTTATTATTAGATCAGTGTTTCTCTGCCCCTTCCCACCTCCCCAAATTGTGAACTCTTCCTTCTGTTGGATCCTTGACTTATTCAATCTGGAAGAAAGATGGAATTGGATTGTCAGAAAGTCATAAAATATACTGAACTGGAAAGGACCCATCAGGATCATTGAGTCCAACTCCTGGCCCTGTCATTCAGTATTTTATCTTTGGAATTCTTTCTGCAAGTGCATGTGTTACATCACTCTAAATCCTGTACTGAGTAGAATTATTCCTCTGTTAATAAACTGGATAGGTTCTTTAGGTTCTTCTAATTCTCATCCCCTGCATTACCCAAACATTAATCAAAAGGCTTGTGTTGTCTTTCATTGATAAAGAACTGAGGTGCAGAGGCTGTAAACTTCAAGAGTACCTCTTGTCATAACTTTTCAGCGGATTTCAGTTGGATGTTCCGGTGTTACAAGACACAGTTTTGCTGGCTTAGGTTGCTGTTGTGCTCCCTCGCTCTTCCTCGGTTTTGTCTTTGTCTCAGTACCCAGAAGAGTGAGAGGAAGATGAAAAGGTTAATCTAAAAAGAACCCTGTAGTTTCTCCAGCAATGTATATGAACAAGACCCAGACAAAATTAACTTCTTGGGAGTTCTATATTACTGCCTTATAACCCAGAGATTTCCCTTTGACTTCTGCAGTTGTGTTTCTCTCCTTAGGAAACATTATTTAACTACTGTAACAAATAAGGTATGGGCAATTTTTCTTCCTGGTGCCTCAGTTGATTACTGTTTACCCAGGGGACTTAGTTTGATGGAAATGAAATTACAGTGGAAACCAGATTACTCTGAAAATTCCAATTAGGTAGGAGAAAAATGACAAATTGAGCCTTTGACAAATGCATGTTCTGTCTGTCTCTCACGCAGACACAGAATTTTGTTAAATGAAAACTTCTTTTGTGAAAGAGTCATGATGTTGACTGTCGCAGTGGGTACAGCTGTTGTACTCAGCTACTCATTCTCTGTCATCTCCAGTTCCATTTTTTACCTGAATTTCCAGGTAATGTTTGAATTGTACAAATTGTACAGTTCTGTTTACAGTTTCATAACTGGCCTTTTTTTCTTGTCTAGAGAAGTAAAATCTTTGTCACCTTCTGTGTTTTATGTCTTCTGGTACCTGCTGTAGCTCTGTCACACTAATTTGTGTGCTTGTAGCCAGATTATTCAAAGTATTATTACTAAATGAATTTTCCTGACTCATTGTGATCTCCTGAGTGTTCCACTGGCTTTATCATAATTTCCAGGACAAAGTTTGTTGCCTTTGCCTTCTTAGACTTCTTGAACTTGGCCTTATTTGCTGTGGCTGCTTAATATTTCTTTCATGACTGAACTTGTGCTGTTCATGAACTGACATTCCTGGCATTTATCATACACTAAACAGCTTTCTCTGTGTACATTTTCCTATGATACCCATTATGTCTGAGAAAAATTTTGGTCTTCGTGACTCTTCTGTGTTGTCAAGACTCATCTGTGCAGTAATGTATGTGAATCCTGGTTCTATCCTATGTGCTGTGATTATCCTCGTTCTCTTTCCTTCCCTTTCCCTCCTCTGTCAGGGTGTATTTCCTGATAAATTTGCACTGATGCTGAAGGAGTTGGTTCCTAGCCATGGTTATATATATGTTCTTCCTGTGTCTTGTGCTGTTTTTAGTGTTCATAGGGCATGTGATGCAGCTGAAAACTGATTTTTGCTCCTTTCCCCCAGTTACCTTTCAGCCAGCCTGGCTTCTTGATGTGGCTGGAGCTGTGATGCGAGGGCTCATTCCATGGTGGTAGTTAGGATGGAAGGAGGCAGGACCGCCCTCCTTCTCCCCACAGTGCAGACTTCCCTGTTTTCAAGTGGACTGTGTGCCTGCAGCTAAGGCTTGTCCACCTACAGAAATACAATGGAACTCCTTTTCTAAAATGTATCAAGATATAATACTGTTAGTGGGGAATGAGACTGCTGTTTCTCACTGAGATTCCAACAGTGGAAGCAGCAGAGATCCATGTGCACACTGTGGTGGCAAAACTGCCTTCTTAGAACTCTGTCACTGTCACTTGGTGCTGGTGGTTCAAGCTCTGTCCCTGAGGAGAACAGTCAAAACGTTCCTCTGGTCTCTTCTGGCCAGTTGGTGGGATCTTTATGGTGTGTTTTGTGACTGAAGGGAGGGCTCTTTAGGAGGGGAGTTTATGGGATTTGCAGATAACCATTTTCAGTGCAGGGAGAGCATCAGTAATGTGTGTTTCGGATTAATTTTTGTTCTGTGTGGTGGGTTGATTTTTTTCTTTTTTTCTTTTTTTTTTTTTTTTTTTTTGAAGGACTTTCTGATTTTTAGACAGAGCTGCAACAAAGTTTTTAAACCCATCCTCAGTCCTTAGGATGTGGTAGTAGTTGATCGTTATCTCCTGCATTTCGCAATAAAAAATGTTGCGACGTGCCTCTTGATGGGTTTTATGGCTACAAGAATATTATGTTTCTGGGACAGTGGAGTCACATTTTGCATAGGTGGGGGAGTGGGGATAGTGGAAGTAATTCTGTTTCTAACCCTGCTTTATTCCTAATCTACTTTCTAGGGGCTTTTTTATTTGTTCCTGTCCAACCTCCTCCCTGTTTACCATTCTGCCTTTACATCAGACTTCAGCCTTGGTCGTGTTGACAGGAGGAGCACGAAGAGACAAAACTGCTGTTCCTTTGCCACTTCTTACTTCCCTATAGAGAGGCCTGGATTTTTATGGGCAGTTGTTACACAAGTTCTCTCTATCACACAGGTCACGTTCAGTGATTTCCTGAGCGTTCAGGCTGCTTAGGCAGGTGGCTTGTGTGAGTCTGGTGGGAATGGAGGAGCATGTTTAGGGCAGACAATAATAAAAAAATGAGCTATCACTTTATAACACCTCTAGTGAGCTCGTGCAAGCTTGGCTTTTCAGACCAACTATCTTCTGACTGAAATTCTTGTAAGGCAACAGGAAATGGCAAAATGTTTATGTGCAGTGAGCTGGCAGGGAACGGTACAGAAATTGCCAGGCTGAGCTGGGCAGTTGGTATGTTAAAAACTTGTTGGCTGAGTTTGTTGAACAGTTATGAATAAGCTTATTGAAACGTGAATTTTAATGCTGTTGTCACTTTCTTCTGTTTTAGAGATGTTTTAAATTACTCTTGCTGCTGATGATGGTAGAGTTTGAATTCCCGTGCTTAGTTTGTGCTGATTAAACATCATATGAAAAGCAGAGTTTTTTTTTTTTTAAAAAAAGAAGGGAAATTATTGCTAGTACAGTAATGGGAATGCTTAGATTATTTGAATTTAAAGCATTTCAAAATATCTAAGTATTACAGTTATTTTTGTCATGATTCAAAAATGTGAACTTCTTCCAGCTAAATATCTGTGTTAGATGCTGTACCATGCTTTAATTATTTATGGTTAACAGAGCCATAAGTTGTGTTGATTTTATACTTTGAGGGGAAAATTCTATGATGTACTGATAATGTCACAGGGTACCAGAGGTAAAGACTAATAATAATAAATAATTTTCTTCAGTGCAGTGTTTAGTGTAGTTTAGAGAAGGCATTAAATTCTCCGTAGGGAACATGAAAGGAACCAGAAGGGCTGGGTTTTTTCAGGGCAGCTTTAGACTTCACTTTTTGTACAGAATCCTTACAGTGTGACTGCAGTGGTGGTGTTGGTGCTGCTCACTATGTGAGACATCAGGTGCTGTGCATGAGCATGATCTAACAAAGAATAGTGCACAAGTAACGTGTAAAAGTAACACTGGGGTAATATCCACAATTCACTGGCTGAGTGACTTTAGCCATCGTTTCAAGTTTATATTGTGCTGAGTTTTGCAAAGCCTGAAGTGCAGGATACTATGAATAACTTCAGCCACAAGTAGAGTGAACCTGGAAGTTGCCATTCCCCTTCCCTTCAGGGTGCTTGGGAAAGAATGAAGGCAGCAAAAGCCGCTCAGCACCCACCACTGGCCTGGTGGTGTATGAACCTCATCAAAATTACAGAAGCCACGATGTGTTTGTGTCTCTCAGGGGGAACCAAGGCCAGGGATGCCACTGAACAGAAGTGATGTTTTGGGCACTGGGGTGGTTAGGTTGGGTCTTCCAAGGATGGAATGTTGAGTGTTACTTCCTTTTTCACTCCGTTCCATAGGAAGAATTAAAGTTGTGAACAATATTTAATTGCTCCAGTACAGCAGATCAAAGGGAGTGTTTTGATTTAAACTTTACTGTTAAAGTTTTTTGTATTTTTGTCTGCAGTTAATATCTGCAATCCTGAGGCAGTTGGATTAGATGATTAGTGGAGTTCCCTTGCAGCTGAAAAAAATAATTCCATTCTTGAATAGTCCTATAATTGGAGGAGGAAGTAGGTAGTTCATAATTTTAACTTCATCAATCCTGCCTACAAAGCTGTGTTTAAAAAAGTCTGAGATTTCTTTGTGAGCCCTGCAGCAAAAGAAGAAAGCAACTTTTAAGGAAGTTTGAGAGGTTTATCCTCTGTTTATCCTCTGCTAGATCTAGGGGTTAAAAGTTCTTAATAATTACTAAGGGTTTGAGCATCACTCACAAAAAGAAGTGAGATATTCTGTGGACACTTTCTGGAATTTACAAAACTCACAGTCTTCTCTATTTAATCATAGGACCCAAGAAACCATAGAATGTAACACAACCTGAAATAACAATAAAACCTTTCTGCCCAGGTTGCAGAACTGAAGTTCAGGACAGGTATCAATGACTTCACCACTACCCTCACAATATTCAATACAAAACCCAAAGCTTTTGTGAAGTTAAAAGCCAGGATTTGATGATGAGAGAAGAAAGGAGCATCCATTCCTAAAGATGGAATCAAAGGAACTTCTGGAGTGGTTAAGAAATTTGAGTTGGCAGTTTAGGGGAAAAATCTGTGTAGATGCATCAATGTTTTGTTTATTTTTTCAACCCAGATGTGAATATTACAGACTTGTGGCAGATCTGAATAAAATGGAAAAAAACCCCCACATTCTTTGCTGTTACATATGAAATGTTCTAACACAAAATCAAGTTGGCTTAAGCTACTGCAAAATGTAGCATTGATGACATTGCTCTCAAAGATGAAACGAGTAAAACTGGCAGCTTTTTACAAGTAAAATTTTTGTCCTTGTTTTAATTGACTGTAGTACTTCAGAAATGGGTGCTGCTCAACAGAAAACCATAAATGTTCTTACATGAGTGGAGCTGTGTAAAAGGTTACATGGTAACAGAATCAGATTTTATTTAACATTTCCTTATAGAAGCTTCTGTACTTCTTGGGTTGACTTGCTTGCCGAGTTCCTGCTTTCAAGAAAACTAGACTTTGGTGAAAATGGTGTTTATTTACTGCTCTTTATCTGGCATGATTGAACCCTTCTAAGAGCCTGTGCAGCAGTACTTTTTTTTTTGGCTTTATGTTTTAATGCTGGAGAACTTATCAGTATTCTTTCCTGTGCTGAACTGGTAGTAATTTATTTGCACCCTACAGGAATGATTTTGTTTCAAACCTGGTAAACCCAGACCTTCCTTCCTGTTTTGTTCTGTATTTTGTCTGTATTTTATATCTACTCTTTGCTTTAGTTTCCAACACAAAACCATAACAATGTCCAAGTGCTCAGTTTCTCATGTTAAAAGATAGAATTTCTTACCCCTTTGAGTGGGAGAATTGCAGTGGATGGAAATACTACTTCATTGTTACCCAGTGTTCTGGGAATGCATTCAGCATCCTCCCTTCTGCCTTGGTATGAAGAACACTGTTACTGAATGTCTTGCTCTTTATTACTTGTGCTTCAGGAGTTCTGTTGAAAGGTGGTTTCTGGGTATGTACATTACTTTTAATTGAAAATGTAGCTATATATAGGTGATAGTGGTATCAGCTGCTCTTCTTAGCTCTGTGTGTTAATTCAAGCAGTCAAGAACTGTTTTCCTGCATGACTGGCTAAAGATCCACAAAACACACATTTTAGATGTATTGAGTCTGTTCTTGAAGTCTTCATCTTAAAAGCTCTTGGCATGAAATAATCCCTTACTGTCTTTATAGCTTGGGGCTGCAGAGCCAAGGGGGAGATCCTGTGTCAAGTGCAGAAAATAGGGTTCCTCTTCTCAAAAACTGGAGGAAAAGGCAGGTCCTCCCTGCTTTTCCTGATTCTGTGTGTGTGCCCGATTGGCACTTACTGTGTTTTTTGAAAAGAAAATGCCAGTTACAAGTACAGTCTGTATAGTATTTGCCTGCTGGTTCTTTTTCTTCTTTGATAAGCCCAAAAGTCGAAGAGAGTAGAAATACCAGTCTTAAAAGAACATCCTTTTTTCCTTTTGTATTTCCCAGAACAGTTGACTGCCTGGGAAGTGGATAATCTCAGATGTTCTGTCCTGTGGCCAGCTTTGTAATGGGCTCAGATATTTGAGCCATCCCATTGCACTCTCATCTCACTGGGACAGTTAATTGGTGTAACTTTTTGGCTGCATCTTTTTTTTCTAGATGTCAAAGGCTGTAATTCACAAGGTGCTTATGAGTTCTGTGACCAGACTTGTCTAATTCTGGAAAAAAAAAAAAAAAAAGGCTGGAGGTTTATTCCTGCTACGAGTGTGCAGTTGTGGTGTTCATGTGCAGTTGCTTTTCTAACCCTGCTCTAGTCATGTTCTCTAATATGTACCAAGTTTGCTAGATGCCCTGTTTTTGGAGGGGGCAGGGAATGACCTGACACTTGGCTGTGTTAGTGCACATTTTATTGTTCCAAGCTTGCCAGATCTGTTACTCTGGCGTGGTCACATTGTTCATCACCCCATTAGTTTGGGTGCCATCTGCAAGATTTATTAGTAATTGTACTATTAATTACTTTTGTCTTAGGAATTGGTAATATTGAATATGGAATTGAGAATTGATAGGTGAATGGTGTCCTTAGTTGTTAAAATTGTGCTAATAATTCTGGTTTCACTCAGTAGAAATTAAATTTTTTTAATCTTTTTTTTCCTCCTGTAAATGTAGTCAGACAAGTACAGAAATTCAGGTAGTCTCTAACATCTTCCACATTAATGATAAAGGAAAGTATCAAATTGATCCCACTAGACTGTAGAAGGTTGCATTAGTGGTTATGAGATTCACTAAGTGGGTTTATGTCCAGAGGTGGTAGTTTGATTTCTTTTTGTCATTCTCCTTCTCCTCCCCCCACTCCTTTTTGTGCTGTTTTGGACTATAGCCCCTTTTTCAAGGTCTTCTGGAAGTTAAGTATGCAGATTTCTCTGGATTCTTGATCATATTATAAAACTATTTGAGTGCAGCTTATCTGGGTTTTCTGATTTAAAAATAATATAAGTTTTAATATATTACATTATGATTATTAGAAACTGAGTTTTTTGTTATAGCTGATGTATTTCTTTAAATTTAAATTCAGAGCAGAGATATTACTTAATAGCATGGCAGAAGAGGCTGAGATGTTTTTTTACTTAATATTATATGGTGGTTGCTAGGATTTTTTAAATATATTAATGATGATCTATAATCATGTATGTGTGCTAGGAAATACTTATTAGCTAAAGAAAAAGGATAATCAATTAGGATAAATTTGGAGACCATGTATTAAATGAATTGCGTGAAGAAAAGAATTACATCATTCTCTTTTGTTATTACACTGCAATAAGTTTATCCAAAATTAAATTTTGGTTTAAGTGCAGGAGAAACTGAGGTGCTGTTTTCTACCTGCATTAGCATATAAACCTGTATGTTCTCCTGCAACAGCTTTTGAGACTCATTCCGTTAGGAAACTGAACCTGTTGAACTGTGCAGTTGTTTTCTGAACCCCTGCCAGATCCTGTCATAATAAAAACAAAAGCTTTCAGTGCCAGTACAGGAATATAGTTTGTGTCTGTCTGCTCTTATGGATCATGTTAATTGGCAGGAGTTGTTGGCTTCGTTGTCTGCATTCTCATGCAGAGAAAACATGGACATGACCACTACTGTGTAAGGTTGGGTGTCTGGTCTGTTGTTTTTTTTCAGTATTTGTAATACATCCCATTCTGCAGATTCTTAAAGTTTTTCATTCTTACTAGGAAGCCACTGATACCTCAGTATTCAGAAATTTTAAAACTTCTGAGCTTTGTGGTAAAAATTCATCTTCTGCTGAGAAAGGTCTTCATTGCTGAAGTGAAATTAAGGTTTTATTTTTTGCTATTTGTAATACTGAGAATGTATTTTGATTTTTCCTGTGGACTCTTACAGATCCAGTAATAACGTTCTTTGGAGCAAAAAGGCAAAGCAGTCAAATTGAATGTAAAGTAACGTTAAAAGTTAATTATCCCTTTTTAAAATTAAGTAAGATTAAATCTGTTTTAAAAGTGTAATAGCATAATACATTGCAATTATTAGCATTTGGATTAATGCTTTAGGGAACAAACAGGATTCTTAGTGTTTTGGACAGTGAACTTTGCTGTACAGCTTGGAGAGGTGTAGCTATCACATCCATCTTAGAACTGGATGAACAGTTTGAAGTATTTGATATAGCCATGACCAAACTAGGGCTTTAATAATCAGAAATAAGAGGCCAAGAGCATTTAATCAGTCTTTGGTGCAAACTTTAGACATACTATTTTCTTGAAGTAGTGGTATAAGTAGATGTGATATAATAATAATTATTCCATAGATGATAATTATCAACTGCAAATGTGTATATTCCTTTTCATCCAGAATATTACTGAAATGTAGACATTAAGCCATGATTTGTCCTTGCCTGTAGAGTTCTATGGCTGCTTGTGAAGGACTGAGGTTGTAGCTGGACCTGCAGTCCAATCAACTCAATCCTAATTGGCTCTATTGCCAAGATCACAGTTTTTGGGTTGCAGAAGAACAGCCTCCTGCATAAATGAACTGCAGCATAACTGGGAAAAAGTGTAGCAAAACAGCATGAGATTGGGTTTGACTGAAACAAATGAACATACTGAAGTTCTTTGATTTTTTTTTTTAAGGTTGTTTTAGTTTTGAAGTTGTTTCCTGTTTTAGCTCCTTCTGTTAATACAAGGTACAAGGAAGTCTTGCCTGCTTCTTTGCATGTTCATTGGGTAGTCAAGAAAAGGGCTGCATAGTAAGTGAAAGTTGTGATTCAGAACATTTAACCAACTTTTAAAATAGATTTTTGCATTTTCCAGCTTTAAGTGACTTGGTAAGTTTGCTTTTCTTAGGTTATAGTGTGTGCATTTACCAGTGTTTTTTATATTTACAGCATTTAATTCTGTTCGTGGAAAATCTGCTTTGTTTTACTGTCATGACCAAAATTTCCACCTCCTCATAAACCCCCACATTATTTAGTTACTCACCAGTGCCTTGAATGTAGTTTCTTAATTGCTTGGAAATGTTTAAACCATTAATTTAAACAACAGAATTGTAGGGACTGTAATTTTTATATCCCTCTTCCTTCTGTCACTGAGATAAATGTATTGAATATCACTGAAGATGCATTTTCATACCAGTTGAGCTCCTGAGAGTGAAGGAATGGTTGTCCTGGGTGAGAGGCCCAGTCTTGCTCAGCAGTCCATCCGCAGCAGCAGCCTGGGATGTGCACCTGTGGAAAAGCATGGCAGCAAGGCCACAGCTCCCTGGAGGAACTCAGTTAATTGTCTTACCGTTTGCTGGGGTTTTGTGGGAGGCATTGACTTGGTGCTCTGTCTGTTTGCTGTCACGTGAGCAAAGCACTTCTCCTTCAGAACAGGAACTGAAAGTGGCCTTTTCTGTTTGGTTGCCAGAACTCAGTGTGTGATTTGAAGAGCTGCTCTCTTGTTACGTTATCTGTGAAAAAGCTTCATGTACTTTAAGTAACCAGTGGTGCACAGTTTGACTGATAAATGCCCCAAGAATTATTGGCAGATGAATATTTTTTTGGAAAGAAACACTTGTTGCTGTTGTCCAGTTCCCTTTCAGGGCCTTCAGTGATTATTGCCTTGGAGTAAGACAGTCCTTTGAAGTACGCTAAGGATTTCCTCCTTTATTCATTAAGTCTTTTGGGAAGTCATTCCATGTGGAAACACCTCTCCTGTCAAGACGGGCTGAGAGGTTGGGGCTGTTCAGCCTGGAGAAGAGAAGGCTCTGAGGAGACCTCAAAGCCCCCTCCAGTACCTAAAGGGAGGCTGCAAGAAAGCTGGAGAGGGACTTTTGCCAACAGCATGTAGTGACAGGACAACGGGGAATGGCTTCAAACTGAGAGTAGGTTTAGATTAGATATTAAAAAAAACCCTCTACTGTGAGAGTGGTGAGACACTGAACAGGTGAGACACTGGAAGAGGTTGCTGAGAGAAGCTGTGGCTGCCCCATTGCTGGAAGTGTTGGTTGAATCAAAGAAGCAACCTGGTCTAGTGGAAGGTGTCCCTGCCCATGGCAGGGAGTTGGCACTGGATGATCACTGAGGTCCCTTCCAACCCAAACCAGTTGGTGATGCTGTGAAACCAGAAATTTAATACGTTTTGAATACACCTGTTTTGTTGCCTTGGCATGCAGAGCCAGATACTGTTGTCAGCCTTAACTTGAATCCTGTGTGTTTTGATTAGAATTTCTTGGGCTTCAGTTTTGCAAGTTGACTTCCTCTACTTTTCCTGCATGTTTAAATTCATGTGAGTGCTGGGTGTAAGAGCATCTCTGCTGAAGTGTAGTTGGATACTGTTAAGTAGATGTGGGTTAGCTAAGCTTAGTCTCAGCGCTAAGCTTTGAAGTTAAAAAGAAAAAAAAATCTTGAAGGAACTGCAGTGTTTCAGGCCAGTCCCTCTTTATTTTGTTATGTGAGTTTGAGGGCAAATAGAATTACATGTTTGCATGGAAGTACTCAATGTTCCAGAAACTTACACTGCCAAGTGTCTTCATTTCAGATGTATGATGTGGAAAGATCACTGGAAAAGGTTACTGGGAGTAACCAGGTTTTCAGTGAGGATGGTTTTAGATCATAACAGTTACAGTTACTCAAAATTTCTTTTACTTTAAGAGTAAGACAATTGTTGCTTTGAAATAATGTGTTGGAACCTGATGCAGCTGTGTCATGTACATTCACTTCTTTACTAGGAGAAGGAACCTAAAGTAATTTTCTTTGTAATATATGCTGCTCAAGATAGCATTTTCTGATTGCTGCTTATCAGGTATTTTTTAGACATTGAAAGTTAGACACTTCTTGCTCTACTGAATAGTAGCTTAATGACAAGTTTTTCATTAGTCATTGAATGCATTTCAGTTTTAGTGCATGTCAGTGTTAATGAGCAAATTGCTGGGACCACCAGTTCTCTATTGTGATTATATGTGTAATTTCCTCCTTCCTGAAAGTTACAAGACACAGAGAAGAAAGAAAATGGTAAATGTGTGGGGGTGTGTATAGATTGTAACTACTGAATTAGGTCAGTGTTACAGATTTGGGGGAGGTGTTTCTAGATGAGAAGGCGTTCTGGTTGAAATAAAGGAGTAGGGGAGAAGGTTAGATTCCCGAGTCTAGAATTTTAAGCTGGAATCACGTAATAATCCTTGTGATGAGTCAGTACTTATTGAGATTTTAAGAAGGCAGTTCCTAGAATCCTGTATGAAACCAGGCAGTGATACCTCTCAGCCTAAAACTGTATTGCTGCCATTAAGCCTTTTTGCAGTACAGCACTTGTGGTGAAAAAGCACATCAGTGAGATCCTGTTCAGAGAGGAAGGTCACTCTATAAATGAATAGTTGTGTGGTTGTTAACAAGCTCTGTTGTTACATGGTGGGTAGACTTGTATTCTGGCATTCATCATTACCACACGGCAAAGGAGGTTTTGTGGCATTTGGCCTCACTTGTGTGTAACCAGAGTACTTCAAATAAAGGCAGGACAGGTCTGTGACCCTGGGTAGGGCTTAGGTAATGCTCATGAATAATAAAGTGTATTTTGAAGTCTGCCTCTGTCAGCTGGCATTTGCTTTTGTTCTGAGGGTCTACATTTTAAGTAACTAATCTAGGAGAAAGGCTGTAAGTATTGGGGTATTTCAGTTATTTTTGAAGAGGAGAGTTTGAGAACCTCAAATGAAAGCTGTTCTAGAAGTCAGCTGTATTAGAAAATTGTTTGGTCTTTCATCATTATATGCTAAAATGCCATCCTTTCTCTTTGTTGTGACATGTTATCCTGTAACAGGATAATGTGCCCACATTTGCTTCTTACCCAGCGCTTACCCAAGAACATAGGTCTGACCTTTTTTTATTTCTGGCTTTTGAAAAGGTGCTTGATTTCTCCCCCAAAACAAAATTAACCTGTTCTGCCACACAGGCATGAGGTTGCTGGCTGTGGAGGCTGAGGGGAGGCTCACTCACGTGTGCAGCTGTACTGGAAGCTGGAGCCTGGAAGCAGAGGCCAGTGCTGTGCCCAGTGTCCTCAGGCTGCTGGGGCTCTCTGGGAATGCTGCTTGCACTGGGTGCTGCCTTCCAAATCGGGAGCCAAAAGATCTGTAGTTGTCTTTTCCTGGTGTTATTAAAATTCCAAGGAGTCAGGTGAAGCAAAAACTGGCTTTCACTTATAATTTATTGGTAAATCGTGGTGACACGAGGAGATGGCAAAAGCATAACAAATGGGAATTTGCTCAGGTGGCAATCAAAAAGCAAATGTCAGTGGGATTCATTTGACTCAACCTTCATAACCTCATACATGGCTTGATTAGCAATCGAGTAGTTAGTTTGTAATTTAACAGGTATCTGTCTCCATTTTGACCCTGTTTCAAAACATCCAGTCAAAGCTTTGGGTAAAGGGGATAATTTTTTTTTAATATGGCTTACTGTGCTGAATCCAAAATCAGAAATAGTAGAAATGAGATGTGTATAAAAACTAATGTAGCATATCCATTAGAATTCGGCTGGGTACAGGCAGTTTGAATTGTTTCTGTTGGGCTTCAAACCAGGATGTCACTGCATCAGTTTACATGTGTTTCTACATTATCAAATTAATTATAAATAGGTGTGAAGGCTGTTCTTGAGCCGAGCCAAACTGTGCCTTGGTGTGTTATAAATCCAGAATATTGGAGTTGAGTAGTCTGAATTAAGTGATGGGAATTCAAAGTTTCATGGTTGATTAATTAATTAGTGCTAGAGAGGTTAAAGCAGGAGCATGTTCTCTGTGGGCATGCAGTTTGATGTTTTCTCTGGAACATAAATGGTTAAATGAGTGACTGAAAACAGGACTGGTGAACTACTGCCTTCTCCTACTGTTTAAAATGCATAAATTGGATTATGATTACACTCACAAAAGTATGTTTGTGTACTCTGTAATTAGAAGGAAAACACCTGAGCAAGGATATCCTTGCAATTTAGAATATGCAGATACTACTACAGTCAATCAGATGATTTACTGGAGATGGAGTGTTTTGAGTTAGCTACAGCATGGGTGGAAGTTACTTTTGTATCTCTGAGGAGGGAGAAGTGATGAACTCATGAAGTTGGCCTTGTGTTATGCACATGGCCAAGCCAAGTGAAATTCTGTGGAAACCCTGAATACAATTTTCTGGGAATATGATTTAAGTAATACACATGGAGAATCATGATTAGACCCTTAAGCAAACAATCACTAAATAAGAGGAAGGAAATGATAGGTTAGTCCTTTATGTAAGTGTTTTTACTAGTATCAACAAAATATATGGAAAATATACAGAACTTTGCTTTACTCTGTGAATTTGCATGATTTTGAATAAGTTGGATATTTCAGTAGTAGCTTTCATGTATTTCCTAGTTAAATTATATTACTTGCCTTGAGCAGAATGGAATTTGCAAGAATGCTTTGCCCACACCCTTCGGTTGAGCACAGAGACAGAATCTGAGGGTGAATCCACACTACTGTCAGTCAGTCTGACAGGAGAGCCGGAGTTTGTCCTGGCTCCCTGGCTGGCATTGGGATGAATGCTCTCTGGCCTTGCAGTGCACCACTCCAAGCAATTAAAGAAACTGAAAATAATCAGTCTTTGTCAATTTGGTGGGGTTTTGTTGTTGTTTCCTGGAGTACTCCAAACCAACTCACTTCATGGTAATTTAGCCCCAAGCATTAGAATAAGAAAGGGATGAGATGGATCAGCTTGCCCTTGGTGTAAGCAGTTGTGGAATGGCAGCTGTCAGTGGACATTTCTTCCTGCAGTTTAAGGCAACCTAGACCAGGATTGCTGCTGAGATGGGGCATTTTGCCCGTTTCCTGCTTCTTTGCTTCCTCACAGCTTGTGCCTGCACAAGTTCTTGTGGTGGTGTTGTGAACCAGATCTGTTAAGGAAGAATGGTGGTGGTTAAAGGAGGATTATTGCTGTGGTGGTTGGCTTAGGGCTGCTGAAAAGTGCAGTGTAAGTTGGCAGCAGTTTGATTTCTCTGGTTTGTGCAAGTAACTCAAAGCCTCCATCAGGTCATGCAGGGGAACTGGCTGCATTGAACTGCAGTAGACTGCAGTGTGTGTGGAGATATATGTGACAGGAAACTTAGTCTTGGTAGTACTTTCTACCAAATGATCTTTGTAAACCAGTAGAAAACAATTAAATACTCGGGAGGGCATTTTAAAAAAAGCTCCAATTAAATACATTCATTTTTAAGGTTATGTTTAAAAAAATCAGTTTCTTAAAGAAAATTTTGAGTTGGTAGTGCATTTGTTCTGCATTTAGTAGACTTACTAAGCCCTATGAATATGAATTCTGAAGGTTAGAGATGGGTTACAGTTGAGTGTTTTCAAAGAACACAATTTTATTCAAAAGTTAACATTATTTTAGTGACATTATTAGAACTCTCTAAATTCCTTGGTGCTGTGAGTATTGGAGACTGGGCAGGGGAGATACAGTGTATTCAGTCAGTTTTTATTGTATATGTAATGCCTTGCAAATTTGCACAGTTTAAGAAAGGATTTGAAAGTGTCTTGGAGGAAGATAACAATTGAAAATTAACTTGAGATGAGGCATCACAGTAAAACACTGATAAATATGCATAATGTTACAACAGAAATTTCACTCTAGCTTGTTAACTTGAGGTTTTTGCTGTTTGAATCAGGAACTTAGCACTGCCAAGTGCCTCTTGCTGAAGGCTTGTACAGCTCTTTCTACCACCTTACTTGGCTTTTTAACTTTCAGAGTAGTGTTGTTGGTTCATGTGGTGCTTGGAACTCTGAGTTGCTCTGGGAAATTCCATCTTGTCTTCCACGAGTCGCACAGTGCCCAGTGCTGTAGAGTGGAATGGCTCTTATAACTTAATTCAACTCTTTTTATCTGTATATAATGCAATGACGTTGAAACACGCAGCGAATATTGAACTGTTGGTATCATGATTACAAGTTCAACAAATCTGCTGTTACAATTTTCCTCACGTAATCCACTGAAGTGCTCGATGGGGACATGATGGGCTTTGTGGTGGGACTGAAAGGCCAGTGGGCCCAGGCTTTGGTAGGCAGGTGCTGGAGAAAGGGAATACAGGTCAAATTCCCTGGGTGAACACTGATGTGCTAATAGAAGTTTGGCTGCAGGGTCTCTGTTGGTCTCAGCTGAGGCAGAATCAGTCTCTAGCTCTCTCCCAGACATCTGCAGTTAAGCAGTGTCAGGAAAAGATACTGGAAAAGATGACAAATTCAGCTTTTTAGGCTTGTAACCAGGTCATTTCTACACAGACCTGGAGCAGCACCATGAATTCAAGTTGAGAACCTACTGTAGCAATTAAGGCACAACAGAGTCAGAGTAAACACCTGCATTTTGGATATGTGTCAGTGTCTCAGAGGTGTAAATGTGATTATCAGTGTAACTTTTATTCAGAACGTTAAAATCACGTTAAATATGTCAAATGTGACCTTGTTGGTTGTATTCAATAAAAAGGAATACTAAATCTAAAATTCTCTATAGCTGTATATTTATTTTCATAGTGTTCTTTCCCAGGTGTGGATTATGTTTATATGCATGTGTTAATAGAGCATATTTCTTTTTTCCTCCCCACAGGTTATGCAATGGTCTCTGCAAGATGTCATGTTCTTGAGTTGGAGCTTTTTAAGGCAAGCATATGCTGGTACTTCAGCTTAACTAAGTGGACTATAATTTCTTCTCTCACATCAACTACATAAGCAGACAAAATTGCAAAGATCTGCCCTGTGTCGAGTATGACAGCCACGACTCGTGGCTCTCCGGTAGGAGGGAATGATAGCCAGGGCCAGGCTCCTGATGGACAGTCCCAGCCTCCCCTCCAGCAGAATCAGGTATGGTATTAACCATCAAGTTGTCTAAAAATAAAGGATTTTGCACTTTAGAAATAGTGTTTCTGAATTATTTGAATTTGCATGTTCCTGGAGATGTCTAGTAAAGTTAGATGTTTTTGTGTGTGTGTGTGTCTGGAAGTGCAGAAACATTTTGAGGGACGAAGGCAGTTGTACTGGCAAAGTAGACACTGCACTGCAAAAAATGCTTCCTTTCCAGGCAGTGGCATAGTTTCTTCCAGCATATGTATTTTGGATAAGGATCCTTCTTGGAATGATACCAGAAACTTCCTCTGAGCCGCATTGTTGACTTACCTGCCACAGATTGGCAGAACTGTTCTCTGTGAGTTCAGTTCATGCTCAGTTCTGCAAAAGCACTTTCTGGATACAAGAGCTCACAGGCAGGTACTGGCTCTTCCAGAGCAGCTGCATCCAGGTCTCCGTTCATTGTACAAGACTTCCTGGACAGCTTTGTGTGTTTCTGTTGAACAGGTTATCTTGCTTTCAAAAGACAAGCAAAAGCTTTTCTATACTACATTATAAAATGATGTGGGTTTTTTTTTGTTGTTGAGGGAAAAAGTGCCAGAAAAGATGCTTTTAAACAGTGCAGCTAAAAGTGTTTAAAAGAAGAGACACGCTTTGTCACTTAATTCATTATGAATTTATCAATTTTTTTTTAATACCATAAGGTTTAATGGTTGCTCTTTCCTGAGAATAAATTGTACTTTGCAGTGTGTGTGGTGGGCTGACCCTGACTAGCAAGGAAGTCTCCACCCTGTCGCTCATTCCCTCTGCCTCAGTGGGATGGGGGAGAGAATCAGAAGGAAAAAGTGAGAAATTGTATGGGTTGAGATAAATGAAGGGGTGGGGGGGAAACAAGTGATGCAAGTGCTGTCACTCACTACCAGCAGATGGAGGCCCAACTAGTCCCCAAGCAACAGCTACTTTGGGGAAAAAAAACCCTTTGTTTTATTGCCAGGCATGGCATGACATGAAGTGGCATGGAGCACTTCTTTGGTCGGGTCAGGTCAGCTCTCACTGCTCTGCCCCTTCCCAGCCCTACTTACTGCTGTGGGCACAAAGTGAGAATGGCAGGGTAGTCAAGGTTGGAAGGGATCCCTGGTGGTCACCTAAATCCAACCTCCCTGTTCAAGCAGGGTCCCCTTCACCATGTTACTCAGAACCTGCCAGCTCACAATCCCAAGTATCTCCAGTCTGGGAGACTCCATAACCTCTCTGGGCAATCTGTTCCAGTGAATGGTCACCCACACAGTAAAGAATATTCAGGTGGAACTTCCTGTGTTTCAGTTCCTGCCTGTTGCCTCTTGTCCTGTTGCTTAGCACCACTGAGAGGAGCCTGGTTCCATGGTTCTTGGCACCATCCCCCCTTTAGATAATTTACACACACTGATGTGTTCCACTCTCAGTCATCTCTTCTCTAGGCTGAACAGGCCAAACTCTCTCAGCCTTTCCTCATCAGTGAGGTGCTCCAGTCCCTTAATCATCTTTGTCCATCTCTGTCGGACCTGCTCCAGGAGCTCCATGTCTCTCTTGTCCTGAGGAGCCCAAAACTGGACACAGCACTCCAGGTGATCCTCACCAGGGCTGAGCAGAGGGGCAGGATCACCTCCCTGACCTGCTGGCAATGCTCTTCCTAAAGCACCACAGGATCCCATTGGCCTTCCTGGCCCCCAGGACACACTGCTGGCTCATGGACAGCTTGTTGTCCACCACATCCCCAGGTCCTTCCCCACAGAGCTGCTTCCCAGCAGGTCAGCCCTCAGCCTGTCCTGGTGCCTGGGGTTATTCCTCCCCAGGTGCAGGGCCCTGCACTTGCCTTTGAATTTCAGACAGTTCCTCTCTGCCCATCTCTCCAGCCTGTCGAGGTCCTTCTGAAGGGCTGCACAGCCCTCTGGGGTATCGGCCACTCCTCCAGCTTTGTGTCATCAACAAACTTGCTGAGGAGGCACCTCCCCCTTCATTAATCATTGCTGAGTAAGTTAAACAGTCCTGGGCTCAGTACTGAACCTGAGGGGACACCACCAGTGACAGGCCTCCAACTACACCCTGTGCCACTGATAACAATCCCCTTGGATCTGCCGTGCAGCAAGTTCTCAATCCACCGCAGTGTCCAGTCATCCTGTCCACACTTCCTCAGTTTACTTGTGAGAACATTGTGAGAGACAGTGTCAAAGCCTTGCTGAAGTCCAGGCAGACAGTATCCACTGCTGTCCCCTCCTCCATCCAGGTAGTTTTGTCATCATAGAAGGGAATCAGGTTGGTTAAGCATGATTTACCTTTGGTGAATCTGTGCTGACTACTGATCAACTTCTTGTCATCCATGTGGATAGAGATGGCTTCCAGAATGAGCTATTCCATCACCTTTCCAGGGACTGTGGTGATGCTGGTAGTTCCCTGGGTCCTCCTTGCCCTTTTTGAAGACTGGGGTGATGTTTACTTTCTTCCAATCCTCAGGCACTTCTCCTGATGGCCATGACCTTCCATAGATAATCGGGAGTGGTCTCGCTGTGGTGTGTGCCAGTTCCCTCAGCACTGGGAACACAGGTTCATCCCATCAGAACACATGGACTTGTTCATGTGAAGTTTAATTAAATGGTCTTTATCTAACCCAGTTTTCTCAACCAAGGGGAGGTCTTCCTTCATCCAGACCTCCTCCCTGATCTCCTGACTTGGGGATTCCCGAGGGCTGGCAGTGCCTTGGCAGTGAAAACAAGCAGAGAAGGCGTGCAGTGTCTCTGCCTTCTTTGTAGCCTCTGTTGGCAAGGATCCCCGTTCCATTCAGTAGCAGGATCACATTTTCCCTAGTACTTCTTTTGGTTTTGATGTATTTGAAGAAGCCCTTCTTGATGTCCTCAACCAGATTTAATTCCAAATGGGCCTTGGCCTTCCTCGTTGCATTTCTGTGTACTCTAACATCTCTATATTTGTCCTGGATAGCCTTTCCCTGCTTCCATCTCACCTATGTCCTGCCTCTGTCTGAGTTTTGACAGGAGTTAACAAGGAGAAACACAAGGCCTTGAATCTGTGCCAGCACAGACAAAACACTGGTATGTTTTCCGTGCTGTTTTGGTCACAAATCCAAAACCCAGCACTGTGCAAGGTGCTATGAAGAAAACACACCCCGTGCCAACCAGATGTACAACATGCGGAAAATGTACCTGAGGTTTTGTCCTCCTGAATCTTGCTGTTCTGATTTGAACCTTTATTATTGTCAGTTCGTACTATTTGTATGTGAGAACATCTGTAAAATACATTGTATTTTGCACGGCCCATCAGTGTGGACTTGACTTAGCCATGTTCTTGAAGGTCAGTTAGTAGACAGTCACAGTAGTGGGTCATTCATTTTTAGCAAACTTTTAAGAAAGTCTTTCATTTTCTTCTGTGCTGCTGCTCAAGTTTGTATTTCTACCTAAAATAGCCATCTTTTCTGTAGACAATTTGTGCAAACTGGAGCTTTCATGTATTTATTTCACCTTCTAGATAGGTAGTCTGCTGAGAGTAGAAGTCTGTTAAAAAAATACCCCACTTGCCTCACTGGGAATTGTAGCTTATTTTTGAACTATCAACATAGAAAGCATATATAGCGTATTTTATGCTCTATTTTTTGTTAACAAATCTGAAATAAAAGGATTTTATGTTGACACTTGCTTAATTCAAATGATTCTTTGAAACACAATATGAAGGAAAAATGCCAGAACAAGTGCAGGCAGTATTTAAAGTATTTTCCATCGCAATTTTAGACTTCTTCACCTGATTCTTCCAATGAGAACTCCCCAGCTACCCCACCTGATGAGCAGGGCCAAGCTGATGCTCCACCCCAGCTTGAAGATGAGGAGCCTGCATTTCCACACACAGACCTGGCAAAGTTGGATGACATGATCAACAGGTATTTTCACACTTTCTTCAGAGGGTGTAGATTATTTTTGCAAAATCTTGGTAGTGGAATCAGGATTTTTGCATCTTTCTTTCACCAGATTTCTTGAAGTATTTTTTTTTTAATTGAGTTAAAGTTGTAAAGAGAAAGAGGCTCAAAGCAGAGTAGGTTTTTGTTTGGGTTGGGTTTGGGGTTTTTTTTTTTGCAGTGTAGTACTCATCAGGGCCTTTAAAATGCATATGCTTACCCTATATTAAAAGCATTACAAAAGGTCAAGGGTTCTAGATTTTTCAGAAGCACAGTTGAAATCTGGGTTGGTTTTGTTTTTGATTGTAGGCCTCGATGGGTTGTTCCTGTATTGCCGAAGGGGGAATTAGAAGTTCTTCTAGAAGCTGCTATTGACCTAAGTAAAAAAGGTAAGCTGAAAAGACAATTAATGGTTATTGGACCAACGTATAAAGTCTTTTCTTATTCTTTTGAAGCCCTAGTGGAGGCTTAAAAATTCTTAATAATTTCAGTGTTACTGTTACAACCCTTGCCCTGAAGATTGTGTCAGAGTGCTGTGCAAAACCTTCACAGATCAGAAATTTTAAGAAGCTATTAGTGTAGTTAGAAGTTAGGTGCCTTAGCATGAGCAGCAAAGTTGAATAAGCTCACAGACATAAAAATGCTGTCATTCCTGTCATACCTGTTTTCTGTATTCACTTTCATATCAGACCTAGTGGGTTTGGTCTTTATAACAGATACTAAAACTCAGAGAAATCTAGTTATTGGGGTTTTTTATATAAGTTACTCATCTAACTTTCAAATATCCTGCTGTAATTTTTTGTTCAAATTTGGCATACACATATATTTGAGAATATTAGAGAAAATTTAGAATTTTAAGCAGCATGGCTTAGACTCATAGTCCTACTGGCGCTTGTTGTATCTGATTTGGAAGTTGGAGGGCTCCGTCTTAGGACTGTGGATGTGTTTGCTAAATTGTACGAGTCAGATTGACAAGTTCTTCATGTGTTCTGGAAAGTTCTGTCCTCCTGGGAAGTAGCTTTGGTCTCCTATTCCAGTTCATGTTTGTTACCCCGGTGCTTGAGTAATATTGAAAGTCAGATCAGAATAATTTTTTAGGTTATCTGCACTTACCATCTAGTTGTGTTTCAAATATGGTGTCATACGAAGTGCCTGTTCCTACTTTTGCGTGCTGCTGGCCCAGGGTGACTTCATTTCCTGTTAATAAAAGTTATTCTTAAACAGTTTTTAAACTGAAAAGCTGATTGTGGTCATGATATTCTGGGTTATTTTGATTGGGAAGTCTTTCTTGCTTTGGAGCACTTTCTGGAGAAACAAAAGTTAGGTGTTCATCTTTGTGATCCAGCATAGGGGGATGATATCGTTGCTGCTTTATCAGCCGTAGCTGTGCTTGTCATTGGTGGCTTTATGTGTCGCTGGGTCTGGCAGGAATCCTGAGGCGAGTGTAGGATGTTCAAGTGATCACATCTGTTCAGAGGCGCAAGAAGTGCCAGCTCACCGAAAGCAAACGCGGCCACCTTTGTGTCTGGGTTGGTGGAACAGTGCAGGCAGCGGAAATTCCGCACTTGTGATTTGAAGGAGAGGAGATGTATGTTCTGCCAGCTGTTAAGTCAGCTTTAGAAAAACAGAAACCAAAACCAAAAAACTGTCAATGCAATGAAGTACTAAGAGCAGAGTGAGAGTTTTAGCTACTCCTGACATCAACTTACTTCCCCAAAGCATCGGCTTAGGTGAAAGTTCCAAACAAAAAAATTATTTTTCCTTTTGAAATTGTTAAAAGCAGTGGAAATGTATTCGTATGCTTTATGCACTTTGATTTTTATTAAGTTGTTGGTGTCCAAATCTAAAAAGTACTTCTGTGTTGCTGTTTAGTTTCCTCTTGCCCTCTAGATGAATTCCTATGTGTGTACATATGCAAGCATTATTGGATAAGGAGAAAACGAGGAAAGCTGTTAGAAGTAGTTGTTTAAGTGTGTTATCTTTACAGTTACCTCCTAGATTTTTTATTTTTTCTTTGCTACTTGAAATGATGTGATGGCTAAGATGGTTGTTTTTATAACAACTTCCAGTTCTCAAGGAATATGATAGGGTGTAACTTGGTGTAACTGGCACTATGTCAGTAGTTTAGAGCTTGGCAGACACTGTGGCAGAGCAGAGTATGTATAGAGAAGTAATATAAAGGATTCTGTTGTCCATTTCTAAATAGATTGAAAATGTGTTCCATTACCGAGGTAAGATCTAAAATTGGACACCCTGCTACCTGTCTATGGGAATTTTTCATATTCTGAGGAGTTCTGTTTCAAAAAGGAGGAACTGAAAGGAGAAATAGAAAAATAACCAGCTGTTGAATTGCATAAACTCTATATTTCAGTCTGTATCTCATTTAAATTGTGAAGCAGCAGAACCTAGAATGAGCCCACTATGGTTTTTTGTCAAGCACCATTTTCTAGTGATTAGTGTTCTTAAACAGCTTTTATTCCTAACACAGCCAGTGGCCCTCAGCATGCTGGAGTGACTCTGGGGTAACTACTGTCTTTGTGACCCTTCCTGTAAAAGAAGAGTAATATTTGCATCCTCTTTAAATCTTTCCAGGAACTGAAATTGAAAGGGACATAACTAATTGAAAGTACTAGTGAGAATTAAATTCAAGTGCAAGGAGCAAATTTGACAGGGTAGCATAAATCCTGTCTAGACTGTGACTCGCATTATTTTTGGCAGATGCATTTATTTATGGAAAATTCCCTTTTTATGTGTAGGCATCAATGTATTATTCGTCATTAAACAAGCCATGAGACTATCAAATGATAGTCTGGAGTTATTTGCTTATAGAAGAAAACCTATCTGGAAAATACTATTCAATAGCAAGACTGATGTTTATCCTCACAACAATTCTGAAATACTTACTGAGTGTTTTCAGTAATGAGATTTGCTCCAGAGATAAAGGTCATAGTGAGTTGGATGCTATAAATTTCGAGGTGAAAAGAAAAAGTTTGTTTGGTTTGTTTTAAGGTTTTGGATTTTTATAGACCACTCTTTCAAAAGGATTTTATTACTCTTAATATTTACACTCAGTGATGAACATGCTGCCAGAACTTTCCAATGGGACACTCTCAAGCAAGATGCAAGGCAATTTTTGGAATTTGTAGCTTATTTAAACTGGAAAGAGACTTCACTACACAACATAAACTTTGAGACTTGGTCCCAGATCTGTGTTTTTGATGAATTACAAAGGCTTATGGAGTGGGAAAGAGAGGCCTTGATGCTAGAAAAAAAAATTAATTAGTGTGTGCATGTGCACATGTGCATCCAAAAGTCAGGCAGCCTGATAATAGGAGTTGTTCCCAACATCCACTGAAGACCATCTCCATCTCTGTCCAGATGATTCATCTGCATTTCTCTGGGACCACTTCAAGTTCATTTCTGAAGCTGTATCTTCTGCATTTCCTTGAGCTAGTTGGTTTTACCCCTCTTCACTCACAGAGTTTTACTGTTAAAAAGTAAATAAGAGATAACGTGAAGAAAAATGGGAGATAAAAATTGTACTTATTTTTGATAGTGTATCTGCATGTTGCAAATGTGAGGAAAAAACCCAACCCCTATCACATCTTTTAAAAAATAATTAAAAATTATATAAAGGAGTATAATTTTTTGAGGTGGCTTTACTGGAACACTAATCCATCAAGGTTTTTGCCCATTAAAGCTTATGTAAGTTTCTCTTCATACAAGGCTTTTTAAAAAATTAATTCTGAAGCTTTAAACACCAAACCTTTGAAGTCCAAATGTTGGTGTAACCCCAGCGAGCAATTCAGCCCCGCAGAGCCTCTTGCTTGTGCTCCCCTGCTAGGATGGGGGAGAGAATCTGAAGGGTAAAAGTGAGAAAACTTACGGAATGAGATAAAGACAGTTTAGGAGGTAAAGCAGAAGCTGTGTGTGCCAGCAAAGCAAAACAAGGAATTCATTCACCGCTTCCCATGGGCAGGTGTTCAGCCACCCCCAGGAAAGCAGGGCTCCATCACTCTGAGTGTTCCCCTGCTGTGTCTGCTGACTGTGACACTGTGTGGTCTGGGACATCCCTGTGGCCAGCAGGGCTCGGCTGACCTGGCTGTGTCCCCTCCCTACTCCTCGTGCACCCCCAACCTCCTTGCTGGCAGGGTGGTGTGAGAAGCAGGAAAAGCCTTGGCTCTGTTATTGCTGCTCAGCAGTAACAAAAACATCGCTGTGTTATCAGCACTGTTTCCAGGACAAATCCAAAACATGGCCCTGTAGGAGCTACTGTGGAGAAACCAACACCAGCACACCACATCTCTTCTTTCAGCATTTATAAAGTCTATGTAACAACTACCGAAATTCCACGTTTTGATCATTGTTTTTCTTTTCTGTTTTAAAATAGGCCTTGATGTAAAAAGTGAAGCATGCCAGCGATTTTTTCGAGATGGGTTAACAATATCCTTCACAAAAATCCTTACAGATGAGGCAGTGAGCGGCTGGAAGTTTGAGATTCATGTGAGTTTTTAAAGTTGTGTTTCTGAAAAGGATGGTAATTTAAATAGGGGGGCAGACTATAAAATCTGAACTTCATTTTTGAAACTCAGCAGTGAGCTGTAAGAAGGCTCTTGTATACAGGAATCGGGGCAGGCAGGGGGAGTCACCTCTCTGTCATTGTTTCACTTGATTGCCTGCAGTGTTTTTGGAAGGAGATAAAACATGAGAGGTGATAGGAGGAGGAATGGAACCATGTATGTTTGGTAGTGCAGCTCTTTTTGGGCTGGCTGTCCTTGGCCAGATGTCTGGAGACCTGCTTATTTTTATGTGCATGCTAGGACATAAAGCTTTTAGCAACCTGCTGACTCCTGAGTGTTTGTAGCAGCTGCTTGAACATAAAATTACCTGCTGGACAGCTAGATACATGCTAAGTGAGAAACTGTAAAGATCTTTGTAAGCAAATTTAAAATCTGTGAGAAAAATGTGAGAAAGAAGGAGAAGTTAATAGTACAGTGGTGATGCATGAATGTCTCATCCAAAAACATTTGTCTCTTTTCCCTAAATCTAATTTCTGGCTCAAAACAGATAGTTTAAAGTTTGTTTAAAGCCTTTGTTGGAGGAAGTACAAATTAAAATACAGTTTTGTAAATGTCTTAGGCAGCTCTTGCATGCTAGGTACAGATGGTTCAGAGTTTATGGTTCATATTCGTTGCACAGTCACTGCCATGTTCTTAGTTGTTGTTTTTTTCTTAACAGAGATGTATTATTAACAACACTCATCGACTAGTGGAACTATGTGTGGCCAAGCTGTCCCAAGATTGGTTTCCCCTTCTTGAACTTCTTGCCATGGCCTTAAATCCTCACTGCAAATTCCATCTATACAATGGTACTCGTCCCTCAGAAACAGTTCCTGCAGGGGTCCAGCTCGCTGAAGATGAACTTTATGCCCGTCCTCCTGACCCACGATCACCAAAGGTGAGAGAGCCTCTTCAGCCCCGTGGTTTTAATTTCCTGCAGTGTTACCTAATGACACAGTAGCTGCAGAGAAGTTTTTAGAGGGGAGGGGGAAAGCTGCCTTTATTCTCTTTATCTCTAAGATGTTCCTCTGCTCATGACTCCTGGTAGTGATTTAAGGTGCATTTCCCCTTCTAAGTCCTCCCATCTTTGGTCCACAGTCCAACTGTGCTATGTGTTTCTGTGGTAGAGCTGCCACAACTCTCTTGAAATGCCATTCCCACTGTGTTAATTGGCTTGCTTGAGTTTGCCAGTTGATGGATTTGCCCTCTCACTTAACGTGATTTTATAGATGGCACGTTCTGAGGAGGGGATTATGTGATAAAGTAGGAATTTTTTCTCAATTTTCTAATAGTTTCCAATGATGGGAGAAATGTTTTTAGTTGGACATGGGATGCCAGAGTCTGTGGGTTTTGGTGGTTTTGGTTTGGTTTTGCGAGGGGGCTGGTGTTTGAAGGTTTGGTTTTGAGGTTTTTGTTTGGGTTTGTAGTTGTGGTTTCTTGGGGTTTTGTTTTGCTTTTTAATGGGCAGTGCAGATTAGTAATCTGGTTCTTGGCTCTGAACTTTTTCAAAGTGAGCTCCAAGTGGCATTGATACGACACCAGGAGTTAATGACATTTTTTTGCTTTCTTCCTTTTTTTATTTTATTTTCTTTTTAGTAGAACTGTCAGCTGTTAATATATAAGAAGCAAACATAAAGAAGTCCTAGGACTTCCTGGCTTTGCTAGTTCTGTATAGAAGAATGTTATTTTGCATTCTTAATATCTTTATATGTGGCATTATCACATCCAGGGCCAAGAGGAAATACCAAAATTGTCATGCTTTCTGTAGTAACTCAGCAGCCAAAGCAGAACCCGAAGTATAGTCAATTTTAGTCCTATATATTTGACAGATTTCCTTGAACAGCATCTGTTCTTTGACATGATAAGAGAAAGATCTTGTTGCCTATTTTTAAGTATTTCCTTAAAAATGAAAGCTATTGTGTAAAGACTTTTTAAAGCAAATTGTTGTCATTAACAGGTACTTAAAAGTATTTCTAAATGATAATTTGTAAATGTCAGAAAATAATTGTTTGTTATATTGCAGGGTTGGCTCGTAGATCTTATCAACAAGTTTGGCACATTAAATGGATTTCAGATCTTGCATGATCGCTTCATGAGTGGATCAGCATTGAATGTTCAGATCATTGCAGCTCTCATCAAGTAAGTTTTTTTTTAAACAATAATTTATGCATTTGGAAAAGTTGGCCTCAGTGTAAAATATTCTGTTAGCACAAAGCTTAGTCTTTTCTTGAAGCACTTCCCCTCACTTCATCTCTTAGCTGGTTGTGTTTACCTTCACCATTTCATGTATTTCTAGGTAGACATGAGTTTCTTGAATTAATTGCACTGTACTATCATAATGTTACACAACTACTGATTATGGCACTTTCCTCTTTTTCTTTCTTTTTTAGGCCATTTGGACAATGTTTTGAATTTCTAACATTACATACAGTGAAGAAATATTTCCTTCCAATTATAGAAATGGTTCCACAATTTTTAGAAAATTTAACAGATGATGAACTGAAAAAAGAAGCAAAGAATGAAGCCAAAAATGATGCTCTGTCAATGATAATCAAATCTCTAAAGAACTTAGCTTCAAGAGTTCCAGGACAAGAAGAAACTGTAAAAAATTTAGAAATATTTAGGTTAAAAATGATACTTAGGTAAGATGCTACTTCTAATATGATATGCCACTGCTGACATTTTTTTCCACACTTCTTACATTAAATCTCTCTCACAGGTTGTTACAAATTTCCTCTTTCAATGGTAAAATGAATGCACTAAATGAAGTTAACAAAGTAATATCCAGTGTGTCGTACTACACTCATCGACACGGGAACCCTGAAGAGGAGGAGTGGCTCACAGCTGAAAGAATGGCAGTAAGTTCTCCTTTCCACTGAAGTTCTTTGAGTAGATTTTGTTTGTCCTTATTACTTTATTTGTAGAAGTAGCTGTATTCTGTGGATCCAGCACACTGTTTATGTTCATATCTGGCGTTAGAAACAGTAGGTATTGCGTGAAGGTAACACATCATTTTGGTAACAGCCTTTCTGTGGAAAAAAAAAAGGCTGCATTTGTGTCAAAGCTGCTGCTAAAAACATGCCTCAAAAATGGATCCTTGAGTACTGTGGGGTTTATAGAGTGTCTTAAAAAACCCAAACAAACCTATGTAAAAAAAGGGCCACAGTAACTAGAAATTTAATGGTCATTTAAGTAAGGATATCGTCTGGGGTTTGTGGTTCAGCTGTTTGGAGTTCCAAGTGACTGCTCTGCTTTTCACATTTCAGAAGCTGGATTCTGTGGTACAGAAAGTTCTAGGTACCACATTTTATTTTATTTAGTATTTACATATTTTGAATACTGTTGCTTGAATGTACATATAGGGAACTAAGAAAATGAGTATTTATAGAGTTAGGGATGATTTTTCTCTTCACCTGCGTGAAATTTAGTTGTGTTAAGTGATTTTTACACTGTTCTACCCCATTGCTGTGTCTGGCCACCTGTTGTGAGGTTTATAATTTACAGAAGGACGTCTGACAAGAAAGAGTAACTGCAGTTTGATTTTTTTTTTTTTTTTAAAGCAATAGGAGGAAATAAATCTTTTTTACGTATTCCCTACAATGTGGTGTCTCGGACAAGGCCTGTGTTTTTAAATGAAAACTTGTAGATTTAAGTATTTCACGAGACTAGGTCGAACGTTGTAAGTCTGTAATCAAGGACACCGTTAGAAGGTGCTGTGCTGGGGATGTTTTTTTTCTCTTTTGGTGTTCACAGCACCTTTACTTCAGCTGGAACAAAACAGTCCCACCACATCAGTGACACCTCTGAAAAAATTGCATCTATTTAAATATGGCTGAAATATTTGTCTCTAATTCAGTTAGAAACATTTCAAACCCTATAAGTGGCAGTACTGAAATAATCTAATCTTTTTTATATTTCAGTCCTTATGTCCTTTTTATGGGATATGGTGTAGGCATAGCAGTAAAGTTAGAAGTGTCTTAAACAATTTGGTTTTGATATTTAATGACTGTGAATTGGAATGTAAAAATTTTGTTCCCTGAATAGAGGCGATAGCTGTTCTTCACATTGGCTTCTTATGTTTGAAGTCGTTTGAACATCTTTATGCTTTGAGTTCATGGTTTTAATATGCCTGAAAAAAATTTCCCCTTAAGATACCACAGTGACAAGCATAATGGGTTATTGTAAATGCTGATTTTTTTTTTTTTAAGAGGAAATTAAAGTTAGAGATAAATACCTTCCGCTGGTGCTATATCTCTCTTACTTAATCTGTAACAGGTTGAATTTTTTCTTTGAAGTTTAAATGTCAGTGATGGCACCTGAATAATTTGAGATGGCACTGCTTTTTTTTTTTTTTTTTTTTATATTCAGGAATGGATCCAGCAGAACAATATTTTATCAATTGTTTTGAGAGATAGTCTTCATCAACCTCAGTACGTAGAGAAGTTAGAGAAAATTCTCCGTTTTGTCATCAAAGAGAAAGCCCTCACTTTGCAGGATCTCGACAACATTTGGGCTGCACAGGTAAATAATTCACCTGCTCGTCTGCTACTGCACAGGAGGGATGTTGTTGTATGTCATGTATTGAGAAGACAACCTGGGCTTCTTTTGCTTAGTGTTAGACAAGGCTGAAGGAAAAATTGAAATCAAATGGTGGGGGTTTTTTTGGGGCCCTGGATCTCAAAATTGTCTTCTCAAATGGTTCAGTGGAAGGGATCAGCTACACACATACGTGAAGTCTAAAGGAACACTTCAGAACACGGTGCAAAAGTTACTCTTTCTAAATATTAAGGAACCTGCAGTGTTGAGCAAAGACATGATGCCTGATATTCTTAATGCATTTTAAAATATCAAGTTATGTGTTGCTAATGTCTGAGTTCACCACAGTTGTGTAAATTTTTCCTGGGCAGAGCGTGATTAGTAAGACTTATAATAATGGTAATAACAAAATAATAATAATGACTGTTCTAGAAATCAAGTGCAAATTCTTTCCTTGTTGTTGTAAAGATTATTTTTGAAAAATTACAGATTTTGCAATATTGACTTGTTTACTGAAATGATTGGTGAAGCTGCTCTTCCTGTCTGTGGGTTGCATGAGTTTAATACACAGAATGGGCAGCTGAAGAGACAGAATCATTAAGAATTATTGACAGTACAGAAACGAAAAGTCATTTTAGGATAGAAAACAAGCACAAGTACATAGATCCTCGTTCATAAATAATGGGCAGTGAAAGTGATTGTAGGAGTAAGCCCTCAGGCCAGTCTTTCAAATCTGGGAAGGCTAAATCTGATTAACAAGACAGAGAGCTGTACTGGTTTGGGCAGGGACAGAGCTAAATTTCTTCACAGTAGCTTTTATAATAACTAAGTAAGTAAAGTAAAAGATTTACCTGTTGATCTCAACCCATGAATTTTTTCACTTTTACCCTCCTGATTCTCTCTCCCCATCCCACTGTGGGTGGAGGGTCAGTTGCCAGCTGGAGTTACACCATGCCAAGAGCTAATACAGGAGTTGAGTGGTATTATATCCACAGTTTATGTGTGTTCATGCTGTTCTGAAAATGTAGCAGTTTGGCTTAAATGAACTTACACAGGTGTCCCTGCAACTACTTCCAGGTTGCACTTCAAACACTTGGGACTGGTTGAACTAAATTCATAATGTATAGACTTCAGTTCCATCCTGATAGGAACTGCACAGGCTGAAACTCAGTCAAGTCTTTTCTGGTTATCCCAAAGCCCTGTTCAGAAAATCTCGTCATGTAACAGAGCAATACCCAGATTACTTCTGGTTATCTGTGGGTCTGTCATTACAGTTACTTTTTAGCTTGTGATCTGTAGATGTTTCCAGACTACAAAGTATCTGTGGGGCAAAAAGAAAAGAGACTTTGAGAAGTTAATTTGCTGTTAGTAGGCTTATTTTAGTATATTAGAGCCTTACTTTAAATAAGAGGGGGAAAAAAACTCTGAGATTTGGGGAAAAAAGTCTTCCAAGCAATTATGTTTTTCCTAGTGCCTGGAAATGGTTGTGGATAAGCTAGTTTAAGTCAAACTTACTACCCTTCCAGAGAAATGTGAACAAGTGGTTACAACCCTTAAAAGGTAGGGATAGTCCCCAACACTAGAAAAAAAATTAGGAATGAATAAATAGGAATAATTTAGGAAGAAGTCTCCCATATGTTAAATCCCCAGCTTTCTCTGCTCACCTCTTACGCTTTCAAGCAGGTGGCTACTGCAGTGGTCTTGCTGTAGTTTTGCCCTGCAATTTTTTTTGTGAGAAAAAATTTATTTGTGAGAAAGTAACTCTTATTCAGATAGATGGTTTCACTGTGGCTTTAGCCATGGAATTAAAATAGATTAAAAATGAAGAACACCAAAATGTGCTAGTACAGAATGATTTTTACTAACTTCACTACTCCCTGTGTACAGTAGTTTTTAGAAGTTCTTATTAAGTGACTGTTGTAAGAGCAGCTGGAGCATGAAATTCAGTAGCGAGGAGTTGATTTACTGTGTAGCTTTATATAACAGGCGGGTTATTTTAGCTTGGCCTCTGCAGCACTGGTGAGGTTTTGCTTTTGGGCTCAAGTTGTTGTGCTGCTGCACCAGAGAATCTCAGTTAAAAACTAGAATAAAAATAAGTAGTTTATTAAAGTAATGCAGTCACACTGCTTTTGCTTTTAAAAGGGAACCTGAGTTTTAATTTTACAGAAATGTTTTCATGTCTTACAAAGCCACTGCTCACAGTATGGAAGTGTGTTTGATTCAAGCAGTAATGCTGGAAGGCTCTAAAAACAAGCATTAAGTTGCAGCCTCTGGAGTTGTAGGGAAAGATCCTGCTTGACAAGACACAAAATGGCAGAGGTTGAGTCTCATTATTCGGGAGTATTTAATGAGAACTTTACAGGCACTTCCCTGTTTCTGTGAAGGAAGCTGGGATGTCACACACCACGTTCCTTCTCTCCTCCTGCTGTCTGGCACTGCTTCCCCATGTCTGCCAAAAACCTCCCAAGACAAAAGTGTTACCACCTTATTCTTACTCTCCTTGCTCCCCCGGGAGCTGTGCACACTTCTGCTTTTATTTGTTATGTCACAGATGCTTGTTCTGGCCCACATGCTCTCAGGTTTTTTTTCTATCCAGGAAATAATCTGATAAGAGAAAAAAATTATACAATATTTTGCAAAATTGAGTGGGTTTAGTAATTCCCCCTCTCATAATCTGACCTGTAACATGAAAACGAATATTACTACTTAAATTCCCTTTATTTGAAACAAAAATTAATGGCACACTATAAAGAATTTAAAGCACAGCATGTAACAAAGCTATTAGTCTGGTTTTTTGTTTTTAAGTGAATTACTGATGCAAGCTTTTAGAAGGAATTGAATTTCAAAACTGCTTAGGCATGCATTTTTAATAGTGTACAAAGATTAATTACATCAGATTGTGTATTCTAGGTATTTGATTTGCATTTTTTTATTCCCTGCTTACTACAAAATTCTTTACAATAAATAAGTTGATTCACATAGTCCAGATTGGTTGGTTTTGGGTGCAGATGTAAAGTACAGGATGCTTTTTTCTTCTCGTTGTCTTCCTCCTTAAATGCCAAAATTCTGGTGTGCACCAAACTCTGGGTTGAAATCATGTCTAGTGTAATACTGAACACTTGTCCTTAGTGGTTTGATTGTTAGATTTGTAAGATTAAAAGCTGCTGGATGCTTTAGTTGTTTGTGAATCTACTACCACAAAAGAAGTACTTCAGCCTGAGAAACTGTGTGGAAATACTAAAAATTGGTTTACAGATTACAACACCTCAGTGAAATTCATTGCGGAAGTGGATTTCGAGTCCTTTCTTATTAAAAAAAAAGAAAACCACACAAAACAAAATACTGTTTCGTAAGTTTAAGTACCATATTAGACTTTACTGTTCTCTATCCCAGTTCAATTTAGTAACAGCAACAAAAAAATAAATATTGTGCTGCTGCAGGATTTATATTCTAAGTAAATACTTGTGCACACACACACAGAGGACACTTAAATACTTACACATACAAGGGAAATCTAAATATTGTGAATTCCCAGTGAAGCAAGTATTCAGTTTGCGATGCTGCTCCCACAGCATCAGCTCTTCTTGCTGGCCACCTCAAACAGTCTGCTGGTAAAAATGGTGTTGGATGTCTTGCTGCTTGACTTAAAATATGAATTGCTACAAATGGTGGATTCTTTTTCTCTTCGCCACAGGCAGGAAAACATGAAGCCATTGTAAAAAATGTACATGATCTCCTCGCAAAATTGGCTTGGGATTTCTCTCCTGAACAGCTTGATCACCTGTTTGATTGTTTTAAGGTAATTCTCTGTGTTTTGACTGTATTCAGGAAATGGGTTGTGAGGTTTCATGCAGATTTGTGGCTTTTTCAGTGTCTTACTTTCTTCTTTAGGTAGTCGTTTTCTGTGTGTTAAAAGACTTCTTCATCTGTAGCAACAGTCTCTAATATTCAGTTCTAGAAATGCTGTTTTTTAATGAGCACTTCCTGTGAGATTTTCTGTTTACTTCCTGTCTAAACAAAGGCTAGTGATGCTTGTTTAGTAACCAGTTTTGTTTTCTGGTTTGAACACTTTGGGGTCATGCACATCTGTTGAAGCCTGTAGTAATAAAGTTACCTTAAGCAATCCTAGGAATATAGAATTTTCCAAATAAAATAAGTTATTTATCCTAAATACCTCCAGATTAATAAATGTTGGTGATTTAGTGAATGATGTTTTTATTCTCCTGGCATTAGAGTAGGTTTTGTCAGGTTTACCAGGCAGTGCTGCTTTTGATCTCTAAGTGGAGGAGATCAAGGACTTCCGTTCCCTGCTCCCCCAACTTCCTCTTTATCATGTAATGATTCCTCTCTGTTTAGCACACATACAGAATGAAACAGCCCCAGGAAGATAAAGTTGAATGTTTATAAACATGTAATGATTTGATTGAAATCACAAAACAGCTTGTTTCTGAAAGTTTAGTTACTCACAGGCTTTTTGTGCATAACATTTAACATTTACAGCTTCCAGTAGTGGTGCTCTCTGGCTCGTTTAATTGTTTCACTTTTAGGACATGATCTGCTTTCACTTTTGGGACATGATGAGCTTTGTAGTCTCTGTTTTCTGTTTTTAGATAAATGTATTATAGGCATATTTTGGCTTATGTGCAATTTGTGCTCTCATTAATGGGTTCCTGTAGTTTGGTGAATATGGGTCTAATGTTCTGTAGTTCAGATGCTGAACTCAGTGCTCAGAAATTCTGTGTGTAAATTGTTGTGTCTGACCTTGAGAGATGGATATAAAGTGATGTTATATTGAAAACTTTCTCAGAAAAAGGGTAATTCTATGCAGAGGACATTTGTTCCAGTCAGATTCAGAGGCACAAGTGATATTATAATTTTACTGACATACTAATTATCAATTATCTAAGAAGTCTTTGAAGAATAAGCACAGGAGTTTTGTGAAAGCATTTGCAAGAAACAGCTGAGTCCACTGTGACTGTTGGTGAACTTGTCAATGGTTATGTTAACTTTTACAAGCACATCTAAGATCTTTAAACAAAGAGCTGCCTTTTTTTAAGCCTCAAGTTTGAATACACTTTAGTTGTAAACATTAGAAGAGCTGTTCAGTCGTGTCTGGCTTATGTACTAAGAGCTCCAATGTGCTCTTTATTTTTTAATGAAAGAAATGAATATGAAAGTTCTTCCTGCAGTTGCATCGCTTTATTGTTGCATCATTTGTTAACAGTGCAGCTTATGTGTGGAATTTTTAAAAGAAGACTGGGGTTTATAATTTTTTTTTTTAAATATTAGGCAAGTTGGACGAATGCAAGCAAGAAACAGCGTGAGAAACTGCTTGAGTTAATTCGCCGCCTTGCAGAGGATGACAAGGATGGTGTGATGGCACACAAAGTGCTGAACCTCTTGTGGAATTTGGCTCACAGTGATGATGTACCAGTTGATATCATGGACCAGGCTCTTAGTGCCCATATTAAAATCTTAGATTACAGCTGTTCACAGGTGAGTGAACTCTGCTGTGAAAGAAGTCACTGAGTTTCCTTCTTTTCCCCATGAAAAATTGAAGGGATTTGGTAATTTAGCAAAAATGTTCCCTATCATAGATTTGTATTTGGACATATTTTAATTACCACAGTTTGTGCTTTAACTGAGGGTAGTGAAATTCATCAGTTGCAATAGTTAATGAACACACTGGAAGAATTGGAAATGGACCCTGCCAAAGTAAATAGGGAGGAAAGGAAAAGCAGCCCCACTCCTGTCTTTGCTTTTTCCCAAACTCAATAATACTGATTTGTTTTGGTGTTTTGTTTTTTTTCCCAGTAAGTCCTTATGTGTCTTGTGTAATATTAGAAAGGACCTAGCAAGGCTCTTTCCAAACTACTACAACACACTCCTTCCCCACCCAAATTTCTAAGGAAGTCTGCCAGAGCAGTGATTCATTACGGTCTGAAATTAATCCATGATCTGTCATGTTAACTTAAGAAACAGTTTCTCATGGTTTTTTTATATTTTATAACAGTAAGTAGAAATAAATGAAAGCTTTAAGAGAGAGCACATTATTTAAGCACTTCTTAAATAAGTACTGAGTGCTTGAAGGCTGAGTTTGTGACACACTGGTGACTTCTGCCAGCGTGTCGTGCTGCTCAGCTCCTTTCCTTATGCTTCAGAACTCGGATGATCTGGTATTTGTTTGACTTTGTTATGTGTGTTCTGTCTTGGAAACTGAGGGATTTACAGTTCTGCAGTACACTTGATTTTGATTGAGAACTGCTGTTCTTTAAGGATCGAGACACACAAAAGATCCAGTGGATAGATCGTTTTATAGAAGAACTTCGCACAAACGATAAATGGGTCATTCCTGCACTGAAACAAATAAGAGAAATTTGCAGTTTGTTTGGTGAAGCACCACAGAACTTGAGGTAAGAATTGAATGCAAATGAAGTTTCCTCTGCTAAAATGTGGATGGATGGGTTGGAATGAGGCAAATCTAACTAAAAGGTTGGGAAAGCTTAGGTAAAACCATAACCTGTGTTGGAAGACATTCTTGAGTTTGTGTTAGGGTGTATAAATGGTCTCTAAAAATTCAGGCACCTAAGTTCAGTAAGAGACCATTAACTGCTTCTTCAAACATGCTTTTATTAATTTTTATAATAATGGTCTAGTGGAAAATCTGAGCTTGTTTTTCTGTTATTCATGGACTTACCCTGCCTAACAGTGGAATTAGCTTACTAAGTGTAAGTATATTTTACAGTTCTGTATGGTTGTATGCACACACATCCAAAACCACAAACATACACACCCATCCCTGTTCTTTGATGACAAATTCATCCTGCAGTTTATATACTTGAAATCAAAGGTTACTTTTTGGTCTGGGAGAAATACTCTACTGATTTTCTCTCCTAAACAGAATTGTTTTACTGGGGGGAGAAGGTTTGCTTCTTTTGGGGGGGTTCATTTGATATTCATTTTTAAAAGGAAGAAAGAATGAAAAGCAGTTGTCTGCTTGGACTTTGCTTGTTTTGGTTATTTTAAATGCCTTCTCACTGCAGAAATAGCTGAGTTTCTGTGCCCCTAACAGTATTTGTACCCATATCAGAATTTTTACAGACTCCTGAAAAATACTGTTTGCTTATCAGTGTTGCACAGTTGCTTTGTTTTAATTCTTGTGAGCAGATAAACTATTCAAATCAGTGTTGCTGTTACAGGCAGTTTACAACAACAAAGATCAAGTCAGGGGAAGTTAAGGAAAACGAGCCTCAGTTTCCCCAACACTATCTTCTTCCTGATACCATATTCAGGAGCTGTGATTATACTGCATTCCTGGCTTTTAAGAGTTTTCTTTATTCATTTAGTTTGCAACGTATTTCTCAAATTTTCATAACATTTTAATCCTTTACGGTTTCATGTTAATGCTTGCTTGAGGTTTATCCAACAGGATCAGAAAAGTGTTTTCTGTGTCTTGGAGTCCTTAACCTTTTTCATGCTGTAAGATCCAGGCAAATCAAGCTGCCTGATTATTCAGAGTAGTTGTTCAATTTGAATGTTTTTAACACAGTGACTTAACAAAGATGCTTTGCTTTAAGTAATTATTGAAGCAGAGCTCATTCAAGGCACTGATTTAGGTTTCTGCTCTGAAGTAATCTTGGGAGGAACCAAACCTTTTGATTGTGGAAGTTTAGGTTTTCTGTATGGTCTGTGTACAGTTAGATGGCTTGAGTGTCTCTCCTCTCTGCTTATCAGACCATCTCATCCTCAGATTTGCAGGCAGTGTGTAATAACACCTCATATTTATGCAGGATTTGAAAACAAGTATGGCAGGAAAGTAAACTTTGAATTGAAAGTTTTTATCAAGGGCCTTACAAAGACCTCTTCCTGTGGAGCATCCTTTGTTTGCAAGATACTGTTGAGAGAGTTTTTTTAGTCAGGTATTATTACTACCCAAGTGGCTGAGAAACCTACTGAGTGAAAACATTATTTGGAAATAATCACTGACTTTCCAGTCCTCTTAGTTTTCTGATAACAGTTGATAGGGTTTGGAAATGGTAATCCATGCATCCCATACCTCTTCTACCACCTTACCTTATCTGACAGAACTTTAATGTCTAACATCCTTCTAGCATTTGGATCGAAAACAGATCAAAACAGGTGTTTGTGTCACCTGTCTGAAAAACATGTCTGAGAGCTTTTTGTGTGCAACACTAGTCCCATATTCTTCGTGCTGCTCTTTTGGGGTGGTCCAGTTGATTGGCAGTGGCAATGAAAAGTTCAGTCCAGAACAGCAAAGGCCGCTGATTCTTGGCATAACTAAGTATAAATTTTCTTATGCCATTGGCACTGGAGAAATTCTTTTGAGAGGGAGGTTTTAATTGTTGCTAGTTATTCATGCAGTTGAACAAAGTGATGAATTGGTTATACAATTGCTTTGGCAAAATTTAGCTCCCTGACCACAGAGGAACACTCCATGTTTTGGGAAGTCCAGCTTAAGAATTATTTTCTTTTGTCATTCTGGTTATGTAAGTGCAAGGACTCCTACAGGTGCAAGGATGCTTTTTAATACTAAGAAAGAGTCTATTACTCACATGCTGACCTTTACTGTACAGATAATTAATCACCTTAATTTTCTCTGTGTTGGCTGATGGAGGTAGAGCCTCCCATAGACCAATGTCAAGCACTTAAGTTTGACCTGATCTACCTGAGCAGTAGAAGGTCCACCTCCTAAATTATTTGCCCAGAAGAATTAACTGAACATTGAGAGTTCAGGGGTTTTGGTAGTGCTTTAGGGCAACAATTATGATTCAAGTCACTTTGTAGCCTAAGTAGTAGAATTTGCTGGGTTAGGTCCCTGCTGTTTGGATTTTTAATGGTCCATGGCATTTGTTGATTTAGCACAGCAACTCTCATCTTCAAAAGCTGTGTTTTATATGGGCAGTATTATGTTGGGCAAGTTATATGTGCAGATAAATAGGGGTTTTTTAATCCATTTAAATTAAATTGTTTAGAATTTTACCATTGTCAATTTGCCAATATTTTTCTATCAAATAAACATTCTGGCTATGAGATGTCCTTTGTCATATTACCAAAATACTTCATCATCCATTTCAAAATGCTATTTTTTCTTTTTGTACATTGGCTTTGGGTATCCTTTTAGTAGAAATGCAATGAAAATCTGAATTTTGCTGTAGCCTCAGTTTTTCATGCTCTCAGTTGTTACACATTAATGAGTGTGCAGTAACTAACGTGTAATAGTGTCACACATTAAATGAGTGTCTTGTAATGGCAACATCGTAATACGCTCTAACCTTAGATGCTTAAGGAAAATTTTAGTTGCATGTGGAATTAGCTTAAATCCTAGAAAGCATGCTAAAAGAGCTTGTCAAATCACCTTTTTTTCCTGTGCTAAGGACAATAATTTTGCCTTTGACTTCATCGTAACAGATGAACAAAATAACATCTTAGCTGAGAAAGGAGAGAAGTAAATAATACCTAACACAGAACATTGTAGTTCTGCTGACGAAGCTTTCATGTTGCTGTACTTGTGAGATTGATACAAATGCTTAATATTATGAGTATAAATATACACTCCAATATCTTGATTCTGCAAAACACCCCATCTTGCTTCTGTTTGTTCCTTTAGTTGTTTCATGATATCATTTCCCAAATAATCAGTGTTCTTGTTTGCTGTTACCCTCTGTGAATGCAGCTCTCTGTCTGGAGGTAACATCTTGGATAGTCACTAAAATAGAGACATCCAGCCTTTTCCTGCTTTGCTGCTGATTTATTCTGAGTAAGGAGGGTTGGTGGAGATGGAATGAAGCATAATTGGAAAGTTCCTTAAAGTGAAGACAAAGAATGTTCTGAGGATATGAAGTTCTCTATGTTTTGGGGTTTTTTTATGCTTCCATCCATTTTGTTTTCTCTCTGACAGATGTCTCAGTCTCTGGGTTTTTTTTTAACACGATTCGTGTTTTATGTGTCCCTTTTAGACCATTTTAGAAAATTCTGCATATTATGAAGTTTAATCTTCTGAAGACCACAGTGCCTAGGAGGGCAAATCATGTTGGTTGCAGATGACAAAATTATTTTGGCAGAGTGTTGATGGAATTCTGTCTTTTAAACCCAGACTAGCAGTGATCTTTGGTCGAGTGAATCAGTTTATCTGTTGCTGTTACATCTATAGTGAAATGCGGTTATCAGCTGTCAGATCACTGTCAGCTGATGGCTGCAACTGGGATTTCTTTTCTTCCCCACTGTTCTCTGAAGGGGTGAGGATACTGTAGAGTGCTGTAGGTCGTGTAGTGTGGAGTCCCTGTTTCTTAGGAAGGATGAGAATTCCTGCAATCCATTCAGGTAACTCTAGAGTCTACTTTTTGAAGTGTTGAAGGTAAGGAGAACAGTTCTGAAATTACATTTTTCTTTCCTGAGGGCAGGCTATGGGATCAGCTGAGTGCTGATGAGGAATGTCACTCTTCCCCCTGACACCCACTTGTTTTCTTTTTTTCTCTTTACCATGGAAGAGCAGCACTAGTTTGCCTTGTTTATGCAGTCTAGATCAGTGCTCTGATCTGCAGCAGTTGAGACATTTTGAGAGTGGTCTGCAAAGGTGATGAGTCCCCAGGTTCTAGAATTCAGTAGTGTTCGTGGCATGTGGATGTTGGACCCAAGCTCTCTATTTTCTTCTGCAGTTTACTTTTGTAATCTAAATATGTCTAGTGTTGTTTAAGAGCAGCATTTTTTGCCAGGTCTTGAACTTATAATTTAATTATTTATTTGGGATATTTCTTTTCTTAAACTTTTTTGGATTTTTTTTTTTTTGGCTCTGTGCTCTGTGTATTTGCTTCTTTTGTTTGTACCAACATTTTTCACAGATAGATATTGTTAGAAACAAAAATCAATACTGTTTGCAGATTTTTTTTAACTCGAAATAACTGTTATGATTATTTGCTAGTGCTCTTGCACTATGATCTTGAGTTGTACTTAACGTTTTAATATTAAATATAGAAAATATCAGATGGCTGAGGAAGAAACTGGGTTATGTGAGTTGTAGTTACACTACAGATGAGGGTCTCTATCATTACTGTGCACTTTGTGGGCAGGTATTTCTAGTCTGTCTTGCTGCAGATATTCTCCCTCCAGCACACTGAGCTGCTCAGCTTGCTTTGATATTTTTCATACATTGTAACTGTGTAATCCTCACAAATTCACTGGTAAAAATTGTTGGTACATCAGAAGAAGAAAAGGAAAAGTATTGTCAGAAACTTAATATGATTTCTATTCAAGACCCTTTAGAAACTTGAATCAAAGATTATTTGCTTAAATTGATTTCTGAATTGTTAGGTGCAAGACTTCTCTGCTTTTCCTTTAACATTTGTGTTTTATTTTCAGTCAAACTCAGCGAAGTCCCCACGTGTTTTACCGACATGACTTAATCAATCAACTTCAGCACAATCACGCCCTGGTGACACTGGTTGCAGAAAACCTCTCTGCCTACATGGAAAGTATGAGGCAGTATGCTAAAGGTAAGCTTTAACCAAAAATTTGCCTCATGGAGTGTATGAAAACTCCAGCTGCAAATGGAGTTAAAAGCAAATTACCATAATAAAATAACTGTGAAGTTCAGTTGTTTAATTTTCAGGTATCTGTGGGGTTGAAAGCTTTTGTGGTGTCTGATTGCATAAGAAAAGCTTAAAATGCTTTTTTTTTTCTTCTTTTATAATTGAAAATGTGTGTTTTATAGCAGAACATGAGAAAGTGGCAGCTCTGTGGATTGATAAACATCATCTTGCCCTGCTTAGGTAGGGTAGTTATTTTTATGGAAAATCCTAGTAGTAAACCTTCTAGTTTTGAATTTTTGAAGGCTCCTTTGAGAAGCTTTTTTGATCACCTCCTTTTGAAGCCAGTATTTGGAATTTGTCAGGGACAAGGACTTTAAACCACAGGGATACCATTTGTTTTTACCAGGTAACTCCTGTTTCTGTTCAGTTGCTTCCTCACTGCAGTTGTTACTGGCAGCACTTTGGCAGCACATTGTGTTAGTATTTATATATTTTAGTCTAAACTCAGCCCTTTGCTGATGAATTACCCTCATACTCTGGGTTAACTTTTAGCTACTGAGGTAGAACCGTGGAAGTGAAGGATAACAGTGGACCAGGAAACTCCTTGTTACACTGGACCACAGTATTTTAAGATAAAATTAAACCAACAGAAGTGAAAGGAGGAGATTTAAACTCCTCCTTCCCCACCAGTGACTTTACTGACTGGAAGCAGGGACTGTTTGCATATTCTAATGTTTGTGTCTTACACCACTAGGGAAGATTGCCTAGACACCTTTAATTTTGCATTTCATTTAATTTTGGAGTACTAAATATGTATATTTTATAGAAAAGATACCCCCAAAATATGTCCTTGAGTATGTGTGTGAATAGTGGTGCTCTGTGAAGATGGTCACTTCTGCCAGGTATAGGTCAGTGAGAATGACATTTAGTTAAATCTGCACACTGCAAATACATTTCTCTGTTCAGGAATACATGGGGTTATTGCCCTAATTTAAGTTCCTTAATTGATGATAGCTTTGCAGTAATCAGTGTTAAAATAATATTGAATTATTTGGTCTGTTCTCAAGCCACAGTGTCTTCGCCTTAGTCTTCACAGGAAGGTGGAATAGAACAAGTGTTAGTCATGTAGCTTCTGTAAGCTGCTGGAGTGCTCTTTAACTTTGCTAATGTGATGTAAAAATGCCATTTTATTTGCAATGAACTTCACATTTTAATTATATTGATACCTTATAGTTTGTGATTCTGTTCTTCTCTCTCTTGGGCTTTGACCAGCTGTGAAATCCGGGGTTTGGCCTCAGGGTTAGGAAGGAAACATCATCAACAGCTGTAATAAAGCAATGCTGTCTTTGTCCAAAAATAACCTACACACACTTCGGTGTATGAATTATTTTTCAATAATTTCAGTCACATCCCACTGTCCTGCCCCTCCCCAACTGTAATGACTCAGTTCAGCAGGAATATGAACATCTCCAGTGTGATAGGAATTACATATGTGTAAAGGGTTTACATTTAATCTAATTACAAAGCAATTAAATTATGCTTTCCTGAGACAAAGCTGTTGCAGAACTTCTCATTTGCATCAAAGAACAAAAACATATGAATAATAGTGTGGATTTTTTTATTAGATGCTTTATTACATTATTGAGGGCAACCAGAAAATGTCTCCTAGTGTTCAGATAGTGTACTGAACCTGTAAGACGCAGTTCCTGTGCAAAAAACTCTTTTAATTTTCAGCTTTATATACTAAATAGAGCAGAACATAGAGCACTGTGAAGTTTGTCTTCCATGCCTTAGTGGAGGAGGAGGAAATGTGCCAGGGGGGCACAGAAATGAAAGGGAATAAATGGAAGGAGAAAAAAGATTATGCATGTGAGGACAGAAAGAACTGGGAGCTGTAGAATTAAGCTTGGCTGCAGAAGGTGAATGAGACAGAGGGAAAAAATTCAAGGCGAACATCCAGACAGCACAGGTCAAACAAATGCCATAGAAATAAAAAATCCAGTTGTCAACAGATCTCTTTGGCAGTTAGCACTGCAATTATTGTGTAATTTGGGATATTTTTAAATTAATTTTGAATTTGCTGTATTCTTGTTTTCCTTGAAGGTTTCCATAGTTTTGTTCTGTGATGGAGAACAGTGTTCCTATTCTCCTATTATTCACCAGTGCATAGGATTTTCTGAGATACTCCCTCTTATGTGTTTGATTTTTAAAAGAGAAGCCTAATCTATGTTTCTGAATTTTTCCATGATTTTCCTTTCTACTGAACTCACCCTTTCCTGCAACTCTGCAAAGTCCTCCATTAGATGAGACAACTGCTATTGCATTTTGTAGTCCTGAAGGAGGTCACAGTTTCATCTTTTCAATGATTTATCAAAGACCTTTTGAAAATTTTAGAAGATTGCTAGTTAGTTCTCCTTTTTGTCTGTTTTTTGAGGTAATAAAAAAATCCAAAGTGTTAATGAAATGTAATTATTTGTAGAAATTGTGCCATATGATCTTCCATGTGTGTTTATCACTAATTAGACTTAAATTTTCAACCAGTTGTTTTTTGATCACTGATTTCTCTGTTCATTCTTCTGCTTCAGTATGTGAAAAGAATTTTTAAGGAGATCACACTTGGACTTGCTGTGGGATGCACAGATTAGAAAATAAATCTGGCAGATGTAGAAAGAGTGTGATGTAGAGAATATTTAGGGAGACAGATTTTTTTTTTTTTTGTAGTGCAGAGTGTTTCAGAATTCTGAAGTGCATCCACATTGCCTTTGGGCAACTGGGTGGGTTGAATATTTGAGTTCTTCTGTCACTGCCAGTGTTGATGTTGTTGTGTCTGTGAATTAAACTCCAGTCAGGAAAAAAATCCCAGATAGTCCCCATAGTGAAAACAAATGAACACCACCACCACTTCGCCCTCAGCAAAACAAAATCAAACAAAAAACCCACCCAGAACCCCCAACACTTCAAGTAATTAGTTTTAATTTCTCTGCAATATGCTTATCTACCCTACTTGTTTCTTATTGTGGAGCCACAACATATTTTACCAGTTTTCTGCTTGTAATACTGAAATAATTTTTGTTTGACTACCTTGATATTCTTTCTTCAGATTTTTTTCCACAATTCTTTTTTTGATAATTGCCCATTTATGACTACTTCATTAGGATTATAACTTAAATTTTTGAAGGATTTCCAGTGAACATAATATCTGCAGTTTTGCAGACATCAGTTAACTACTAGTCTTGTGTTTCCCCTTTTGTTTTATTTTTAAGGTAATGTACCTTTTACACTTGGATATAGAGACCAATATGACAATTATTTTTCTTTGATTTTGAAACACTGATGCACTTCAGCTGTTAGACTGGTTTGGTTTGTTTTTTTGTTTTTTTTTTTTCTCCTTTCTGATACAACAGGAGATACTGATTTTCAGTTCTGAAGATAAATTTTAGTGTTAGTCTTGATGTTGTCATGGGACAGCCTGTCATGTCATGGCTGGGTCATCTCAGCTAAAGGCAACCTGTGCACCTTTGCAAATAAGAAATACAGCATTAATTAGTTTATGAGGGAGCTGTCATAATGAATGTGTGTTGTGATGAAATACTGTTGGTACAGATGAAAGCAGTGTGTGTGGAGATCTAGATTGTATCTCTTTAATGAATAAAACCCAGACAAGCAACCAAACACCCAACAAAACCACCCCACCACCTGTGTTCCACCACCTTAGCTGTTTGCTCAGCAAAATATTATGCTAAGATCTGATAAAATGCAGGTAAAAGTTCAACTTCTTGCCTTACTTTAAAATCACTGCTTCTGGGTCAAGCTTGTCAGTATTACAGGCATTTGGGTTTTGTATTTGGAGACTTGCAGTAGATAAAGTTGTATACTTTTCTCCTCTGAGTGATGTGTACGTTGCTACCTATAAAGGTGTTAAAGAAATGGAGAAATTAGCTCCTCTGGAGAGGAAAAAGTCTTAAAATGGAAAATTTAAATTTTGGAAAAAGGTACTCTGGATCCTCAGAAAAAAAACCCACTGGATAATCTGAATTATATACTTGTTATACTACAATTTTTAACTGACTTCTGGCTTCAAACTGACCACCCAAAATTAGGAAAAATTGATTTGAAGGAGAAGAATGCAGGTTCCTAATTTTTCTGTAGTACTTTCATTATACTGAACAATGAGCACATGTATCTGCACCTAATTGTTGATTTGATTATAAACCATGATGGTCTTTGCCTACACTCACTTTAATCTAGGATGAATCACCAACAGGTAGTAGCTTGGTGAAATCTCTTTTCATGCACCTTACTGAAAATTTACTGGGTTTTGAGTGGTTTTAATTACATTCAGAATTACAAGCCTCGAGACACATCCTGTCTCGTGGGGTCAACAAGGCTTTTCTGAATGCCTTGTGTTTTGTGTGCAGAGCACGGGGAATACGATCCTCAAACTGTGAGACCGGGCAGCAGGTACAGCCACGTGCAGGAAGTGCAGGAGCGACTGAACTTCTTACGGTAAGTTTTAATGGAATATTTGTTTCACTGCTCTAAGAATACTTTGAGTACTTTAAAGAAAAAGAAACCCTTTTGCATTTCTTTTTTTCTACAGCTTTAGGTTGTTGTGTTAACTTCTTTCAAAATTCGGATGCAAAATTACACTGAATGGTTTTGTTTTGGTTTGGGTGTTTTTTTTTTCCCAGAGGGCTTCTGTGCTACTGTTGGAATATTCAAATAAAGTTTCTTAGGATCTGTGCAGTCCAGGGCTCTCATTCTGCACTAAGATGTGTATGTTTTTTTCCTGTCTGTGTGCAGAACCCTTCTGACTTGAATACAGTGTGCAGGTGGATGCAGTAACATACCTCTTGCAGTAACTTAGCTGAAAGTTTAATTCCAAGTAGGGATATGGCCCTGTGTCCTTATTTCTTGCACCCCACCAGCTTTAAATCCACAATCATAACCTGACATATACTTTTGTCAACCACTGATGTCATTTTGTCAGCAACTGAGCCGTGGAAAGACAGTGGAATAAAATTATTTGGATGAGTTTTGGCCAGCTGCTGTTTGAGAACACAAAGGATCTCTGCTCATCATAGAGCTGCAGGATGTTGATGCTTTTTAGGCTGTCTGTCCCAGCTTTTTCTTAGTTGTTTTTAACCTTTATTCAGACAAGTAAAAATACTTGAACTGTCAAGTTCTGAAGTACTCTTTACTTGTTTACTAAGGGAGCTTTTTTTACTTTTTAAAATTGTACTAAGAATTTTTATGAATTAATCTTAAGTGTAAATGTTTAATGAAATCATACAATAGCATATGGATAGGCTTAATTCATCACTCCTGCATGTTAAAAATTGTAACTTCCTTAGATTTAAGTTCACTATTTGTTAATGTACACAAATTTAGGAAGTCTAGTGGTTGTCAAATGTAGAATATGTAGCAGTTTCTGAAAAGCAGTGCCATAACTTAGTCCCTGATTTCTTTTACATAGAAAAGATTTTCAATCAGAAAAAATATTCCAAAGGACTTTATCATTTGTTCCTCCTGAAACACCCTTAGTGTTAGCTCTCAGAATTGAAGCACTTAGCAATTCTTTCTTAATAATTTAACACAAATGAAAAACTTAGTTAAATAAAATGAAAAATTTCCAGTTACTTGACTTTATTCTGTAGAGTTGATACTTTTTTTTGCAATTTTACTAAAGCAAATGTTAAAACATTGTGAATGATTGCAGAATTAATTTATTCTCTTACCTTGTGACCTGACTTTTAAACCAAATAGTTTACATTAGGAGATGTGCATTTCTTTGTGTATAAAATGTAAACAATGCTTGGTATTTTTCTGTAAGACATTCTTTGCTGAATTTTGTTTTGTGTTTGAAATATAAGGTCTTGATCTATTCAGACTTCCTAAGAAATCATGGGTCTAATTATGATGTAAAATAAACATATTGATGATGTAAATAAAGTTTTCAAGGTTATACTTATGATACATAAATGAATAATATATATATATATTGTAACCCTGGCTGTGTGTTAGAAGTGCTGTTAATTGTCTCTTTGTTTTGCTCAAGATTTTTATTGAAGGATGGTCAGCTGTGGCTCTGTGCCCCTCAGGCGAAGCAAATATGGAAGTGTTTAGCTGAAAATGCGGTTTATCTTTGTGATCGCGAAGCCTGTTTTAAATGGTATTCCAAACTAATGGGGGATGAACCAGACTTAGACCCTGACATTAATAAGGACTTCTTTGAAAATAATGTGCTTCAGCTGGATCCTTCCCTATTAACAGAAAATGGAATGAAATGTTTTGAACGTTTCTTCAAAGCTGTGAACTGTCGAGAAGGAAAGCTAGTAGCAAAGAGACGAGCCTATATGATGGATGATCTGGAGTTAATAGGATTAGACTACCTTTGGAGGGTGAGTTAATTGGAGGAAACATCTGAAAGTTTAATTGCCGAGTCTTTGTCGGTCTCTTAATATTTTTAAGAATGTGTCATTTCATATGGAAATTACAAAAATCTACTTTTTCAAAGTAAACACATGACTTTTGACTCCACTGTCTTCCCAGCAAGTGTACAGCTGGTAACTGCAGACTGATACTCGATGGAAAGTTGTTTGAAACATAAGTATAGTTATATGTACACATGACGTTAAAAATTTGCCTATACTGTTGAAGAAGAAAGGATCATTCCAGGTGACTTACCTGTGGATTTCTCTTTTCTTTCACGTGCACATTATAATTAAACTTTGTTTCTTGCACTTCATAAGCTACTTCATTGTGTTCCTTATGGTGTGGTAAACTGGGGTGATTCCACATTAGGCCAGGTGTGACCAATGGTCTGATTCTTTCTCTTAGAACCACAACCTGTTGCCTAAACCTGGTGGTTATCTAGGATCAAACAGATCCTATGTAACCACCTGTTCTGTACGTACAAAATCTTCCTTTTCAACAGGAAGGTTGTTGCTTTCTGAAGCTTACCAGATCTGTTGGTGAAAAACATCAGTATCTAATCTGTTGTGTAATTTGTTCGGACTGTTTCTAGTTCTCAAGAGCTGCATTAAAACCCACAGTGGTGCAATGTGCCATGGTTATCGTGACTGTGTTTTTGCAAAACATGTACAACAGCTGTCTGCAGTAATTCTGGTTGTGGCTTTTTGCAGGGTGAGGTATTTTCATCCTGGTGATAATAGTTAAAACCAAAGTAGATCACAATTTGTATTCAAATAAATTCCCACAGTGTTTGTGAACAGAGTGCCCACATAATGATAACATGTTTTACTGTTGGGAATCACCTTCCTCTGGTCAGCATGACCAAACTCATTAAGCTTCAGCTCAGTATCCTGCAGGGTTTGTCTGTAAAACCTGCTTTCAGACCTGGTGACTAGTTATTAAAATTTAGATTATCACGTTAGAAGCAGAATTCATTTGCCTGTTCCCATTCCAGCTGCTCACAGCCATCTACATACTTGAAAATTCTCTTTGGTGATGCAGGCTATTCAAGCGTCTGAAGAAATGGTGTCTTAATCTCTGAAACTAGAGAAAATTGGAATATTATGTGAAGATGAATATATAAACACTGCCTCTGATTATAAAACATCAGCTTTTTTTTTGGTCTGGACTCCTTTAAAACTAGTTAATTCCTCACCATGATTTTTATATGATTACCTTTAGTGTAAGGGGTTTTATTTTTTGTATCTAAACATTTTAGTCACTTTCATCTGATAAAATAATTAGACATATGATTGTGTCAAGATACTTATGTAGTAGTTATGTTTTTAAATTTTATACCAGCAAGTTTTAAGACTTCTAATGCTTTCTGTTGTTTTTTTTTTTAAAATTATGCTAGGTTGTGATTCAGGGAAATGACGACATCGCCAACAGAGCAATAGACCTTCTGAAAGAGATCTATACTAATCTTGGCCCAAGGTTACAAGTTAATCAGGTAAAAAAGAGAGCAACAAGAGAACTGAAATATGATAGAGAAACAGTAATAAAGTTCAATTTGGTGATATTTTTGTAGTTGAAAGATTTGAAAACAGAGAATAGTTTTCATGTTTTGCAGAGTGTACTCCTGAGTCTAGCCATCAGTTTCTGGTCAGATGCAGAATTAAAGAGTTTTTTCTCATATTTGGAGAGTGAAGTCTGATAAATTTTTCATATTAAGTCTATCTGCTGTGTTTGATCTTTCTATTCAGAACAGTTAATGTCATATACTTAGGAAGGCCTTTTATGGAACTTCCGGTTGTGGCACTTACTTATACCAGCATGTTCCCTGGCTGGGTCTGTGGAGTTGTCACAAGCTGATGTAATCTCTTTTTTCTGTCATGTCCCTTACAAAGGGTCACAGAGTTTCCCTCTGTAATGGTCAAGGTGAGCTCTAGCAAATCAGGTATTATTGTATTTGCTGGGAGCTGCTTTTCAGTGGGCAGAGAAGAGATAATGAGTTTCTGTGAGGTCAGAAGAAGGGATGTCACCCAAGGGTCCTTGACAGGCTTGAGGTGGGCCTGGGAAAACCTTGTGAAGTTCAGCAAGGCCAAGCAAAAGGTCCTGTGCTGCACGTGGGTCAGAGCAATGCCAGGCACAAGTACAGGCTGGGAGGAGAGTGGATGGAGAGCAGCCCTGAGGGGAAGCACTGGGGGCACGGAGGGACAAGATGTGCACTCACAGGCCAGAAAGCCAAACGTGTCCTAGGCTGCATCCAGAGCTGAGAGAGGATTCTGCCCCTCTGCTCTGCTCTCATGAGACCACACCTGCAGTGCTGCATCCAGCTCTGGGGTCTCCAACATAAGAAGGGCATGGATCTGTTGGAGTGAGTTCAGAGAAGGCCATGAAGATGATCAAAGGGCTGGAGCTACTCTTCTGTGAGAACAGAGCTGGGGTTGTTCAGCCTGGAGAAGAGAAGGCTCTGGGGAGATCTTAGAGCAGCCTTCCAGTACCTAAAGGGGGCTACAGGAAAGCTGGAGAGGGACTTCTGACAAGGGCATGTAGTGATGGGGCAAGGAGAATGACTTTAAACTGAAAAGAGTGTAGGGTTAAATTGGATATTAGGAAGAAATTCTCCCCTGTGAGGGTGGTGAAGGTGCAAAGAAGCTGTGGCTGCCCCATCACTGGAAGTGTTCAGGGCCAGGTTGGATGGAGCTTTGAGCAACCTATGCAGCAGAAAGTGTGCCTATGAAGTGGGGATTGGAACTAGATGATCTTTGAGGTCCCTTCTGACCGAAACATTGAATGATTTAATGATTGCACAGATTTAGTGAAGGGATATTGTCCTCTGGACAATTGTCAATCAATAGCTTGCTGGTTGTATTTCTTAAGACTTCAGTTTTCATACTTGTCCTCAAAAACACTTCTAGATTCTTCAAAGCTGCCTGTGTGGCAGATCCAGCACAGCTGCTCCAGGTGGTGCATTTACAGCCATTCAAGCTGTATCTTACTGCAGTGGCAGATGGCTGGAGGCTTCTCTCTTGCAATAGATCTGGGTGTGCATCGATCTGTGCATCTGCATGTGGTTAGATCTGACGATCTGACACTTCCAGAAGTGTTGGATTGACTCAGCATGCACACAAGTGTTCAGTGTGCTGGTAACTCCTCTGTTCCTGAGCTGCCCCTAAGTCTGCTGGACTGTGGTTTGCTGCAGTAGCTGTGACTGTCCATGTTTTGGTTGCAGACTTACCTGGAGACACTACAGATGTTTTACAGCGATTCTCTGGGTTACATGTCAGTCTCGGTCAGGGGCAATGATGTTAGATGTTAGACATACAATGTTAGATACCAGGCAGAAGGAAGAGAGTTGCTACAGCTGCCACTCCACTGAATCTAGCTCGAAATCCATTCCTGAGACTGTGCAGGAATTGAGTGTATCTGGAACTTGGTTATGTGGTTTTGGAGGCTGGGGCAGGGTAGTTGTTCTGAGGGTTTGCAAATGTTCTGTGTTCACTCTTAGTGTTAAGTAAGTTAACCTGTGCTAGACTGTCAGCCTGAGATTCATTAACAGTCTGAGAAAATGATGAAATGAAAGTCCAGTTGAGTGTGTGTTCTCTGTCCAGACTTTGACTTTCTCTATTTACATACGAGTTTGCACTGTACAATTATAGCTGCTGAGGATATGTAAGATTTTTGAAGCCAGCAATAAATTAGAGCTGTTTTATCAATGGGAGTTGATTTGGTTGAATGGTTTGGTCTGGGGGATTTTTTTTTTTTTACTTCTACCATTGGGTTATCCTTCTGAAAAGATGATTTTTAATGCTTCTTGTATTTGCACCGATTTCTTTATGTAATTAGGTAGTGATTCATGAAGACTTCATTCAGTCCTGTTTCGATCGTCTAAAAGCCTCCTATGATACTTTATGTGTGTTGGATGGAGATAAGGACAGTATAAATTGTGCAAGACAAGAAGCAATACGGATGGTGAGAGTGTTGACTGTTTTAAGAGAATATATAAATGAATGTGACAGTGATTACCACGAAGAGAGAACTATTCTACCTATGTCAAGGTACGTGTGGAAAAGCAGTGTTGTGATTTTGATTTGTGTTAAACTAAAACATTACAAATAGCTTTGTGATTTTTTGCATTTTAAAGGGTTTCTGTTCAGGGAATGGTATTTACAGAGTTTTGGAATTCCATTTTCTTTGTTAATACTTGGAACTGCATTTTTTTAAAAAATAATCTGAAAGATCAGGCAGATGCAGGTGTACATGAAAGGGACAGCAGACCTGAGGATAAACCTGTTGTGCTGGTGTTTTGTTCTTTAACTGTCACGCTGTACCTTGAGACTTGATTGTTTTGGATATAGTTCTTTTTTTCAGATAATTACTTAAAAGCAATACCATTCTTTACATCAGCATGGTCAAAGCTTTGTCTTTCATATTCCTGTTGTACAAAAAAAATGTTAATATATATTTTCACCTCCAGAGTTGTTTACAGAGATCTTTATCTTACTTTGCAAGCCTAAATTTGGGATTATTTCTAAGGGAAATAGTCTGTGTAAGTTCCTCATAAGAGGGGGAAGAAGAAAACAATACCTTGAAGTATATTTATTTTCTGTATACCTTCACTCTTCTTATATTTGTCCTTCAATGAAAACTCAGCTTGAATCCTAGCTCCCTCTTCCTTAGCTTTGTCTTTGGTATAAGGAAAAAGGAAACATAAATCCAGTGTTGTGTAGATGTTCATAAACAAAATTTTTCCTGAGAGAGAAAAGCAGAACAGAAAACTGTTTAAATGTTCCACTGTTAATAGTTCCTCTCTGTGGGAAGAAAGCCTCAGAAGTACATCAGGAATACACTGCAATTGCTATGGATTTATGATAGCACTAAAATATTTTTAGACATGGTAGGGGTTTGTCATCCCTTATTTTAAATGCCCTTTGCTGTTTCTTCACAGTGTGTCAGTAATTTGCAGTGTTCCTACAGCTTTTTTATTGTATTGATTGATTGATTGATTAGTCCTAATGAAGCTCTCTTGTTCATTGTGGATGCATCTTTTTTTATATGGGCTGCTTGTTTGATTAGAGTAATCTTTCACAGGCCTTGTTAGCAAGGAGCTTTTTGAGGATTTTTTTCCTTTTGTTGCATGGGATTAAATTGTTGGGCTTATCTGGTCACATCTTTCCTAATGAGCTCCCTGCCATTATGGGAGTGTGATCACTGCTAATGTGAAACTGTTTCTTCCCCTTTTTTTTTTATCCCTTTCAATTTTTTTTTTTTAAAGGAATTGTGATTTTAAAAATTTGAATTCTAATGTAAAACTTGTAACAGCTTTTGACAGAAGTCATTAAGACTTGATGACCTGAAGGCTTCTTCTGATCTTGGTGTTTTTAAAGCTGAGTTGCTTTGCTAAAAGAGCAAAATGTCACTGCCAGCCTGATTGATCTTTCTTTGCACATTTTACTCAGAAAGTTACAAGCCAGAGGAAAGACATAAACTTTATAAGAGTATTCTAAAATTTCTGTTGATGTTCCCAACCTGGCTGTAAGTTTGACCATATGATGAATGCACTCATGCCAAGTTTGGCTTCTTGAAAGATCTGTGTGTATTGTTTGCGTAGTTGCTGGGGCTTTCACAAAATCTCATGCTGGAGAACATCATCATACGTAAAGATTTGATGTCGAAATACCTGCAACACAAAATACAGCAGGGAAAAGAATCTGTTTCGTGAGGGCAAGAATAACTTTTTCTGGTTTGTTTGTTTGCAGAGCTTTCCGTGGTAAACATATCACCCTGGTGGTTCGTTTTCCCAACCAAGGCCGGCAGGTGGAAGATTTGGATATTTGGTCCCACACAAACGACACCATTGGCCAAGTGCGGCGTTGCATCCTCAACCGCATCAAAGCCAACAGTGCACACACAAAAGTGGAGCTGTTCATTGGTGGGGAGCTGGTGGACCCTGCAGATGACAGAAAACTCATTGGGCAGCTGAACCTCAAAGACAAAACGGTGAGCGTTGCAGGCTGATGATTTACCTCAGTTCGGATGTTGCTGCCCTTTTGTAAATGCTTGAAAAATACCGTGCACGGGATCACTTACTCTTGTGAAATAGTTTCATTCTTCCTCCTTGTATTGTGCCAATAATGTGATATCAGGTGCTTATTTAGTAAAGAATCCTAATTTATGCATGGTATTAAAACTGTGGTTGTGTTTTTCAGCTAATTACGGCTAAGCTCACACAGATAAATTCTAATATGCCCTCAAGTCCAGATAGTTCTTCTGACTCTTCAACTGGTTCTCCGGGCAACCACGGCAACCACTACAGCGATGGGCCAAATCCAGAGGTTGAAAGCTGTTTGCCTGGAGTGGTAAGCTGGTTCTGCAATTAGCAGTTTAAATGCATTTTTTCTTATACTTTGTCTTTCAGTAGGAATTTTAATGTATGTTTTGTTTGTTTTTTTTTTTAATTCGCTTATTTTAAGATCATGTCACTGCATCCTCGATACATCTCTTTTCTTTGGCAAGTTGCAGACCTGGGCAGTAGCCTAAATATGCCACCCCTTAGAGATGGAGCTCGTGTTCTAATGAAGCTCATGCCACCAGGTAAAACTTAATTTTATCCTTTTATTCTCTTGTAATATCCTCTCTAATAATTTCTTACCTGTTACAGAAAAATGAAGGTGGGGAGTATATTCTACTTTCTGATGATTTATTGATATTGTAATTCATGACTAATCCTAGTTAGGACTCTAAATGTGTTCCCAAGTAGTTATTTAATGTCTGCTATATGAAGTTACATAGTTTGCAGTTGGTATGGGGGTTTAGTGCCATAGTGCAGTGAAAATGAGGAGAAATACTGTTTTCTAAACTTATTTTGTAGCACTGCTTTAACAGGATCCCTTTGGACTGATCTTGTCTGTAACGTTTTGCAACTGTTCTGATACACTTAGAACTTTTCAGATTTATATTTGTAAATACTACTGGCTTGTTGTGGAGTAGTTTTGTTACAAAATGCTTACAAGTTGTGTTTTTATTGCAGATAACACTACAGTTGAGAAGCTCAGAGCTATTTGTTTAGATCACGCAAAGCTTGGGGAAAGCAGCCTTAGTCCATCCCTTGATTCGCTATTCTTTGGTCCTTCTGCCTCACAAGTGCTGTACCTAACAGAGGTTCGTGATGCTTTGCCTGTTCTTTAAAAATCTTCAGCTCTCTCTGTGGCAGTCTTCTCTGTAATGTTATGGAAGTGTAAGATCAAATTTTGGTTTGAAATTAGCAATCACAAGTACTTACCAGTTTACTTACTGGAATAAACATGTATGACCAGTGCTGTCAAAAGCATTGTTTAAGTAACATTCCTGCATATATTTCGTGTTCAGTATCTGTATCCAAGCTGGTGCACTGCTGTTAGTTAACTCTATATTTTGTTCTACAGGTAGTTTATGCCTTGTTAATGCCTGCCAGTGCACCTCTGGGAGAAGATGCCAGTGACTTCCAGTACAACTTCTTAAAAAGCGGTGGTTTGCCTCTTGTGTTGAGCATGCTGACCAGAAATAACTTCCTGCCAAATGCAGATATGAAAACTCGAAGGGGTGCCTACCTTAACGCTCTGAAAATAGCCAAACTGTTGCTCACAGCAATCGGATATGGCCACGTTCGAGCTGTGGCAGAAGCTTGTCAGCCAGTAGTGGAAGGCACAAGTACAATTTCACCGGTAATATAAACCTTCCTTCCTGCAAATACCAATGTTTTTATGGTTGTCTGGTTTTTATGTTGTCTGCAGCAACTTCTCTCCACTCTTCATTAACAGTCTGTTCTTCGAGTGAATCGCATACCAAGAGCTCCTGTTACTTTCAGATAATGTCTAAAAAAGAGATCCACTTGTTTCTTTGTGACTGCAAAAAGTTAGGTGTAACATGCACTTGCTCTGTATGTGATTTTCAGTGGTTTGCGTGATTGTCAGGTATAACTTTTAATTTCTAAGTACATTATCCCATAAATTCCATTCACAAAAAGAATTCTGGTTCTTTTGAGCTCCTGAGTCTGTTGAAGGATGTGCCTCTGAATTTCTTGTATCTACTAGAGCAGAAACCAACAGAACTGATGCTGAGTCATGCCAGCCCTTTGTCTACATAAAGACAAGTCTTTGGCTTGCTAAGTTCCCAGTTCTGTCCGTTGTTTGTAGAAGATTCTTGCAGAGAACAGTTAGGTACACTGCAAAGTTAAGTGCTGATGGTTGAAAGGTGTCCTGCCCTAAGATTTCTCAGGGTTAGAAAGGGAAAAGTCTGACACAGGTGTTCTGGACTGTGATCTCACATGTCTGTAAGTAGATTTTATGCGTGTTTAATAGGGCAGGCTAGGTATTGTACATCTGGACAAGCATGTTGTGGGTCAAGGTTTTATTTGTGTCATCTTACAGTAGATGTACAACCCAGAGCCCAAAAAGTAAACTTTGCTGCTGTTTGTCTTGGACATTTGCTTCACAAGTATGCCAGCTATTTGGCTATATTTTTTTTGCCTTTTGTGAGGTTCCGTCCCAAATAGTTTCTTGAGCTCTCAGCCTGTACTCAAGAATAGAGAGCCCCACTTCAGGGTACTTTATTCCACGGTATTAACTAAGATCCATCTGTGAAGCAGAGAAGTACATTCCCCTTAAGTCTGAAAAAGAAATAGCTGTTATGGTTAGCTACATCTCTTGCAAGATACATGAATTAATTCTTTTTCTAGAGGTGAAGATCCCTTTCCATGTCTCATGTCAGAATATAATAGAAACATCTTAAAGCAGACATGTTTGCCACCCTATCCTTCATTCTGTTTAAATGAGTAAATTTTACTACCCTCACAACATAATAATTTCTTACAACATTAATTTAAAAGGTAGTTTGAAACACAGATATCATCATTTGAGCCTTGAAATACTGTTAAAAATATATTTATGCTGACTACTTAAGAGGTAGTGGCATTTGTCCATGATTGCTGACCTTCACTGTTTGGTGTTGCAAACATCTAACTTAATAGTATTAACTGATTTGTTGGAATGAACATGGTTATTCTTGCTGTCCTCATCATCATCCTGTTTGAAGGACTTTGATATTTTTTATTGCTGCAGCACCAACAAGTTTACACCTTGGGATGGAGGTGAGATGTGTTAGTAACTTCCATCAGTTTTATCTAAAACATAAGTACCAAAGCACAGCATTCTATCTTGGCTTTCCATCAGTACTTGAGAGAATGAGGTAACCAGGGTTATGTGTCTGCAGTCTTTCAGTTTTCAGTCTGTTGCTGTCATAAGTACCTTTGAAATTTTTACTTTTTCTTCCTTGTTTTCATAGGAGGTGGAATTAAAAACGTTGTCAAACACAGTATTCTGAACCTGATTTGTCCCATATATATTGGGGTTGATCACTTCCAGCCTGCTTCCAAGAATTAATTGACTCTATTAGTCTTTGGTGGGGGGTCTGTAATTTTGCTCCTTAAATCACTGTCCTAGTGAAGCTGACAAAGCAAGGGGAGTGACCAAAGGCAGGTGTTACAGAGCAGCTTCTCAGGGTGTCCTTTGAGCAGCATTTGAGGTGGCTTTTTTTGAATGAAATGGTACAGGGAAAATGGAGAAACTCTTTTGTGTAAGAAATTTTAACTTGTAACCACAGCCCACAGTCTTTTGTTTGTCTGTGAGAAGGAAACAACCATTTCGGATTTGAACTGTCAAAACCATGAAGCTCTGGCAGCCCAGGGAGAGAGAGCTGTGTGCTCAAACCGATACAGAAAAGATAAAAACTTGTCCTGCTGCTGTTTTGTTATGAAAATACCCTAAAAAAAAGAGGAGGGATAATTCAGAGCAGAATTCTTCAGTAGTGCTCTAACTCAGATGTTTAAAATGTACTTAAGTATAATGAACACTGTAACCATGTACTGTCTGGATATAATTACCTAATCCAGAGGGAGAACCAAATGTTTGACCAAACCCTTTCTTTCCTACATCAACAGAAAGGGAAGGAGGTGAAACTGTAATCATTCTGTTATGAATAATCTTGATCAGTAATCTGATCAATAAACAAGTCTCCAAACCTAACAAGTTTTGAGCAAGTGCCTCTCCTCTTAACTGCTTGTACTCTGTGATCATACACTGCAGCATTAAGTGTCTTCAAAGGTGATATCTGTTTGAAAATGAGGAGATTTATCTTGGTGTTTGCAGAGTCTGTAAGTATTTTTCCTTCCATGATCTTGCATTCTTCTGCCAAATCTTTCCAAGTAACTTTAGGTCTTCATGTCTTTTTGTTTTTTTTCCTATGTAAATAAGTATAAGAAATACTTTCTTCCAGATAAACCAGGCTACTCATGACCAGGCAGTGGTGCTACAAAATGCCCTACAAAACATTCCTAATCCAACTTCAGAGTGCATGCTAAGAAATGTAGCAATACGGCTTGCCCAGCAAATATCTGATGAGGTTGGTGAATTCTTTTCTGTTTCACCTTTTTTCCTATAGCGTTTTTCTTCTGTTTTTAGTCCTTAAATTTATGGCATGTCTCCATTTCAAATGTCATGAAACATTTTAGATAATCTTCATATGATTCAGTAAGCTGTTAATTAAAAGTATTTGATTGTTTCTATATGCTTTATGAAATTTGGTGTCTAATACCATAAAGAGGCTTCAGTGAAGAGGCAAGCTCTGAACAAGCTCTTTAATGGATTGTGAATATTGTTATCCTTGGATCAGAACTTTAGAAAACTATGTAATAGATTTACAGAAGTTAAGGGATATTTTGAAAACACCTTTTGGGATACTTTATTCTTTTTTTTTTGGTCTTCTCTATTTTGCTTTCTGGGAAACACTCTCTTCTTGAGGAGAAAGACAGAAAGAGGGAGGGAGGTTTAAAATACGGACCATCTCAAATCCTTGCCGGTGTATCTTTATATATTGAAAATGGATTAATGCTGCAAGTGAGGAATTGGATTGTGGACCTCAGTAGTGTTAAATGTGCTTTGAAAATGTAGTAATCTTACCCATATGGTATGGCCAAACCCCGTTTAGATGTGGAATCATGAGTCAGTCAATGAATATATTAGTGAATTCTGCTGAATTCAGCAGAAGCTGCAATCAGAACTGCTCTAACTCTTGCACAGTGAATTGGGTCCCTTCCAGTGTTGCAGCAGTGAGGATGGTGTTTCTGTGCTCTACAGCACACCTGCCAAACCATCTCCAAACCCTTTCTGAGGCATCTAGGTAGAAGTAGCCTCATGTGATCATCTTGGTGTTGAACAGAGCACTGTCCCTTCAGAGCAAGGGGCAGTGTCTGAGGAAAGCACCTTGTGCTGGAGTGCAAGACTGACCCCTCTGCCTCAGATCAGTGGTGGTGTCACATCCATAGGTGAAATCAGCCCACTGAACTCAATTTAATTAAACTTCTTCCATAGAAGAAGTGTCTTTGCAGGCGAGGTATGAAGAAAGCTTTTTAATTGTGCCTTTGTCTTTCCTGCAGGACTTCTAATAAATAAATAATTAATTTTTCTTTCACCAGGCATGTCAAAGCAAACAAAACCTGAATATCTTTAACAGTATTCCTGTTAAAGTTTTATTTGTAAATTTCTGATATTATGAAAACTGCTATAGATCTAAATTACATATATATTGTAGTTAGCCTTTGAAAGGTTTTTTGCTTCTCTTTTTCATGTTTTGATGTTCCATCAGAAAGACTGACTCTTTTTAACTGTACTCACAGTTTTTTAAAAATTAAATCCAACATGGTTTCTATACTGCAGAGAAAGGAATTTTTCAACTTTTTTAAAAATATTGATACTTGAAGATTTTAAAACTCCAATGAGATTAAAAAAAACCCCACATATTACTTTTCTTGTAGTGCTGTTGCTCTGAGGTTGCTTTGCTTGTGACAAAGATGAAATGCCTGTTATTTTTCTGGTAACTACAGTTAATGTCCATATCAATACAGGAATGCACATTGTTCAGTTTTCCTGATGCAGAGAGCTTAGTTCAGCCTCTTTTTTTATTAAGTCTGAGCATTAGAAATATGGAACTTGAAATTTTTAAGAACTGTCTGCCATCTGCTTTTAGAGATTGCCTATTTTTTACACAGTTCTACTTAGAATACAGACTTTGACAGTGTTTTGTGTTGGTTTTCAAAGTTGATACGAACTATAAATAGTAACAATTGTATATTTTGTAATGTACTTTTGTATATTTTGTATGTATTTCAGTAGAAACTATTGGTGTCAACTCAGTCCACGCACAAAATACTGAAGATCAATTCTGCATTTATAAGATGCATGAGCCCTGTTTTTATTAATGTTAAAACCTGTATATCTTAAATGTAGAACAGTTCCTTTATATAATGATCACCTACCTCATAAGCATCAATTTGTGGAGCTGGCTATCAGCCAGCACAATAAATAGCATGATGAGGAAAAACCCTGAAATAAGTTTCTGGATTGCTTAAGGAGGCTGGCTGCCTTCCAGATGCATGTTTGGTGGTTTCTTGGGTTTTTTTCCCAAATTGAGAAATTTAGCATTGAATTTGGTAGTTTCTTCTAAATCTTACTCAGAATCAGAGTTTCATGCATCCTACTTACTGTTAAAAAATGAGATTTTATATACAAGTGAAGTACAAATACTTTTCAAGATACATCATCCTTCCTTTTTCTATTTAAGGAAAAATTCTTTATTAAATTTTGAAATTTTAAGGTAAAATTTTCTATAAAATATATTTGTGAGAATTTGGGCTCCACAGTAATGTTATTTGCATCTTCATTCTAATGTTGCTTTGGTTTATTTCTCTCTTTTTTTCAGGCTTCAAAATACATCCCTGATATCTGTGTTATCAGGGCAGTACAGAAAATCGTTTGGGCGTCAGGCTGTGGGTCAGTTCAGCTGGTGTTCAGCTCGAATGAGGAAATCAGTAAAATCTATGAAAAGGTAAGAGTTCCTAAGCAACTGTTTTTCTGTAGAACTGGTAATTTGTTTATAAAGGAGTCTGTTGACCAGGTCAGGCTTAGGGTGGGAGGAGCATTAATTAATTGCTAATCCTGTGTGACTTTTTTCCTTTTATTGGTAGATATGTGAACCATCTTGATGGTTTCACACATGGTTTACAAACATAGTTTGGAGTTGGGGGTTATACATTGGTCCAGTATCACACTCCTTCTGTGTAATTTTGCTTACACTTACAGGAAAAAGTAACCTGTATTTTGAAAATGATTTTTTTAAAAAGTATATTTTTGTTCTCTGAGCATCTTCACTTGTTCATTTTAAAAAAATCATGCTTAGGACTTGTCGGTATTTGAGAGTAAAAGGGAGAGGAATCTGTAAGGGGGCTTTAATCTTGGAAGATTGTGCTTAAATGATCAATCAGAAGGAGAATATTTACTTCAGAAAAGTGCAACACCTTTACATTTAGCTGACATAGTGGTATGATGGCATCTCTTCTATTGCTGTGAGCATGACTTCTTCATTAAAGAAATTGGGGCTTTGGGGTTTTTTAGGTGATAAACTGGCATATAAAACATGGTTTAGTTACTGTGACAGTCCAGGCACACAAACATAGGCTCTTGTATCTATACATATTATGTTTTAAGAGCAGCAGTGCACTGGAAAAATAAACCTAAAAGAAAATAGAGCTAAATGTGCTCTTCTAACATTTTTCTGGCTATAACTTTTACAGTTAAATTCTCTAAAGTTACTTTGAAAACAGTCATCCTTCAAAGGACTTTATGGGGTTTCTGTTTGTGTTTTTTTAAATTTATTCTTATTGACACTTACATGGACATTTGTAATAAATGGCAGCTGCATTTGGTTTATGCTAGGCAAAAGGGAGATGAAAATTGATGGGAAAAAATTTGAAATTAAAAAGAGGAAGAAATTGCGAAGTAATAAAAAAGGAAGAATACAGTACCCTTTGCTAGTATAACAAAAAAAGAGGAAAGTATCATGGAAATAGAGGAACATCATGGAAGAAAGGACACATTCTTATTTTAGGAGAGTTGTATTTATTATAGGTGAGAGGAAGTAACTTAAGATGGCTTTATAAAGATTGAATATACTGATGACTGACAAACACTGGATTTTAGAGGCAAAGGTGTTTTAAGAAAAATGTGTTCAGTTTTCTAAGTTAACCACTAGACATTGGACTTGAACTCATAGGTCACAGAAGTATTTTGCTAAGATTTGGGATAGAGATTGATCATTAAATGTGAGTTTAAGAACAGAAGCAGACTGATTTTTGTGGAATCAGGAATGACATGTCAGGATTCCTGAAAACATCCAAGGCTACAATGGGAAATGATTTTTTTGAGAGGCATTTCAGAGTAGTCCCATCAAGAATGATTTCTGAAAGAATGTTGAGCACCTGAAGAAGCTTCTGAACTTATCTGGTGAATTGAATTAAACTTTAAACCCCAGATAAATTATTTTGAGAGCATAACTAGTATGGAGTCTCTTCTGCCTCCTGCCTTAAAAAGTTCTGGTATGGGAGACCTCCCCGTGGCTGAAGATGCCAGTGGTGTCCAACTGCCTTTGCCTCATTAGCTCAGAGAAGCTCCTGGACACCTGAAATATTCCCTGAATGCAAAATGCCCTTTGCTGTTCTCGAGCCCTGCAGCAGTAACTGAAATAGCAATGCAGAAATGACCGTCCTTTCTGACCAGGGGCAGTGCAGAGCAGGTGCAGTCCTGAACTTGGTGAAAGCATCTGTATTTGCTTCGGGATCCCGAGGTGTGTCAGGGTTACCACATCCTCCCCCCTCGGTGTGCTGACTGTCTCTGATTTTGTAGCTGTTGTGTAAAGACTGAATAATGTTTGTTGCCAGACTGAGGCATCCTTTGGCCTGTTCAAAATTGGTTCTCTTCCCGGCATTGTAATCCCTTCTTTCTGCCTACTTCATCTTGATGCCTTCCCACATATAAACCAAATAATTATTGCCTCTAGTTAATGTTGTTAACCTGCATGATTTCTAAATGGTGAATGGAGACCTGCTGACATTCAGTTCCTTCAGAACTTCTTGAAGATAATTACTTTTAGATGGAGGCGAGGGCTTGCAATTATTCTCAAAGTATTTATTTTGGAGAAATGTAACAAAATCAACTCATTTGATTCAAGTGTTTAGTTAGAGGAGTAACCTCTGTGCCAATTAGCAATAATATTACTTTCTATTTTAAAACTCACCACAACAGCTGAAATTTGGTTCAGCTCTTTCATGTTTCTGAAAAATAGTGATGAATAAATTCTAGCAATATTAAGAAGCTTTTGGTAAAATAAATTGTGAGTGTCAAAACCTTGTAAAACCAGACTTATTGAGGAATTATGGAGCACTGTAGCCTTTCTCTGCTTAAGTAGTAACTGTTTTCCAAGGTTTTAACTCCATGTTCTGAGCAGTAAAGAAAAAGAAAAAAAGTAACAAACCCTCAGATACAAACCAGCAAACTCCAACAGTACTTAATGAAGAAACTTCTGCTTGCAAGCTTCCTATTTAACTTCTGGCTCCTTAAGTTCATGCTTGGAATCCTCCTTTGAGAAGCACAGTACTGGAAGTTCAAGTCATCCCACAGAGTGCTTTGAGTCAGATCTGAGTGCAGTGCATAAAACACTTGGCACTGATAATCACTTAGTATACAAATTTGTGGTTTGTGTTTGTATTTAGTGGATATACCTTGGAGCCAGTTGGGTTTCTTGGGATTTTTTTCTGTGCCCACTTTGTGCACTCTTGTTTGTTTTCACAGACGAACGCAGGAAATGAACCAGACGTGGAAGATGAACAAGTTTGCTGTGAAGCACTGGAGGTGATGACCCTGTGTTTTGCTTTGATTCCAACGGCACTGGATGCACTCAGTAAAGAAAAGGCCTGGCAGACGTTTATCATTGATTTACTGCTGCACTGCCACAGCAAGTAAGTGTTGCTGCTTTGTTTGTTTTTTTTAATCACATCTACTGTTTTACAATTCAAAATTATTATGAAGCCTAAATGCAAAGCAGTGACTTCTTATTTAAGTGATTTTTCTCTGCAGCTGTCTTAATTATTGTTTAGCAATCTAAATCTAATTTTAGATACCTGTTCTAAATATCAGTCCCATTTTCTTTGTACTCATAAGGAGGGTATTGTCAAGCCACATGAATGGATGTCTGGTAATGTGCTACACTATGGCTTTAGAACAAATTATTTGTGGTGCTCTCAGATGAATGGGCTCAGAATTTCAACACTGTGTTTGAGGGGTTTGACTTTTTTAGGTAAACAGGTTGAAAATTCTTATGTTCAGGAATATTCATCCTTCAGAGTAGCTCTTTACAGTGAACAGTTTGCACACGTTGGTGAAACTGTGGACTGTTACCAAAATACCACAAACTTTATTAGTTTGCAGCCTGTGGTATAGGGTGTTGAATTTTGAGTTTCACCGAACCTTGCAAATATCACTTTTGTTTGGACAAATAGTTCATGATGTCAGTAAAAGAAGCTACCACTGAGCTCTCTTCTCTCATGTGCTTGTAAAAGTTGTGATGCATCTGATAATCTCCTTTAGAATGGTGCATCTGTTCGTTATTAAATGACAGAATAGCATAAACATGATAGAAACAGGGAACTGCTTTGTGATGGAAGATGGGGAAACTGAACTAAGTTGCTAAGAAGCTCCTCTTCCGAATCAATGCAGAAACAAATTAATGTTTGCAGTGCGGAGAAAATTTAGCAAATACCAGACAGAATTCTGAATATCCTTCCATTTTCAACTATTGTTCTCTAATCTCCTACGCTCAAGCAGAGAACAATGTGAGCAAAAATATGCGTGTGAGAAAATGCTTTTGGTGCACCATAAAAGAAAAGGAAGATGATCAAGTTCAGATCTCACAAATAGGATCTTTCTGGATTGCTTGTTTTTCAGAGGTTGAGACTGGGACTTTTGCTGTTTCCTCAGAGCATAACTGTGCATAACCATTGAGAAACAGTGCAGCATGTTTGATACTAAACACTAGAGCTGTTCCTCCTCTCCAGGGTAATTGATTTTCTAATGGTGTCCCCTGAATGCAAGACTGGTTTAGTCAGCAGTGGATTGCTGAACAGCTAGTCCTAAATAATCCTGAAACACAGAAGTATTCCATTGATCTCTGCAAAGTGCTCAGCGCAAAGTGCTTATTTATTTGTGGCCCAAATAAATAAAAATTCTTCGTGCCAGTGTAAAGCAGTGGTCCTTAGACCTATTGAAGAGGCTGATTTCTGTCAGCTAAGCAGAAATCTGTGTCTTGGAGCATTCAGTAGGGCAGGATTCAGGTTGCCTGCCTCGAGGAGGGAGGTGCTTGACCTCCAGCTGTTTGACCGGGTGAAGGTGAGTTCATCTTGCAGCTCCTGTTCTGTGTGCCAGCTCTGTGCTGTCCTCATGTGTCTGATACAGCATGAGGGGCCTGTGTTTGGGCAGCTGCTTCCCATTCACGATTCCTAAAGAACTCTTAGATTGTTGTAGCCTCACAAAAATATAATACTGATGTTCAGATAGTGCACACTCCTCAGAAATGTAACAGTGTTTGCTTGGTCACATTTCTCACTTCAGGAAAATACCACCTTTATCTATTTCATTCTGCCTTTAAGTGCGTGGATCTGAGGACTGTCTGTGTGATGTGTCCAAAGCAATTGAAGGATTGTGTCTTAAAATAAACTTGTGTGAGAAATTCTCTGAAAACTTCAGCTCAGCAGTCGGGTCCCATGAAATGTGGGTTATTGTTCAGGACAGAACAGAGCTCCCCCACCCCACGGTCCTTTGCTCAGAGCAGTGGAGGAGAACTTGCAAAGATCAGAGAAGGTTGACAAGGAGACCAAAGCTCTGAAATTACTTCCATCTGAGGAGCAGCTGAATAGCTGGGGGGCACTTCATATTGGAGGAGAGAGAAATGGTGGGAGGAGAACACCACAGAGACCCTTAAAATAAGAAGTAGCCAAGGGAGAACAGAGAACAGTATTTCTTTGTGTAAGACCTTCTTGAGCATAACGTTTAAGCAGTGTAAACCTTCAGTTTGGAAATGGTTTGAGGGGTTCTTTCATGAACTTGTCCAGTGAGGGCTATGAAATACTGCTTTTGGTAGTCTTGCTGAACCACAAATTGTTAAAAGCAGAGAGAAGATTCTGGAGAAGTGTCACTGCATCTTCATCTTCCTTGTGCACTTTGCTTTGTGCCTGATAGCAGGGACAGGGTGCTCAGGCAGGTGCATCTTTCCTCTGACCTCAAGGTCATTCTTGTGTATCTTTGAAACACAGTTAACCACACATGAAAGAACTTTCAAGGGGATGGGTTTCTTTGGTGTGCTTTCCACACTGACCTCCTGGGCAGAAAACAGCGACAGCCACACCAGACACTGCAAAATCCAGTTTTTCATATGCTGAGATACTTCCATGAAGCACAGCATTCATGTGTAGTCACTTCCCACACAAGCAGAGTTGTTCCTAACAGTTTTTACAAGACATAATGCTCAGACAATTGATCTTAATGCTTGAAAGAATAGGATTTGCCTTAAATATGTTCTTTACTGAAGCTTATCCATTCCTGTGATTAGATTAAGCTCTGAAATGGAAAATTTCCTTTAATTAAAGCCACTTGAATTTTCAGGAGGGTCATCTTTTTTCTTACTAATGATAAATTTTGATCAGTTCAGAGCTGCTCAGCAAACTGCTGTAGTGGTACATAGGAGCAGTTTTGCTAGGGTAGTTCTGGTTTGTCTATGGGGTACAACTGGTGCTTGATTAGAAAGAAAGAATTATTTAGTATTGCAAATGGCTTGTTGTGTTCCACAGTATTTACTGGCAGTTGCAAAGGTGTAATGGTTGGGTGCTTCCAGGTTTATTTTATCTTCAAATATTTGGTTTGTGGAACAGGTTTTGTAATAGTAGTTCATCTGTCTGATATTTCACTTTAAGGAGGAACAGTTATGATGGATGGTGAATAATTAAAAATATTCCTGTTTCTTACATTATGTTCAGCTTTAGGAAATGGCATTAAGCAGATAAGCACTCTTTTTTTTTTTTTTTTAATGTCCTGTTTGGATAGGGAAATTGAATTTAATGTTTCTATTAAATGCTTTCCAGGACTGTTCGTCAGATGGCACAGGAGCAGTTCTTTTTAATGGCTACCAGGTGTTGCATGGGACAGAGACCTCTCCTTTTCTTCATTACCCTGCTGTTCACTGTTCTAGGGGTAAGTTTTTAGAGATAAAGGCTTCTGTACAAAGTGAAGCAACAGGAGAAAATATCTGCAAAAAAAGACAAATTGCTCTTGGCAGCAGTCACTAAAATAGAGATTCCTTTTGACCCACAGGCAAGCAGAACAGTTGATTTCCATTTGAACCAGGTGAGGGGAAAAGGGACTTTTTTGTATTTTCTAATAAGAACATGAATAATAAGCTTTAATGTCTGCATTTGACCTTTAATGAATGCTGACCTTCAAGTAAAAATCATTAGCAGATTAGAGAGATACCTGCAGTCAGTGCCTTCTCTTACTGGGCCTGCCAGGGCTTTTCTGGTGGCCCTCTTGAATTTGATCACTTCACTGGTTGATTGGTTGGTTGGTTGGTTTTTCCCACTCAGGTATAGAAATTGCTACTAAAATAGTCAAGAATTCATTCATTAACAGCTTAAATACAATTGTAAACTTTTGAAGGGTTAAAAATTACTTGTTTTCTTTCATATTTACTGCCAGTTTTAGGGAAGATGTGTTGGTGTTGCACTGTGAGGAGAAGAGTGTATGAATTCTCTGTCATTTGTTTTTGGTTTACATAGAGTACTGCAAGAGAGAGAGCTAAGCATTCTGGAGACTACTTCACTCTCCTAAGACATCTGCTAAACTATGCTTACAACAGTAACATTAATGTACCCAACGCTGAAGTTCTCCTCAATAATGAAATTGACTGGCTTAAGAGGATTAGGGTAAGTCTTGGGGTCAGTTTATTCCTGCTTTTCGCTGCTTTGTTGTTAAGTACAGTTTTAAGCTTGGCAAATGGATGTTATTTGGAGTATCCTGACTTTCTCTTAAATTGGTAGGATGAAGTAAAAAGAACAGGGGAAACAGGTGTTGAAGAAACTATTTTAGAGGGTCACCTTGGAGTAACAAAAGAGTTGTTAGCATTCCAGACACCTGAGAAGAAATACCATATTGGTTGTGAAAAAGGAGGTGCTAATCTCATTAAGGTAAATTGAAAGTTTTTGAGCTATGGAGGGTTTTTTGTCTTTGGATGGGGTTTTTTGAGGGGGGAGAGGGAGGGTATTTGGGTTTTTTGTTAGTTTTTTTTGCCCATAAGTAAGTATAAAGAAGCTTTGCATTTTGTGGCCCGTGTCCATAAAAGTGCTTCTAATTAGAGTTCAGTGTTTTCTTTAAAAATAATTTTGAAAATTACGTGTTTCATTCATAAAGTGTACTTAATGTTCTCATTCTTACTGTGTTCCAGTAGCTGACAAACATCCCACTGGGATAGTGAGCTGGATACAGGACAGTCCTATACAGGACTGTTTTCCTTCATTACCCAGTATTGTCTTTTCTGCACATGTTCTTAATTAGTGCTGTTAATGCTTATAACAGGTTTGAACAAGTGCATCACATCTGAATGCCTCTTTAATCAGGCCTGTTTGCTTTGTACCTCTGATATTATACAGCAGGAATGTTGGGTTTTTTCAGCAGTAATTGATAGAGAGCTTTGTAGATAATACTGGTTTGGCAAAAGAAATTTGTTACCAATCAAGAATAGTACAGATTTATTTTTAACTTGCAATGGGGAGGTGGGTTTGCAGGGAACCGCTTGAGAATGGAGTTATTCTGTTCTAAATTTAAAAGCTCATTATGGTGTTGGTCTCAATTTTGGCTTTTTTTTTTTAAGCACCTTTCGGTTCTCAGACATTCATTTATGTAATATCTCTTACACTCTTATAAAACTGTATGCACTTCTATGGTAACAGGTGATTTATTTTCTTTCTTTTTTTTTTTTTTCAGGAGTTGATAGATGATTTCATCTTCCCAGCATCCAATGTTTACCTGCAGTACATGAGAAATGGAGAATTGCCTGCTGAGCAGGCCATACCAGTCTGTAGTTCACCAGCTACTATTAATGCTGGCTTTGAGCTCCTTGTTGCACTAGCAGTTGGATGTGTGCGAAATCTCAAACAGATAGTAGACACTCTGACTGAAATGTATTACATAGGTACAGCAATCACTAGTATGTAATACTTTAAATTATCTATCTTCTACTTTTTAATGTGTATGTCATGTATGGGTTTTGGTTTATTTTGCACTGAACCAGATGTTGAGTGTTTTAGTTTGTGGTTTGTGGCTGCTTTTGGTGTTGCGAAATCAGGATGTCAAAATCTAACAAAGTTTGTCAGGGTAGCCATTATTTGTTCTCCTTTATGCAGTAAATGTACTGACTTGCATTACATGGTTGCATCCAAATTCCAGCCCCAGTCACTTCCACAGTCTGACCTTTCCTATCCCGATCTCTGACTGCTCCCCTTTGTCCATACCAGCTCCCAGGAACCTCATTCTGTCTGTACCTTCTACTTTTGTCTCATGGTTTCAGGCTCTGCCTGACCAATCCCACAACCTCATCAGGTATCTTTGGCTGAGTTTCAGTGCCAGTCTCTTGGTTGCTCACTTGATTTGTCATTGTTGTCCACACACAGACACAGGTCCACTGTGTTGTTTCTCTTTTAGTTCTGAACTCATTCTCTTGTCAGAGTCCTTTCCCAAGCATTTGTTTGCTCAGTTTTGGCCTTGTCTCAGCACAGCTCTGCACTGAAAGAACTTTCTGGAGAAAGATGATAGCAATTGCAGTATGTACAAAAACTTGCCAATGTTAGTGCTTCAAAAGCTTGTAGTCAGATGAAACTTGAGCTGATTTTCACAAGGATGGCAAAAGGCTCATACTTAACATGGATTTTTGTTGTCAGTAAAAAGCATATAAGACTTTCTTAGAAGTGAATAAACAGGAGCATATTTTTTTCCAGCCCTGAGTGGGAAAAGGAGACCCTTTTGGCTGTAATATTAACAGGGAAAGGGGAAAAAAAGAAAAAAACCTCAACAACAACAATAAATCAAAAATGCAAACACTATCAAACCAAGCAAACCCGTGCTCACATGGGAGGAAAGGCTGGGAGAGCTGGGGTTGTACAAACTGGAGAAGAGAAGGCTCCAGAGGTACCTTATTGTGGCCTCCATTACTTAAATGTGGCTTAGAAGAAAGATGGAGAGACTTTTCTGCCAAGGCCTGTAGTTACAGGACAAGGGGCAATGATTTTAAACTGAGAGAGAGAGAGATTTGTGTTGGACACAAGGGAGAAATTCTTCGCTATGAGAGTGCTGAGGTGCTGGAGCAGATTGCCCAGAGAAGTTGTGGATGTCCCATCCCTGGAAGTGTTCAGGGCTGGGTTGGATGGAGCCCTGAGCAAACTGCCTATGGCAGGGATTTGGATCTAAAAGATCTTTGAAAGTGCCTTCCAGCCCAAACCATTGTGTGATTTAACAGAATGTTTAAACTCAGAGAGTTCAGAAAAACTGTGAGCAACTAAAAACAGTATCCCAAGGAGAGGGAATTGTCCACTACCCCTCACAGGGGCAGTGCTACTTGCTCAGATGGTGCTATCAGTGAGTCACTTGAGATTTTTCAATCTCTCCCTGTTTGATTCCATCTCAATAAATGAAAAGGGCAGCTTTATGGTGTTCCCCTCTGCCTCATCCTTTTTTCTTCACCCCTTTCTATTGGGAAGTAGTGTATTTCTTGTCACTTCACAATCAGGAGGATTTAATTCCGTTTCCTTCCACTGCAGTATTTGATAAGCACGATAGAACACCACATGTCCATGGTATGGCAGGCAAAAGAGACAGCACATGGATGACTCTGCATGCTCTCTGAGTCATAGACCAAGTTTGCTTGTAAACATGCATGCTCTTATGTCAGAATCTTTTGTGTTAAAGCTACAGGACTACAGGTTAGCTAGGAAACTGGGATCAGAAATGTACTCTGGAGAGATGGGGTACATATTTTTTCCTCCTGAGTCTTCTCTCACAGATCCCTCCCAAGTCATAAAGATAGCACTTCCTGGAACTGTTTCCCACCTTGGCAATGGAAAATGAGGCTTAAGTGAAATACTGTGATTTTAAAAGGATTATAAATTTTTTTAAGCCTTATAAATTGGTTATATATTCTAGATTAATTCAGCTGAATTCTTCAGCTAAGAAGCTTGGTGGAATTGAGGAAAGACTTCTGTTTCATATCTAAATAGACTGAATTTTTGCCTGCACACCTCTTTAGTTATGCCATACAAGAAAAGGATGCAATGTTAAGATGGCTGATAGAACTGTCTTTCATAGGAAGTTGTGTTGATTTTAGTTTTCTGATGAAACATTTGTTTTATTAAGCTGCAGTGTGATACAGCCTAATAACAATTATATGCAACTGCCCTTTACTGCATTGATATTCTCTTTATTTTATAACAAAATAGTTCCCTAATCACATTCTACTTTTTTCTTTTAGCTTGTGAAGCTCTTACAGAATGGGAGTATCTGCCACCTGTTGGGCCTCGACCACCAAAGGGATTTGTAGGGCTAAAAAATGCTGGTGCCACTTGTTACATGAATTCTGTCATTCAGCAGCTGTACATGATTCCAGCCATCAGGAATGGGATTCTTGCCATAGAAGGCACAGGCAGTGATGTAGATGATGACATGTCTGGGGATGAAAAGCAGGACAACGAGGTAAATATAGTTATGTAGAACTGGCTTATCTTTAACTAGTAATTCTTCTTTAATGAAAAGGTTTTAACGAATTTCAGTCATTAATCAATCACTGATAGCAGTGGGGAAAATAGCACCATATTTCTTACCTGAGTAGGCTCAGGACCAGAGGGGCAGTTCAGAAGATCCAAGCAGCCAGGTTTGCAGAATTCCTCCTCGTGGATCTGTGCTGGAGAGCAACGTGTCATTTCTGCCACCAGGATGCTGTTAATGCATACAGAGACAGTATTTGTTTTTTCAGCTGAGAGTGTAAAATGGCACAAATTTTCTTCCACTTTTCAGAGCAATGTTGACCCACGAGATGATGTGTTTGGGTACCCACATCAGTATGAAGACAAACCAGCGTTGAGTAAAACAGAAGATAGAAAAGAGTACAATATTGGAGTTTTGAGGCATCTCCAAGTAATTTTTGGTCATTTAGCAGCTTCCAGGCTACAGTACTATGTACCAAGAGGGTTTTGGAAACAATTTAGGTAAGTAGAAGATTTAGTATTGATGTTTGTTTACTGGATCAGTAGAAAAAATGGCAGTGATTTAATGCATGTGTGATTTACAGTGATGTAAAGTGTAAATTAGCAGAACTTGTGCCGCATTGTATTTGTTACCCCACCTTTTCACCATTCTGTAAAAGTCTGTTAATAAACCAAAGTTTATATTGAGTTTTAGCAGTTCTTGATCTTGATATTGAGACTTGGAATTAAGTGTAAAGTTACACACAAAAGCTTTTTTTTTTTTTGCTTACCAGAAAGTATCAGGGACAGAGTAACAGGGGATATACTTCATCAAAAAACAGTCAATAGTTTTTTCAGTAAGAAAGGATTAATAGCTTGAATAAGTTTTTTTTTTTAGAAAAGCAATTGTTGAAGAACAAAACAAAAAGTATTTGACAAGAATGTGCTTTCATTTTCAGACTTTGGGGTGAACCTGTAAATCTACGTGAACAACACGATGCTTTAGAATTTTTTAATTCCTTGGTGGACAGTTTAGATGAAGCTTTAAAAGCTTTGGGCCATCCAGCAATGTTAAGTAAAGTTTTAGGAGGGTCCTTTGCTGACCAGAAGATTTGTCAAGGATGCCCACATAGGTAAGTGTTTAAAAGTTTTCTCTCTTTTACAGAAAAACCCTCTATGGTTATGTTCTTATAAAAGTGATTAGAGTCAAGAGTGGGGTTTTGATGTGGTTTTGGGTGTTGGATTTTTTTTTTTTAGAGAATAGTCTTTGCTACCTTATTTTTTTTATAGCCTTAATTTGCAGATTGTGTGTTGATCAGGGCAGAAAAAGATAATTCTTTTTCATGTTAAAAGTGAAACCACTTTAGGGACCAAATGCAATGTAGAAAATTTTAAGACCTGTCCAACAACTGTCTCTGTTTTCAGTCTTCATCCTGTGTGTTTAGAGCTGACCCAGGTATGAATGTTTAGTTCCAATGAGCAAAACTCTGTTCATGCTCACTATGGAACCTGCAATTAAGGAGGATGGTGTAGAAGGTTTATTTTTTTTTCTTAAGACTTCTGCTGTATTTGTATTTAAATGAGAATACTGAAATTCAGCTTTGTACAGGATATGTAAAACCACACCCATACCAAATCTGACTGCAGGGCTGTAGCTCACTGATGATGGTGATTACTGAAGGGATAGAAGTAGACATTGTAAAGTTGTAATTCCCTAGACTTTTTTTGATCTATCCCTATATATCCCATCATATATCCCTAGTCAGGTGGACGGTTAAAATTGCATGCAAGATTCAGGATGACCTAATGATGAACTTGTTCTTTTTTAGCAGTTACTTTTATATTATTATGTTTGATCTCATTTCACTATCAGTTGGCCTTCTTACTGTTCAGATTATGTGTGATCCTTCAACAATACACATTTCTGCACATTCCCATTGCAAATTCTCTTTATTGTGAAAGTTTACTATTTACCTTTTACTTATTTGCTTTCAGTTAGCAGTTAAAATACAGGGAAAAATTATACAAACGGGTTTTACTGTGGTAATCTTTCAGCTTCAGCTGAGTTCATGTGTGAATTAGAATAATTTATAAGTGGCACATCTTCAGTTTCGTGGGTTAAAATGTGTGACTAGAAATAAGTTGAAAATATTGCAAGATAAATGAAAGCACTGATTTTACTGTATATGCAATGGGCAATTAAATGACATACAGATGTGAAGCAACAAGAGTTACTATTAATTTCTGTTATTATGTACTGTCCTGAAGTATTGTCTATCTTTTTGGAACTCTACTGGATTTGCATGATTGTACTTAATAAAAATGTTACCCTGATTGTACTTTAGGGAGGAGAAAACTGATAATAAGTAAACTGTGGATTTGGGTATGACAAATTATCAGCATTTCTGTATTTTTTAAGTTATTTAATAGATGAATGTATATTACTATTGGTGGAAGTGTTTCTAAATATTTATTTATTCATCCTTGAATGCTCGATTGCGTATCAGAGAAACAAGCCCTTCAGGATTATGTTGGAATAGATGCCACTGTTTAATTTATTCATCGCTTCTTTATCTTTAAAAAACAAATTATTTCCAAGATGTATCAACTGGTTGTCTCTCAAGCATTGCTGGTTCATTGCTAGACATTTGTTTGAAGGTTATATTAGAACACAGTACGTCAAAGGCAGTCATAAATATGCAAAGTGATTTTATGAAGACAGCTATTCTTTTTTTTTTCAGATGGAAAATACAAAGGCTTTTTGTTTGTTTGTTTGCTTAATTGGAATCTGTTTTGAACTGTTGTCTTTAGATGTGATACAGTATTTGTGTTTATCAGTCTAATTCCTGACTGGAAAGATCAGCAATGAAAAAGTGCTCTGCTCTCTCTGCTTTCCTACTGGCTTGGTTTGCCAAGAGACTGGGATGCTACTTTAGCTGCTTTAAAAAAGTGATGTGCTAAAAAAATCAACTTCCATGATCTTTCCAGTGAACTTGAGACATACAAGTAATTTTTATGATCTTCGTAAAGTAACTGCAGTTAATGCAGATCAGAAAATACAGTGTGGACATGCTGTAATGTAATCGTAGGAAGACTACAATAAAAAAAGAGTTCGGTTCTTTTTTTACTGCTTACACACTCTAGCACATGTAAAACATAAAAGTTGGACATGCTTCTAACTTTCTCATACATTTGCCTGTTCACTGGTAGGTATGAATGTGAGGAATCCTTCACAACTCTGAATGTAGATATAAGAAATCACCAAAACCTTCTTGATTCTTTGGAACAGTATGTCAAAGGAGACTTATTGGAAGGTGCAAATGCATATCATTGTGAGAAATGCAACAAAAAGGTAATGATTCCTCATGTATTAGATTTGTGTACAGCTGTGATGTGACAGCTGTACTAAGTTCAGTCTTAGTTCGTTTCAGGGGGGAAATGTCATCCTTTGATTACTGACTTTGGTATTTGGTGAGAGTTTATGAATGGAGACCTAAAGAGCTGTTCATGTCCTTTTTTAGGTTGATACAGTGAAACGCTTGTTGATTAAGAAGTTGCCTCCAGTTCTTGCCATCCAGTTGAAACGATTTGATTATGACTGGGAAAGGGAATGTGCAATCAAATTCAATGATTATTTTGAATTTCCACGAGAACTGGACATGGAGCCTTACACGGTGGCAGGTGTAGCAAAATTGGAGGGGGACGACGTGAATCCTGAAAATCAGATAATACAAAATGAGCAGTCGGAAAACGAACACTCTGGGAGCACAAAGTACAGGCTTGTGGGTGTGCTGGTGCACAGCGGCCAGGCCAGTGGTGGACATTACTACTCCTACATCATCCAGAGGAACGGGGGAGACGGGGAGAAGAACCGGTGGTATAAATTCGATGATGGAGACGTGACAGAGTGTAAAATGGATGACGATGAAGAAATGAAAAACCAGTGTTTTGGTGGAGAATACATGGGAGAAGTGTTTGATCACATGATGAAGCGCATGTCCTACAGACGCCAGAAGAGGTGGTGGAACGCTTACATTCTTTTTTATGAACGTATGGACACAATAGACAAAGACAATGAACTAATAAAATATATTTCAGAAATAGCTATCACCACTAAACCCCATCAGATTAAAATGCCATCAGCCATCGAGCGAAGCGTGAGGAAGCAGAACGTGCAGTTCATGCACAATCGGATGCAGTACAGCCTGGAATATTTCCAGTTCATAAAGAAGTTGCTTACTTGTAATAGTGTCTACCTGAATCCTCCTCCAGGTTAGTGTGTTACTGGGATGATTATGGATTAACTTCTTGCAAGAAGGGTTTTGATTCATGTGGTCAGTATCTTGTCAAGCCAATGACAATTTTGTGTGTTCTACTTTGAATACTCTGTCCTCCTGGACTTCTGCAGTTGAGTTGTTCATAAGGAATAAGTTGCCAGAATATTTAGCAAAAAATACTTTGATTAGCTGTCAGCTATTACTCAGCTTATGTACTAAGTCAAGTTAAATTACTGATGTTTGGGGGCTGTTCTGCTGAAAACAGTTCTCAAGGTGAGATGCTGAAATTCTGGAATCAGAGCTATGTTAGGATCCAGGTACCTGTCTTACATTTTCAAAAGATACATTATAGAAGATAGAGGCTGTTGTGATCAAATTTTTTGTTAAAATTGGAACACTGTGTTAGACAAAATCAGTTACATTATTGTAAGTTGTTTTTACTTTGTCTACATGTGAGTATTTTGATTTTTCTTTAGGACAAGATCATCTGTTGCCTGAAGCAGAAGAAATAACTATGATTAGTATTCAGCTTGCTGCTAGATTTCTCTTCACCACAGGATTTCATACAAAGAAAATAGTCCGTGGCCCTGCTAGTGATTGGTATCTTGTCTTTTAACAACACTTAACATTTTGGAAGTTTGATGTCTGTTGAAAGATCCCATTTAGATACATATGATAGTAAAAAGTATATGTGGTCTGTCTTCTTTTCTGCTCTTCACAAAATATATGGTGAAGGTGCACATGAAAAGGAGGGCTTTGAGCAGTAAGGAGTTTGGGGCTGTAATGCTGCCTTAGTTCTTAGAGATGACAGAAGTAAAATGCGACAGTTAAATGTTAGGTTTTTAATTGAGTATTTCTTTAATTTGTGATTGCACATAACAGAGCATCACTATAGGAAGTACAGTGTAGGTGATTGGAAGCTTTAATGTTTGGGAGTCACCTTTAACGTGTAGTTTCTTGAAATTCTGCAAAAGAAAACATCTGCCAAATTCATTAATATCTTCATTTGGTCATAATCTCAGCTGTGCCATTTTCTGTTCCAGGTATGATGCATTGTGCATCCTCCTTCGTCACAGCAAGAATGTTCGCTTTTGGTTTGCACACAACGTCCTTTTCAACGTCTCCAACCGCTTCTCGGAGTACCTTCTGGAATGCCCCAGTGCAGAAGTGAGGGGTGCATTTGCAAAACTTATAGTATTTATTGCACATTTTTCATTGCAAGACGGACCATGTCCATCACCTTTTGCCTCTCCTGGACCTTCCAGTCAGGTATTTAATCTTTGGCAAAAAGACTTCTAAACTGAATTCTTATTTCTTCATTATAAGCATTTAATGCTAAATAAATTCTGGAGTAGGTGCATCAGTGTTGACTGGAGGTCTCTACAGGCCATTTTGCACTACATAACATGATGTAACTCCACCAGCTTGCAAGAGAGATGCTGTCACAGGGATTCAGTGTCCCCTCATTTGTAAATCTCTCTGAAGATTAAGCAGTGAGAACTTCCAGTTGCAAGTGTGAAATCTGCAAAGTAGAAGTAGGGGTTTTTTTACTAAAGTAATATGTAGGGAAATGAACCCTTACTTTGCATTTAAAATTTTAAACAAATAAATAAGCCCCACAAACAAGCAAACAAAAATAATACAACTGAACACCTGCAGGAGTTCCCTTAAATTTTCATCCTGTATCCTGCAACAGTAAAATTGTTAAAAATTGTAACTTTGAGGAGGAGTAGGCGGTGAGTTGCCTAGTTTTCTGCATCTAGGGCTGACAAAAAAGCCTATAACTTAATGTAATACTTGTCATAACAATGTTTTTCTTTTGACTCTGTTAAAATTTAAAAGATGAACCTTTTTGAACCTTTGCTTGATCACGTTTTTAATGTCTGCAGCAAGGCACTTTTTATTTATATGATTCCACCTACCTTCTCAGAATGTTTTCACTGCTATATCCAGCTAAAGAATTTGTTTTAGGTTAAAGCTACATAGTCTTTAGCAGTGTTTTGTTTTGTGAAGTATTAGAGATAACAGCTGTAGAGGTGATTTGGTTGTCTAAATGTGTGAAGTCGACAGTGGAATTGCTCGAGTGTTTCTTGAGTGTTTCAACCTATCTGCTGTTGGAGAAAAAAACTCAGTTAAAAGCTTCTCTACTTGCATAATTTCCTGGACTTCACATGATATTGAGTGATGGGAGTCTTATTCCCTGTCTTGTCTGTCTTGTGTGAGATACAGAAGACTGACCAGCTGCTGGTATTTTGGAGCGTGTATGAATCCCATACCTTTCAACCAGTTCTGTTTTCTGTCCTAGCAAAAAGTATAAACTGAATAAAGCTATGTTCAGCCACTGACATTGAAACCTTTTCTTTCAATAGGCTTATGATAACTTAAGTTTAAGCGATCACTTACTGAGGGCGGTACTAAATCTGCTAAGAAGGGAAGTGTCTGAACACGGGCGCCACTTGCAGCAGTATTTCAACCTGTTTGTGATGTATGCCAATCTAGGTAAGCACACTGCACACACTTCTGCTCATGGCACTGTAATAAACTGGTTTTTTATTAATGATCCATTTACAGAGGTGTAACAGCAGGAGAATCCAGTTTTCCATCCACAGGCAGGCTGCTCTCATTATATGTCATGTAAAATACTCCCTAGAGCATCTGTCTTCCTCCAGTGTGGAGCCTTCCTGCTATCCTTGGACAAAAAACATGAGAAGCTTGGAGGAGTAAGACTGTTTCCTTCTGAGAGAGGATGGGGGTAAACTTTTAAAAAGTGCTTGAGCACTGCTGTTGATCAGCTCGTGCAGGAAGTTATAAATGTGAGTTCCTGTTGGGTTACCTTGTGGCTAAAGTGTTAATCAAGTGTATCAATCCAAATGTAGTTACGTCAGTGTTCCCACATAGGATTGACACACGCACACACAGGGTTCTGGAAATTCTTCCAAGTGGGTAGACGCTTCTAAAGGAATTTGATTTCCTATCTGTAAAATTAATCTGGACAGTTGTGTTAATCTAATTACACCTGTAGCGTCTGTTGCTTTCATATACTTTGTCTACCAAAGCATTCTCTGTCAGGCAGGTTCCACCCTGACCCCCAGAGTGAACTGAAAGTCACTACAGAGAAGAAAGATGCCAATTCTTCTGCTCTGCCTTCTCTTTTCTTCTTCACTAGCTTTTCACAGTCAGTACAGTTGGGGTCTCCCAAGTAGGAGAGCACTCAGAACCCAGGGGAAATACAATTTTTTTTTGTAGGTCTGAGAGTTATCACAATCTACCTGCAAAGATAAACCTGGAAATGCAGTGCTAAGCAGTTGTGCTTGTCTTACTGCTGTTACCTGAAGGCTTCTCTCTGCATGTAGACCTCATTCAGCAAAAGCCACAGTAACATCAGTCCTGCAGCACCCCAAGTTCTCTGTCAAAGATTAAATTGTCTGACGTTTTGAGAAATCAAATAATATATTATTCACATCAAAGCAAGTGAAAGACCACTTCTACAAAGGATGTAACTACAAAACTGTCAAGCATAATCAAAAAATACCATAAATAAAAGCTCTTTAGATTCCTTCTCCTTACCAAAAAGACGGAAGGTAAGGTAAGGTCTAGTAGTGTTTCAGAAGAAGAAAAAACTTGGAAATGTATGGGAAATTGTGATTTTTAATCAAAATAAGAAACAGAATAGAAGATCAGAAGAGACATAGGGAATTTCCTGGTAAGTCTGTGTGTAGTATGTGCAGGTATTCATGCTGTAAACTAGGTGTATGTTAGGATTTTTTAGTGGGTTTGGTTTTTGGTCAGTTTTGGAGGTTTTCTCATTGGTTTTGCTTATTTACACTTATTGCAGAGTATGGCACAGTTACAAACTTCACACAGTTCTAATTGATCCATCCAGGACATGATGGAAAAATAACAAAACATACAGTGGGGGAATGTTTATCCTATCCTGGGCCTTAAAATTAAAGGATTAATTCACTGTCCAAAAGAGCTCTCTGAGGTTTTGCTATTAACACAGATACTACTAGTGAGTTACTTAAGTGCTAATGAGCACTGTGAAGAAATTCCAGTAATTTACAACTCTGCTTCAATGTGATTTTTCAGCTGAACGTAATTTTCCTGTGCATCTTTATTGATTATATATTCCTCAAAAAGAATAAGTGCTGGTTTAATAAAACCCATGAAGTGAAAAGTTGTGAGTCATGTAAACACCGGTTATTTTTCCTCTAAAAAATTTTAAAAAATCAAGTATTGTCAGCGCCAGAAACAAAATGTTTTTCTTTCTCCCCTCCCCATGAAGGTGTAGCAGAGAAGACACAACTTCTGAAACTAAATGTTCCTGCAACCTTCATGCTTGTGGCTCTGGATGAAGGTCCAGGCCCCCCCATTAAGTACCAGTATGCTGAGCTGGGGAAGCTGTACACGGTCGTGTCGCAGCTCATCCGTTGCTGCAACGTCTCATCGAGGATGCAATCCTCCATCAACGGTACAGTGGGTTTTGAGTTTTCCTTAGGTTAACTGACTGGATCAGTAAAGGTCTTCTTGTGCATATTTACTTATTGTTTGTAAAGTGGATTAGCTGGAAAATTGTTTTCCTTTTGTGTTTTAGCAACTCCTTTCGTTTAAAGGCAGAAATTTGTCATAAGCAAAACCGATTTGCTGTACTAAAAAGCCCAGGACAGAAATTTGTTCTGTATTTTATGCTGTTGGTTCATTCCTTAAAGATGGAGGAAGACTGATTTGTAAAGCAGAGGAGGTTGTTGATTACAAAATAATAATGGTTTTAGAATAGTTTAAGCATATAGTGAAGAGTTGCATAAAGATACTTTTATTGCGAGTAGGCAATAAAAAATAGATTATAAAAGTAATCTGTACAGGAAAACCACCATAGCAGGCTCTGAGATAGCTAATAATGCTTATCATGAAGAGATGCTGCATTGTTGTGGGTAGCTCTTAAATATGATTTGGTGCATATTCACAGAGAAGTCAGCACTTTATTTTATAAAAGATAAAGAATCAGCTAGAAATTGATTACCCACAGTGTAAATCATTAATATCTCCAGTGGCTGAAGAGAGTGCAGTTATTTTTGAGAAATGGTGACAGAATATTGGACCATGTGGACTTTATAGCATGTATATGTACATGTTCTGTTAAGCATATTTCAGAAAACCTAATTAGAAATCTGTAGAGAAGCTATTTAATGGTGAACTCATTACAGCTTGATGTGTCAGGCTGTAAAGTCAATAGGCTAGAATGTGCAATAGTGAGATTAATGAACTGAACATTTTACTGTGCTATAATAAGCTTCAGAATCATTTGGCAGTTATGACTGGAGTTGTTTCCAGAGCATTATTTGAAGCTTACATTGAAAAGATATTGTACCTATGAAAAATAATTGTATATTCACTGTATTCATTCATGACACTATACTAAAAAAAATTTACTTTGTCTGAACATTACCCTGATTACTAATTATGATTACTGTTTGCAGAATAAAGGTTTTTTTGCTTCAGCATATTAAGATAGGAAAGTTCTCCCTTGGAGTTCTGGGCATCTTCAAACAATTAACTCAAAAACCTGCAAAATTCAGAAACATCAGGAGCAAATCAACAGTCTTTCCTTACACAAAACAAAGCTTACTAAATAAGATGCATTCATTTTTATTCTTTCAAGAGTATATTACTTCTGTACACTGCAGAGGTTCAGATGGGACTGTTCTGTCATAGATATTCCTCTGAACACTTTTGCATTGTCTGGTGGAGTAAATAGATGTTGTGTCCTTAAAATATGACAGATTTGGGCTGTGTTACACAAGCAGTGAGGCAGATAAATTCAGGAGATAAGAGGATTTCACTGAGAAAAACTCAGTGGTTTTTCCTCTGGCACATGAACATGTCTCCAGCTGTTCTGCTTTGATTGTCACTGCATAATCTTATCAAAGAGGGAGAAGTAGCTCTCTCAGGCAGCAAGTGTCAGGCTTCACAATCATGAAAATTAGTTATTTCATACCATAGTTTTCTCAAAGAAAGTCAGCTGCAAAGGGAGGATTTGTGCTTTTTCTCCAGCTATTGTTTTTTGATGAGTTACACCAATTTATATTTTGGAGTGCACTTGAAAGTACTTGAGTACCTTTTAATCTGTAATAACTGTTTGTTCTAGGTAATCCCCCACTTGCCAACCCTTATGGTGATCCTAATTTATCTCAGCCTATAATGGCACTTCAGCAGAACGTAGCAGACATTCTGTTTGTGAGAACTAGTTATGTGAAGAAAATTATTGAAGATTGCAGCAACTCTGAAGAGACCATCAAGTTGCTTCGTTTCTGCTGTTGGGAGAATCCTCAGTTCTCTTCCACAGTCCTCAGTGAACTACTTTGGCAGGTAAAAATAAAAAAACCAGGAGAAAGATGAGAATATAAATGTGTGTGATGTAAGATTCTGTACTTAGACATGGGTGTTGTATTGAATACTGAAAGGGTGCTGGATAAATAAATGTTCCTTAAGATGGCATCCTCTGACAGTGTTTACACTCTTAGGGCTGTACATCACGTATAATACTAAGAGAAGTCTTTTTATGAGTGTAGGAAAGCAATCAACCTTTAATGAGTCAGGAATGCTGTGTTAAGGATTGAAAGTAGACTGTGGTGGTCTTTATTTATTCCAAGAGCATCACCTAAAGGCTTTCTGTCATTATCCATGAAAGAACTTCTTAAATTCCTTGGAAAGATAGAATTAATTTCTTAAGATCTCCCTTGTATTTATTTCAAGTGTGTTCTTAAGGTTCCCTTTTACAAGTTTGTAGAACATACTTGGTTTCAAACTCAGCAAAGAAATACAACACAGCAAGGTCTGTGTTACATTTCCTTTCTAATCTCTATGAGGTCAGTCACACTTTTCTACTCCCAATAGAATTTTTGGCTTCTTTTAGCACACCTTTATATTTACCCTTTTTTTCATGTACATATCACATTTTAGTATGTCCTTTTGTTTGGCTTTGACTTGAAAGAATCATAGTAAAAATCACTTTACTGATATTTTGCTAGCCATATATTTTACATTTTAGGATAACCTTTGAACACATTGCCTAAAAGTAGCAATACTGGTACAAAATGCCACTTCGCAGTTTTGTTTTTCTAAAGGTGTTTTTAAAGGTAATTTCTTCAGCATCTCACACTCTGGGCTTCGGATCAGTTGTATGAGAAAGTCATGAGGAAACATTTTGTCCTTTACATAACTTAATGTATTTAAAACCCAAACAAATACTGAACAAAACCAAAACCCTCAAAATTCCTACCACAATCAGCACTTTTTAGAAAAGAAGTCTTTTATCTTGAAATATCCTTTAATTACAGAAGACTTCAAATTAATTGTGTTCGTGTACCTCACTGTGTAAACTTCAGTGCTTCGAGAAATGCTTTATGTTCTCTGCATTTTCCCTTTTTAAGGTTGCATATTCATATACATACGAGCTTCGACCTTATTTGGATCTGCTTCTGCAAATCCTGCTAATTGAGGACTCTTGGCAAACTCACAGGTCAGTATTTACCTGTCTTTTTTTAATTCAGTACTGGTTTGTACATATTGTTTTTCCAGTGGTTCTGTTGCTAATCCTTTAAGAGGTTCGTTTTAAATAGATCCTAAATGAAAACATGCAAATAAAGCGTTTTTTCTTGTTTTCATCACGAATTTTGAAATCAGTACTGTTTTTCACCTTGACCTTCCTTACTGTTGAGAAATTTGCTGGCTATTTGTGAGAATAGTCCATTTTTTAAAAGTTTTACATAAAAAAGGTAGGTGAGATAACACAAAACAAATGTCATCAACATGCTACCTGTCAGTATTTCGCAATTTCAGTGTTTCATAATAAGTGGTTATAGGTAGTATTGGATTTACTAAATAATTTCCAGCTGTGTCTCATAAGGCATTTAAATTACTTGGAGTAAGAGCACACTTGCTGTGTGCAGTAGAGGTGTGGGAGTGGACTCCTGCCCTTAACCTGTGGAATTCGACTGCTCCTTCAGGATGTTCTCAGTTGCCTGGCCTTAGTTTAGAAGGGAGTCAGGGAGGGGTGATGGTTTGGCTTAACCACACTCTGGAACGTGACAACTGAGTTGTAGGACTTTCTTCTTTTTCTTTAGAGGAATTACAGTTTAGGAAAGCAACAGAAATACCCTTTACACACAGGTTTTCAGTTTTGCATGTATATGTGTATGTAATGCACATATCACACAGTTTGCTTTTATTTTCTTTTTGATAAACAAATACTTCCATAAGGTGTGTCTTAAGTCCACAGAATGCTGGAGGATGGCCATACTTAGGTGGATACGAAGTGAAATAGTATATTTTTAGGGTTGAACTGCAGGTGAGAAATCAGTAAATGGTTGTTGTGGATAATGCTGCATTTAAAATAACAGGGTGTGACGGCGTTGAATGTTGTGGTGTGGCTCCCCTGGAGAAGTCCATCGCTCCATGTTCAGGACTGCAGTCTCAGGAGTAGCACTGCTGTATGGAATTGTGTTCAGCTTCAGCAGAGGGGCATTAAATGGCAGCTGCAGTCATCCACTGACTGAAATACTGCTGCTGTGCTGCGCTTGGTTTTGCTGTGGTAATCAGAGAGTGTAAATGATCTCTGTCTTCTCTTTAAAAAGAACAAACAAAACAGCAAACCAGCACCAAACAAACAGCGAAACTGTCCATGGTAAATGAGGTCTTGTAATTCCTGGAAAACAAACATCATCTGACCTCAGGCAGTGTGTGTGTCCCTCGGTGCTCCTCCTCTTCTGGCACTGCCAGGTCGCTGCTGCCATTCCTTGGCCTCAGACCCATGCTCTTAAATTTCTCTTGATTTGACAAGTTCAAGTGCAGAGTTTGGGATAATAATGTTCCAAGTGCCGTTAAGTTAAAATAGCTGAAGTGAAGCTCGTCGTGGCTCTCAGATGGAACCGGGGCTGACGGCTGCCTGCAGTCTCTTCACTGCCTGTGCCAGGGCCGGGAGGAAAGAAGGCAGTTGCTTTTCCTACCATGAGTTGAGCTCTTTGAGACTTCTTTTTCAGAGCCAAAAATATGTCAGTTCGCAGTTTTTGCACAGTTTCAGGGTGGCACTTAATTCCCCTTGCCCTTGTTTGAGAGCAGAAGGCACAGAAACTGGGCATAGTTCCAGGGAATGCCCCAGTCCCTTTTCCCCAGGCACAAATATGTACCAGTTCCTCTTCAGAGGGACTGCGTGTAAAAGAGTGCATCTTTGAGAAGCATTGCCAAGTGTAAGCAAACATTCTGTTGAGGATTTAGCTGTTCCAGTTCTGTAAGGACTGTAGGAGTTACCAGGACTGTTTTGTAAATGCAGTAGACACTTTTAAAATAAGTAATAAAAATTAACCGGTTACAGTTGATTGCTGTGATTAGAATTAATCACGCTTACCTTTTTTTATATATCTTGTTCTGTTAGTTTAAATACTGCCACACATGCTAAAAATATGTTACATGTATATGTCAAGTTTGTCTTCTGATTTTAAGAAAGCCTCTTGACTAACACCAGAAGTCAGAACACAAACTGTCCCTTTTATAACTACCATGTAAGTGGAACCTTAATTTAAACACTGAAACTCTTTAACACTTGAAGTGTTGTTGTTGTTTTGGTTTGTTTTTTTGTAGGATTCACAATGCACTTAAGGGAATCCCAGATGACAGGGATGGACTGTTTGACACCATTCAGCGCTCGAAGAATCATTATCAGAAAAGAGCTTACCAGTGTATAAAGTGCATGGTAGCTCTCTTCAGCAACTGTCCTGTAGCTTACCAGATCCTTCAGGTGATATCTTTCATTCTATTTCTTGCTGTTTTTTCCTAGTACTGTGGTTTTTAAAATTAAAAAAAAGTAAATAATTAAAAAACCAGACCCCACCATTTATCGTTTTTTATCACTTTGATGAAATTGCAACTTTGAAGTACAACTTATTTGAACCCTCCTGTATCAGAAAGTCACTGTATGGGAATCAAAGCAATTTGGTTAAATTCACACTCATGATTCTGTGATGCAGCTGCAAATTCAGACTTCATTTCAAATTTGAAGTTTTCTTTGTGCAAAAAAGGATATTCGGGGACTCTTTCAAAGCAGCAGCAAATGGGTTGGTGGCCTGTTCTGTAATAGCTGATGTAGAGAAAGGGAAAATTGTGTCTCTTTTCAAGATTAAAGGAAATAACCCTGAATTGTTCATTTTCCACCTGCAGAGCAATGGAGATCTGAAGAGAAAATGGACCTGGGCAGTAGAATGGCTTGGAGATGAGCTTGAGCGTAGACCTTACACTGGCAATCCCCAGTACACCTACAATAATTGGTCTCCACCAATACAGAGCAATGAAACATCAAATGGCTACTTCCTAGAGAGGTCACACAGTGCTAGAATGACTCTTGCAAAGGCTTGTGAGCTCTGCCCAGAGGAGGTAAAGAATAAATTTGACTTCAGTAAAAAAAATGAGTAAAATGCTTCTGTAAACAATTAACCTTAGCAACAGTCTCTGGTCACTGAAGAGGTAACAGATTTCGTGAGTGTTTTCTAACAGCTTAATATTTTTGTTGACTTCAGTTACATACTCCTGTGCATTTTTCAGCTTTTGTTACAGTTTCTATAGGCATCTGTCTCTTGGAAAATTAGCAATATGGAACTGAAATTGAACATTTAAATTAGATTACAAATGGGTCTGTATTTCCAGTAATATGTTGACAGAGGGAATTTTTATGTAGTACAGTACGAGCTGTGGAGTGGAATTTTTCTTCAAGCATGTCTCAAACAATCACAAGAATGTCTGAAACAATCACTTCCATGTAGGATTTGTTCTGGATAGAATAATTGTAATATGTTTTACCTAAGTAAATTAAATGGGTTTTTTCAAACTTTAGGAACCAGATGATCCTGATGCCCCAGATGAACATGAGTCTTCTCCACCTGAAGATGCCCCACTGTATCCCCATTCACCTGGTTCCCAGTATCAACAGGTAAAAGCTCTGACTTGAACCATTTATTCAGAGTTTCAGTTTTTGGGTTTTTTTAGCATTTGTGGTAACTGAAATTATAGGCATTTAGCCAGAAGCATATTATTGTCAAATACCACCCTTGGAGGAATAAAGATAAAGGTACATCTCCATTTTGCCAGGAGCAGTTACACCATCAGATCTTCAGATGAGAATTTTATCAGATCAGGGATTAATCATCCACAGAAAGACCAGAGGGACTGATGTCATCACAGTGACTGAATTTGATTCTGTCATATTTATTGGCATTGATAATATTTAGTGAGTTGCTTTCTTGTTTTCAAATACAAAACCAAGCCTCAGAGTCTGAATTTCGGTTTGGATAATTGGAAGGCTTTTGGAAAAAAGCAGATGGCTTTGTGCTATGAACACTGATCTCTAAATCTTAAGTAGATACAAAATCTAAATCTGTTTTTACAATAAATGCTTTGTTAATATTTTCCGGTGAAAAACCAGATCTGAAAGAAATCCTTACCAGGATTTTTTTATTGAATTGACTAATTAAATCCCACACTTAGTTGCCATTTTTTGTGCCGATTCATTTTATATATTCCAAATCTGCTAATTTAATTTCCTTTCCTGCCCAAATCCGTTTTCCCCTCCATCTTGCTTTCCTTACTTGATGTTCTCAGCAGAGCAGTTGGTAAGTCATGCAGATTTTCCCACTCCTTTCTGAGCTCCCAAGTTCAGACACATTCCGTAACCTCACCATTATCCGTGTGATGTGTTCACTTCCTTGCAAGAGATGGCATTTCTCACTAACACACACAATCTTCATATTCCTAGTTACTCCACAAACTCTGCAGAGCAGTAGATAAGTGAGGTGTTTTTGTTGGCCAGATCTGTGTATGATTTCTTAAATTGGGGCGGAACATCTGCATAAAACTGCTGGTCTAGATTTTGTTCAGTTCTGTAACATTGATTTTCCCCCTTAAAAATTGAAGTGTGCTACATAAATACAGGTATGCTTTTTCCATTGTTTTAGGGAAAAAATCAAGCTGGTGGAATCTGTTAATAAAATCTATGCACAGTTTAATGTGGCAGCACGTAGGCAACCTCTCTTCGTCTTCTTTTCTTTCTTTCTTGCTGCTTTTGCTTTGCATGTAACTGTTTGTTATTCCAAAGCTGAGATTGCTGTTTCAGCTGATCTTGTACCTTTACAAGTTGAATGTTTGTTTCCCTTCTGTGTAAATCAGAAAGGTAAGTGAAAGGTGTGGATCAGAGGAATGAAGAGGTGGGATGTGTGTCCGTACAGATGTCGCCACAGGAGAAGCTCGGTGTGTGTGAGGGTACAGTTCAGTGGAATGAATGGAAAGGGGGAAAGCAAAGAGTGAGGAAACAGCCCATAAATTTAAAGCCCCTTTAAAATGTTGCTGTTTTCTTGCAGAATAACCACGTGCATGGACAGCCATATACGGGCCCGGCAGCACATCATATGAACAACCCTCAGCGAACTGGCCAACGAGCACAAGAAAACTACGAAGGCAGTGAAGAAGTTTCCCCGCCTCAGACAAAAGATTAGTGAAATGCACATAATCAATTAACTTGCTCCATCAAGACTGTGCACCCAGGCCTTACAGTCCAACCTTTCTCTGTGTCTGGCTAATATTTAAAACTAGAAAAACTATTCCTAATCAACATGGAGTGGAGAGTCTATTCACTGTCTTATCTGCAGAAAATTTGCTGTCAATATATAACCCGCCTGCAGTGGAAAGTGTATAGTGTTTTGTAATAAATGGCCTGATGCTAATGTGTAAATGGCAAAGGTGTATATAGTATATTAATGTTTGACTGTTAATTCTTGAGCAAGAAACATTTTTTTTTTGTCTTGATGAGACTCACAGATCTACAAAAACAAAAAAATAATTTCTTGATATATCTGCTGCGCTCTGCAACCAGTGTTGCCTGCCTCACGGCAGTTGGATCAACTCCTTTACGAAAAAGCCTATCCATGTCAACCACAAAAATAGTTTCATGTTAATTCTTTGCCACTGGAGTCGATTTTACTATGAGCAACGTAATGGCTGGTAACCTTTTAATTATTTGGTTGATGTGGAAAATTGGTGATGTAACATTGTTTCTAGATCTTTTTTCATTGCCTTTTTCATTCTGGTATTAGGTTAATCACTTTGAAGCTATAGTTATGCTGTAACATTTAGCATGGCTTCACACCAAGTTAGTGTAGCCAATGAGGGGAAAAAAAAAACATTAAAAAAAAAAAAACCAACAAAAACAAACGTGACAGCAGTTGTCCCAATGTGACAACTGCATTGCTCAGAACTTCTTCTTCTTACACCTAGACTATAAAATGGGGAGGGAAAATGTGACAAACAAGTGGTTTTCAGTTTCACATATGTTCCTCACATCTGATGTTTGACAGTTCTCTCTCTGGGTGGGATAAAGAACACTTAGTTTTCAGTAATAGGAATTTAAAAGATTTAAAACAAATATGCAAAAATTTGCTATGCCAGGATGCCTGGAGCATAATAGACTGTATTTGGTGTGCTTGTTTTGTTTCTTTGGTAGAGCTTATTAGATAAACTTCTAACACTTTCCTTCTACTGCATCCCAGTGAAGTGGAAGTCAACAAAATCACAGAGTACTTGTGAGTGCCACTGCACCAAGTTAACTTGCTGGTTTTCTGCTCGTTCACAGTTCTACTTGAAAGCGAGAATTGTCTTAGCTCTTTATCCATTATACAGAAAATCTTAACATTAGAAGCAGGGTTTAAAGATAAAAGAAACTACTGGTTAGTCAAATACAATTCTGAGGTATCTCTATTCCAGAATAAACATTTGTTTAAAGACTTAAAGAAACGCATCAGTAAATACTGTATTTAAATGAAAATTGGTAACTTGAATGTGTGTAATTTTTTTGGAACCTGTCTAAAAACCAAATACCCCTGCAAAACAGATACAGCCCACCCTATACTATTTAAATATTTTGCTGTTTTATTTTATAGAAATTATTTTGCTGAATTCACAAATAGATTTGATTTAAGAAGAATGTTTTGTCCTGTGGTGTGTGTTGTTTTTTGGGGTTTTGTTTTTTAATGGACTGCACAGAAAGGTGAATTCTGTGCAGTGGCACTATGCTGAATTCTGGAACAACAGTCACATTGAGATTCTGTGCACAAAAAAAAAAAAAAATTTGGCCCTTAAGAATAAAATAATCAGGACAATTACACTGTAAAAGTTTCTTAATGTGATTTATCTTGTACTTTTTGTATGTTTTTATATATACATATATATATTTAAGAGCACAAGCTTGATGGTGTTTTTTACAAATGAGTTGATAGAAACAAAGCTGCTTATCAAATTAAAGGTCTGTAGTTTTGAAATGAACAATGGCAAATCCAGTTGCAAGTGCATTCTTAGGCATTTAGTGTAACAAGGGAGGGACACAGAGGATTTTTGAAAATGCTGTGTAGCGATGATCACTTTTATGCTTCCATGTTTTTCCTAGTGCTCAATTCAGATTTTTTCATAGTTTTTTAGTAACACCATTTTACCTGGACTTAGTAAATTTGAATAAAGTGTTCCCATTTATGTTTGGGAATGTTTGTTGGAGGTTTTAACTGAGAAAAAAAAAAAAAAATTCTACCCTGAGTTCTCAAGTTGAAATAGTTCATATTTATTTGGACCAGTAATTGTTAAACAAGCTATCTCAGAGGCAATTATTACGTATTTTTTACTCTATAGGTAAAATGTATAATGTGCTAGTTCAGCCTTGCCAAATGTGTTTGCTTTTAATAGTGCAATGATTGTAGAGACATGTCAAACCTGTGACACTTTAAGGCTGTGGCTTTCTTCAGCCATACCCACCCCTGTCCCTGAGCTGGCAATGGCTGCAGTGGCAGTTGTTTTTTTCAGGCAGCAAATTGAGAATATTGTGCATCTCTGTGACGTGAAGAAGGGTGAGCCCCGTCTTGTTTGCTGCAGCTGCTGCTTTTAGAACAGGTGTAAGGTGCAATGTTTTCTTCACTCTGGGCAAAACAAATTTGAATTGTACTTAACAAATACTGTACAGGCGGAAAGTGTGATGTGCATGTTACTGGTGCAGCATCTTGGCAGGTGATTTTCAGGCGACACACCTGGTGATACCTCGTTGGTGATGGCACACACTTTAAAGCAGTCGTCCTCAAAGTGCCTAAAGATTTAACTCCCCCCTCACTAATTCCAGTCCTGTTTTTCCGTTCAGAACAGTTTCTAGGGAGTCTCTGGTCTTCCATAAAACGAGCCAATAAATAGTGAAGCAATTACTCACGTTCCTGGCAGTGTAACATGGAATACTTGGAAACTGAAAATCCATAGGTGATGTTAAATGGGGTATAATGTGTAGTTTGACCTCGAGGGTCAAGCTTAACCCATACTACTGCTCTTGTACATTCGGGTTGTGGTTGTTTAGTGACTAAAATAAGCTTTTTAACACTTGCTACTTGTCAGTGTTAAAAATAGTACAGCCATATATAAAAGGAATTCAGTCACTGTTGGTGTATCAGTAAATGTGCTACGTTTCAGTCACAGAGTTGGTCACCTGCACCTGTGTCACCCCTTTGACAACAAGAAGATGCTCAGGGTTCAGTCAGAGCTTGTTTGTCCTGCAGGACCCCATCTCGTGGTGATGGACAAGCAGAACAGGACTCTGCTTGACTTAGAATTTTTCACATTATTCTCCCTTGCTGACTGCCAGCTCTGAAAATCTGAGTTCTCTATTTTTCAGGCTGGTGTATCTTGCTGAAATGGAGCCAGAAAGAAAATAAATTCCCCGATGACATTTCTCTTTTTTCTTTTTTTCCAAAGTGAACCTTCAGACAACATGAGAGATTTGTGTTATCATAATTGCTGTTATGCCTTCTCAGCCACTTTGTTGTGCCTAGCTTGTGTGTTTTAGCATATGTATCATAAAAAAGCACTTATGGTTCCAAAACTTCCTATATATTTCCTGAGTTCCAGGAGAGAATGAGATTAGCCATTCTGCCAAAGCTAAAATGGGCAAAAATTGGCTGCTGTAGCAATTTACTCGGTTTTTGGTTTCAATAAATTTTGTCTACCTCTGAGTCTTTTGCCGGCAATGAATAGGCTGATAAACTGTGTCAGGGCAAAGTGGCTCAATGTTTTTGTTGGTGTGAGTTGCAGTTACTGGGTGTTGCAGGGAGGCTTTCAGTGAAATGGGTTTAACTTCAAATGAAAGCTAAAGACTGACTGTAGAAATTAGGGGGGAAAGTGGCGTGTTAGTAAATTTGCAGAGTAACCAATTAAGTGTTTAAATATCTTAACTAAACCTTGTTAGTCCGCACTTGCAAATCCACATTGAAAGCAAATCCCTCCCAGTGAGGAAAGACACACACCTTAATTTTTGGGAGGGTGAGATGCTGTTGCTGACCTCACATTCCTTAAGACAGGTGAGGGAGTTTCCCTTTTGTGGCCCAGCTTCAGCACGGTGTAATCAGGACAACAGTAGTTTTGGCTCCCCATTTTCTTACTTTCCATGCTGCCCATCGTGTTCATGATGCCACTTTTTTCACAGCTGTGAGGTCTTGGGAATAAAAGTCCTGCCTTCTTTAGAGCCAGGCAAGCCAGGCTTTGTGAGCTGTCCTGTAGGTGCTGTGCTGCACAGCGGTGCTGCAGGGACAGAGCAAGGGGAGGGGAACCTGCTGCTTCCTCCTGCAGGATTTCTGATCCTCTTCCAGGTGACCTCATGAAGAGGACAGCAGCAAGCCCCTCATTCAGGCTCTGCACCTTCTCCTGGTTTGCAGCTGGGATCAGAGTACACTGAGCAGTGCCCTCCCTGTGTGTGCCCTCCCTGCCATTCCAGGGTGTCCTTGGCCCTGCCTTCTCGTGGTCTTTGGGGATTGTCCTGTCCGTTCAGTCACCTACACTGGGACTTGCCCTCTATTCCAGCCTGGACAGCTGTGCTGGGCTGGAAGGGCTTTAACCAACCCCAGCACTGTCACTTTTTACACTGTGGGGCTTCGTAAGGTTCACACCAGAAATGCCCCTTTATTTCTGAGTTGGCTCCCTCGGGGTGCCAGTTTTGAAGTGTCCAGTAGCCATTCCTGTGTCCTTTTCTAGCAGAGCAGCTGCTCAGTCCCACCCCTGCAGTGTGTGTTAGGACAGGCTGTTCGGGGAAGTATGTTGATGTAGTTTCCAGCTGTTTAAATTCAGAGATCCTCATCCTGTAATCTGATTTTCTAATGCGAGTTGTGGGGGATCCCTGGATTTCGACAGCATTTGTGTGAGTTCAGTTGGTTTCAGCACTGCAGGAGTGGAAGTTGGTGACGTGTTGCAGGGGTCAGGCCAGATCAGTCAGTGGGTGGCACAAAAGACAGATCTCTCTCTTGTTTGCAGACAGTGAAATCAAAACAAGCACGAGGGAATGAGTTTCTGAAGGAGAAAAATGCTCTCCTGAATAAGGGCTAACTTTTCATTGGATTTTTAAATACCCAACTCTGTATTTTTTAGCTTTAGAATTCCTTAGAGCCACTTTTTGATAATAAAACTGACCTACAGGCTGTTTCCTTGGAAGAATTTAATATAGCCTTAATCACATCAGCACAATTCTGAAATGACAGGGTCATTCTTCAGTGGTCAAAATAATGTGCAAAAAGTGTCTCCTAGTCTTAAACCGTGAGCTAACCTTGAGGAATGGAAATAAGAGAAAAAAGGGTCCGTGAATTCATCCAAAATCTACTCATAGAAAAATAAGATCATTCCCTTCTTCTCTGTCTCTGTACCATTCAAAATGTCTGATGGTGTTAATTTTTATTCTTAAGTTTGCAACAGCTATTCCAGTAACTTGGTTTGTATTGCCCAAAGTGGTGTCAGCTGCACAGTTTGCAGCGTCCTGATGCGTTTTAGTCCTCACCAGAGCAAAGTCTTTCAATGTTTGGGTTCTTCTCCCCCAAATCCACATTTCCGTTGTTGTGCTGTTTCTGTTTCCACACAATGCCCAGGGCTGGATGAATGCTTTCCAAGCGTGGTTTCACCTCAGCCATTAAGCGAGCAGTTCTGTTCCCTTGCTGTAGTGACACCTCTGTAGGTGCAGCTTTTAAAGCCTTTTTTTGGTAGCTTTATTTATTGAAATGCTGCTGAGTTCTCGTCCCTCCACCCCTGAATTCCTGTCCGTCATTTCTCATGATTCTTTCTTACAGAGTTTTTCCACTCTTGTGGATTGTAAGGGTCATTTTTATATTTAATATTTTTGTATTTTCTTGGAATCAAATCCCTTCACTTGCCAGGATGTTGTTTACCTCCTTTTTTGTGTGCGTGTTTTTTTGTTTTTTTTTTTTTAACCTACACCTGTTGTCCTGCTGTTTGCTGCTGCTGCAGAAAACCCCCCACGCTTGCCAGGCAGCCTCCAGAGCAGAGCTTTTTCCAGTAGCAGCAGCCTTGACCAGGTGGGCTTTGTCATCTCTCAAATCTCCTCTTAATTTGTGTGGGATTGGAAAGCTTTGTGCTACTGAATGGCAGCCAGGAATTCTAAAAGCTTGTGGCTTATTGGGTTTCTTTGGTTGATTGGTTGGGTTTTTCTCCCCCCTTCGTTTTCTATCTTGAACAGTTGGTTTGTGCAGGTGAACAAAACCAGCAGGTTTTGCTGGAATCTACTCTGGAAAAGAAGGCTGATTGAAAATGCAGACACTTAATATACTTGATTGTATTTAAATATCTGGTAGGTGCTTTAAAGTCCTCAGAAGGTCTTCTGGAAGCAAATTCAAATGCTTAGAAATGTGAAGACTAGGTCTTCAGGATTTAATGATTGATAGAAATTCTATCAGCCTCCCTTGTGCATGGTTAGGGCCAGGTGAAATAGCAGAAATTGCAATATTTCCCTGAAGGGAGAGGTCATGCTCCGTGAAATCCCTGGGGAACTGGAAATGGGTGTTCTCTGGCCCCACACACCCACTGGCAGCAGCTCGTGAGCCCTCCCGGTGTGAGGTGCCCCGAACCACGGGATCCCCGGGCACTGAGGAGCCGATTCCAGGCAGGAACTTCAGATTAAGTAGCATGTAAAGCATTTTCTATCCTTTTTTCTCCTCTTGAGATCTGTACCAAGTCGAATCCTCTGAGCAAATACAGACAGGGAGTGGGCTGAGCGAGGGGCTTCCCCAGCTGCCTCTGGGAATACTTTCTACCTCTTGACGTTCTTTGCCGGCTGATCTGCCGGGAGCGGCTCCGGCAGCGCGGGAGCTGCTCTGGGTCAGGCCAGCACAGGTGCACAGAGACCTGGTGGGGCTGTTTGCTGGGCAGGCATGGGCAGTCCCTGCCTCCCCTGGGGCTGTAGGGGATCATTTGGGGTACCTGTGTTTGCACCCAAGTGGAGGAACTGGCATTTTTCAGGTGGCACCACCTGGACTCACAAACACTCCTCACTCAGCCTCTCGTGCTGCCTCAGTTCCTGTGGGGAGCAGCATCAAATCCGTTCACAACTGATGTTCAAATAGTGGAACTGCAGGGAGGAACTTGGGTTTCCAGCTGTGTTGGTGAGGGTGTAGAAAGGGAGGGATGTGGGAATGTGAAAAGCCAGGGTTCTGCAGATCAACCCAGGTGTTTATCTAGAATAAAGAAATGTTTCTGATTGCTACTGTGGTTGTGTGTAAGACTGGAATGCTGAAAGAGAACTGTGTAACCCTCCCACTCCGAGTCTGAGAGAGACCTGGCACTGGCTTTCTGAACACTTCTGCAACCTGAACCAAAAACCTGCTGTGGGAATGTAGACTTACCATAGAGCTGTGGAAGAAAACTTCAATCGTGTCACTTCTCTCGGTCTTCAGAGCAGTCAACATGGTTTTGATGTAGGTTTTAGATTATGTATATATAAATCTGATTGAAGTACCAACAGCAAACCATAAATAAAATGTGGACAATTGAAGAACGGGCTAGTGGAGGCCTCTTGTGTTGAATTTATTAAAATACAATCTAACAAAGTTGTCGATGGAGGAGACTCTCACTGTGATGAAGACAGGGAAATAAAAGCTGGGGTGTCCTCAAGTTGGGAAAGTAGCCAGGTATGCTGCTGCTTTTGAACCTGTTGTAGCACCTGAGGACCAGCTCGATTGTGCTGTAGTGGCTGGAGAAGAGCTGGATGCATGGAAATGCTCCTGGGCATCACCTACCTTCGTCCCTGCTGAGGGCCAAAAGCTTCTGTGAGTGGCACCGGCCTCTCCTCGGTACGAGGGGTTATTCCAGGGACAGGTGAGGGGTTATTCCAAGGACAGGTGTCCTCCCACATTCCAGGCCGGCAGCAGCTGCTGCAGAGCTGCGCTCACCCTGTTTCCATGAGGTGCCCATTGCCCAGCTGCTTTACTCTGCCAGGGCAGGGGCCATCGCCTAAAGGAATGTGAGGTGGGTGTGAAAGAGCTGCTGGAAACCTTTGGTTCTCTGTGTTTGCCCTTGAAGATTTGTAAATGAAAATGCAGATTTCCAGGAATTTGTAGTACTAACATTAAATAAACCTGTTAGCCATCATCATGAAAGCAGGGGTAACACAAGAGGTTCCACCTCAACATGAGGAAGAACTTCTTTACCTAGAGAGTGACAGAGCACTGGAACAGCTGCCCAGGGAGGTCATGGAGTCTCCCTCTCTGGAGACATCCCAAAGCCACGTGGACACATTCATGTGTCACCTGCTCCAGGTTACCCTGCCTTGGTGGGGAGGTTGGACTGGAGGGTCTCCAGAGGTCCCTTCCAACCCGGACAGTTCTGTGGTTCTGTAACACCTGAGTTTGTGGGTCTGGTCAGTCCGTGTCACCCATCTGAAGGGACGTGCCTGTGAATTCTTGGACGTCCATGTGTTAGCAAAAACAAGAATTCAGGATACACTCTGGGTGTATCCCAACAGGTCACTGCGGGCTGGGGGGGTTGCTGTAACTGGGAGAAGAAAGCTTTTGATGAAGACAGCAAAAATGCAAAGTGACTCCTAAAATGCTTCTGTTCTCACATTTCTCTCTGAGAAACTGTTAATGCCACAGGACAAAAAAGCCCCTTTTTAAATTTAACTTCTACAGAGGCTATAATGATTTATTGATCACCAGACTCCTTGAAACCTGATGGAATTTGGGCTCCTGTGGTTTTTACATTAGCTGAAAATACAGCCCAAAGCATTTCCCTCAGATTTGACAGATACTTACCTGGTGACTTCAGCATAACAGCATCATTATCTTATTGCTGAAGCGGGTTTGCCTCTCCTCTTTTGCGCACAAACTCTCTGGGTGGGTTTGCTCTGACTTTGTTCTACCTCACCCTGTTTCCTTGCACCTCCTTTTGCGTCTCCTCCCTCCCTGCACCGGGTGTGTGGCAGGTTGTGGATCCTCCAGAATTGCTCGCCCAATCTGATTTATCGAGGGCGGGCAGGGCAGGCAGGACAGGGAGATGGTTCTGTGGAAAGCCCTGGAGCGCAGGGATCCTCCCCCATCTCTGGGTGAATTCCTGCTCCTGTCTCAGCACAAGGTAGAAATGTTTGGTCTGTGCGGGAGCCGTTTGGCTGCGGAGGTGCTGGAAGAGGATAATGATGTTAATGAGAGGGTTTTGTTCCTGTGAAAGATCTTGTGGTAAGTGTTGATGCTTAGGTAGCACTTAATGTTTCTCAATATACCCTTGAAGTGTAAAGAAAATGCTCTTTGTTCTTTCAGTAGGTGGGAATTTGAACCCCTTTTAAAGGAAGACCTTTTAGTGCTTCACTGGTGTGTATCTTTTTTTTATTATTTTTTTTTTTCTTTTAGCAAACAAAGCCTTATACTGGAAATAACCTCTGAAATTTCTGCAGGAACACTTAACATCTGTCTTGAAACCAAGTTGGCTTCATTTCAAGATTTCTGATGTCCTTGTAACCATGCTAATCCTTACATGAAGTTTTTTATTGTTATTTTAATAATAAGCACGGCTGTATTTAACTTTGACCACTCATACAGTAGCTCACATCCCCTGTGCAGCGTTAGGGCTGGGAATGGAGACACTCAGCCATGAAGTGTCCTGGATATAAACTATATAAGCAAATCAACTGGATTCTGTCATGCTGATGAGAACTGCTCGTTTGAGCAGGAGGTTCCTGGATATGATAGATAATTAAAGTATAATTGCAACACAATTATTCCCATGACAGGGGGGTTGGAACAAGGTCATCTCTCAGGTCCCTTCCAACTCAAACCATCCTGAGATCCCATGTTTCTACACAGTGAGTTGTGGGGGTAGGAGAAGCACAAGACTATGGAAGGAGCAGTGAGTTTTCTGTGGAACACTATTTATTTTGCTAATTTACATCCAAAAGCGGGTTTGTTTTAAAGCTTCTTCAGTAGAGCTCAGATGCCCGCCCACCCCACCAGCCATGGCTGTAAAGGCTCCTTTGCAGTGTCCCTGACCTCTTGGATTTCTGGTTTCTACAGAAATTCTGGATTCAGAAGGATCCACTGCCCTGCCCAGCTGAACCTCCTGACCCTCCACTCGGCCCTCACAGAGGCCGAGGACTGACTTTCACTTCAGTCCCATTTTCACTGTCTATTCAGTGCTTCCACAGATCCTCCCAGGCTGAAATAAGCTTATTAGGAACTCAACAGTATATTTTTATGAATATTTTCTTATTATTCTTGTTGTATTGTTAGTTCTCTTTAACTTCCCCTGTCAGGTAACCTGCTGGAGCCTAAATGAGACCCTGACCTCAGTTTACCTAAATTTTTCACTTCAGATTGGCTTCTTTAAGGCCTCTGATTTTTCAGTCATTCACTAATTTTCCCTTCCCTCCTATTTTTCATAAGTTTTTAGCACTGAGGTGCTAGGGGAGAGAATTTTGCCCTGAGAGTTTACCTCGCGGTAACTTCGTGTGTCACTGTGGCTTTCCTAAGATCCATGTTCATGTTTGTAACAGGAGACTGTTCTGTAACGGTAGTTACTCTCAACAGGAGTTTGGTGCTTGGACTAAACTGTCCAAAATCCTCGTACCACTGTGAATTTAAAGAGACTGAACATTGCAATCTGTATATTTACATTAAATGTTTGTAGCTGCCCTCAGCACCATGAAGTGGTAGTTTATTTTTTTGTGCAATCATTCCCTACCCATGGATGTCATGCACTGATCCTGTGGCTGTTGGCTGTGAACACCTGTGGGACACTGTCAGAGCCTGGGATCCACAGCAGAGGTGACAATTCTTGTCAGTAACCACCCCCCCCTTCCCTAGAAAATATATGGAGTCTACAGCTCCAAGTGTGGTTGGAAACCATGGCTTCTGTAGGTCCTTTAGGTGCATTTTAATGCAAATTGTTCTGGAACATTCAATACTTCACCTGTTCTTCTGGTGGTGTTTGGGAGCTTCTGCTCTCATGGCAAAAACACCAGATGTGAACTTTGCAAACTCTGCTGGTATTGGGAGAGTATAAACAGAAACAAAACCTGTCTTTGCTTCGTTTCCCCCAGATGGGATCTGATGCCTTCTTCCAAGGTGGGATATTTTTAAATCACCTTTCCTTCTCTCTGGACACGTGGCGAGCTCCAGTGCTGTTTTTCTGGGTGGATTTCGGAAATTACTTTCCTTGCTTTGCATTCCACGGGATTCCCATCAATACATGTGGAGGTCTGGCTGCAGTGCCCTCAGCACTGACTCCTCTGGCACAGCCAGAGCTGCTGCAGATCAGCAGGAGCCCCGGCTTTAGTTGTGCTCAGACGTGAATGAGCTTCAGCTGCTTTGAGACTGGTTCGTTCTTTCCCTCCAAAGGCCAGTTCAGAAGAGCTGTGAATAAAGCCACTTTGCAAGAAACCCCATGACTCTTCTCTCACTCCCCTCCAAAAAGTTGGCTTTTCCCAGGACAGCCGTTCTTATGAGAACACACCTTCCCAGTGGGACTTCAGTGCTACTGCCCGTGTTGCTACAGCACCCCGGAATACCCCACCATGAAGAGCTGGACAGCCTGCACAGGGCAGAATTTTGAAGCTGTTTGCCGTTCCCAACACTGATGAGTGAAGGGACAGGTTGTGTGATACCTTAAACTTCTGAGTTTGAGCTCAGAGGGAGCATCTCTGATTTGTTTGGAAACCGATGGTTCAGAAAGGAAGCCCAAACCTTACAGTGATAGTGGGTGAAACGCTTCCTCTGTAAGGAGTTCTACAACTCTTAAGCTTTTCCTCCAAAAAAACAGAGCAGATAAAAATGGAAAATGATTATTTTAAGAGACTATGAACTTAGGAAAGCACCCTTTAACATGGGAATCTGGCAGAAATGCTTAAGCCAGGTAACCAAGGGATAACCTGACTGGTCTGTAATGCTTTGTCAGGCCTAAGCAACCCCATAACCAGGCCAGTGTTGACATCACACGAGGGTACAAGAGCATCCACACCAAGTGTTACTCCAGCCTGCAGGACCAGCTCACAAAGTGCTGGCCGAGAGAATCCCCTTACTCTTCAAGGCAAGGGGGGAAAAAAACCCAACCCTTATCTCCACTCACAACTCGAGAATCACCCCTATTTTAACCCCGCTGCAGCAGCAAACCACCACCACCAACTTCACACAAGCTCTGTTGGGACGAATTTATTGTGTAACCTCCACAGAGGCTGTTTAGTTCTCCTTCTCCTGCACAGTCTTTGTTCCCCTCAGCCTGCCCGTGCGGCGGGCAGCGATGAGGCCGACCTTGCGCCCGGCGGGAGCGTCTCTGCGGATGGTCGAGGGCTTCCCGATGTGCTGGTGGTTGCCCCCTCCGAAGGGATGTTCTACAGGCTGTGGAGAGGGAAGGCAAGACAGCAATGAAAACACAGAAACATGTAAAGGATGTCCAACAGCAATGAAGTGGCTGGAGGGGATGGGAAGTTTAACAGCTTTTCATGGGGTGCAGTGATTATCTCGTCACACAAACCCCTTCCAAACTGCAAGGAGGGACAGTGACTGCCAACACACTCACGTTCATGGCCACACCACGGACACGTGGCCAGCAGTTCCTCTTGGCCTTGTACTTGTGGTAGGCCCTGCCAGCCTTCAGGATGGGCTTGTCAATACGGCCTCCGCCGGCCACGATTCCTGGAGGGAACGGCAGGAATGATAACACACAAACAGAACAAAGTAAAGTGTCTGAGACTAATCTGAGCTTCTGAAGATCAATCTCAAGCAATCCCAGCTGGGCTCAAAGCATTAAGTTACAGCCATCACCAGTGAGATCAAACTTGAGCTGCAGCCACACACTGAGGGCTCAGCGAAGGGACACACACCTGAGTTAATGCTTTTCAACCCCTTCACACAGGTTTGAGAATTTTTTAAGCACTGCCAGGTTTACTGCTCAAATTTCTTGTGCAACATGAGCAGTTTTGCTGTCAGCTACAACCACCAGGTTTGTACAACAAACCTGGTAAAGCCTCTGCTTTTTGGAAATGGTCTTGTCATTCCTTGTCAGAACCTTCCAGAACACTCCACCCACCCGACACCACCTCCAGCACTGCCCTCCAGCACAGCTCACTCTGTACCAAAAGCATCAATGCCACTTTCCACAGAAGTCCTTCCCCAAGGACTGCAGATTTTAGACTGAGCAATTCCACCACAGCCCAAGGACAGTGAGCATCTACTCTTCTGTCCTCTCACTAGATCAGATCACCTCCAAAATTAGGTCACTACTAACCAAAAGCAGTGCAGGCATGACCTTCCAGCCAAGCCCCTGAGCACAGACCGGTGTGTAACCCTGGGCCCAGCCTGCAAATGATCCTTTTTTCCAAGGTGGTTGTTACAAACTGGCACTTTATTTGAGAGGTTCCTTAGCGGTGACAAGCAGCTCAGTGACAAGTTCTCAGCTGGTGCTCCTTACCAACAACAGCTCTGTTTGCAGAAGAAATCACTTTCTTGGAGCCAGAGGGCAGCTTGACTCTGGTTTTCTTCGTTTCGGGGTTGTGGGAGATGACTGTGGCGTAGTTCCCCGAAGCTCGTGCCAGCTTCCCGCGGTCACCGGGCTTCTCCTCCAGGCAGCACACGATGGTGCCCTCGGGCATGGTGCCCACGGGCAGGACATTCCCGATGTTCAGCTGAGCTGCAGAGAACAACCAGAGCAGCCACAGCTTCATCTGGGTTCTTGGAGTTACATCCTATTAACACAGGCCTCGTGCACAAGAGGGTGGCACCGCATGGACCCTCCGGCAGCGGCCGGGGCACATTTTGGGGTTTGACCTGGAACATCCGTTCCATGTCCGGTGTGGAGAAAGGTGTTGGGACACTCAGCGTGCTGCCCCTGCCCAGGCAGCCCCCCCAGGACCCACCTTTCTTGCCACAGTACACGAACTGGCCGGTGTGGATGCCCTCAGCGGCGATGAACAGCTCCGTGCGCTTCTTGAACCGGTACGGATCGCGGAATGCGATCTTGGCCAGGGGAGCGCCCCGGCCCGGGTCGTGGATGATGTCCTGTGGGAAGGCAGAGCTGCCTCAGAGCAGGACACAGCCCCTGCTGTGGGTTCTGCACAACTCAACCAACTAGGAGAGCTGCAGATGAGCACTCCAATGTGACTGTCCCTTTTCAGGGGGGTCTGGACTCCTCCCGGCACAAATGAGCCGAAGATTCACATCTGTAAGGATGCAACCTCCAGTATCTGCATCACATCAACACATCAGGGAAAAATTCCTCACTGGGAGGATGGTCCTGCACTGGAACAAGTTGCCCAAAGAGGCTGAGGGTGCCCATCCCTGGTAGCGTCCAAGGCCCGCTTGGATGAGGCTGAGCACCCTGGGATGGTGGAAGGTGTCCCTGCCCATGGCAGGGCCCCACAAAGCTGAAGGGATGCTCAGATCATCCAACCAGGTACCAGTGGCACTGTCTGCAGTCACTGACACCCAAAAAGTACCTGCAGCACACCTGAACTCCTGTATCACACCCCGAAGTTCTGCCTTGCCCCCACTGCTTGAGACCAAGGTGGTGGACACCACTTAGTGATTTCAAAGACTGGGTTTTTTTAATGTGCAATCAACTACACAGACACCTCTCCTCACCCATACTTCCCGAGATGCAGGGAATTCTTAGGCAATGTAAACTCGTGGTATTTCCTACAGAAAACCTGGTATTGCTACAAAAATATCCGACATTCCTACACTACGACAAAATCCTACTGCTGGCAACGTGCTGCTACCTTCACCCAGGTGCTCCCATACATCCCAGACGGTTCAACTTTTAGAGGAACCTGATTAATCTAACAAAAACACAGATGCCTGAATAAGGCACGGCCAGGACAAGGAGCATCCTCAGGGCGCTGGGCAGAGTGGGAAAGAACTTGGACCCCTCTCGGGAGGAGCAGAGGGATGGGCTGGGCTGGGATCCCGCACAAGAGGAGCAGAGGGATGGGATGGGATGGGATGGGCACCCCGGGACAGCCACCCGGGAACAGGAACACCCCGGGGGCAGGGCCCCGGCCGCACCTTGACGATGCCCTTGATGTATCCGTGCCGCTCGGCGAAGTCCACGGCGCGGAGCTTGGCCGGGCCCTTCCTGTGCTTCACGTGGGCGCGGAACACGGAGCCCGCGCCCTTCCTCTGCCCGCGGATCACTCGGCCCATGGCGCCCTGCGGGGACACAGCGGGACAGCCCCGTCAGCGACAGCCGGTCCCTGCTGCCCTCCCCGTGCCCGCCGCGCAGCCCCCGCGCCGGCCGGGATCGGGATCGCGGCCGATGGGAGCGGATCGGGATCGGGGTCGGGATCGCGGCCGGGCCGCTCCTACCTCGGTGCGGCCTCACCCGGAAAGAAGGAAGCGGTGACGTCACGGCCGCGCGACCGCTTTCCGGCGCTGGCGGAGCGCGAGAGAGGGGCGGGGAGCGCGGGAGCCCCGCCCCTGCTCTGACGTCAGTGCTCAGTGACGTCACGGGGAGCGAGGGGCCGGGTGTGGGAGCCGCGCTGCGGGGGGGGCGATCGGAGCTCACCGATCCGCCTCTCGGGGTTCTCTTCACGCACTCGCGGGATTAATCGGGGTGGAAAAGACTTCTGAGAGCGTCGAGTCCAACCGGTGACGCAACACCACCGTGGCACTGAGCGGCACGTCCGGTCTTTTGCCTGAACACCTCCAGGGACGGTGATTCCGCCGCCTGCCTGGGCAGCCCGTTCTAGTGTCTAATCACCCTTTGTTTGGATAAATTCTGCCTAATGTCCAGCCTGAACCTCCCCTGGCACAGCTTTAGGCTGTGTCCTCTCCTCCTGTCACTGGTTGCCTGGGAGCAGAGCCCGATCCCACCCGGCTCCCCCCTCCTGCCAGGGGGTCAGAGACAGCGACAAGGTCTCACCTGAGCCTCCTGCTCTCCAGGCTGAGCCCCCCCCAGCTCCCTCAGCTGCTCCTCACAGGACTTGTGCTCCAGACCCTTCCCGAGCTCTGTTGCCCTTCTCTGGACTCACTCCAGCCCCTCAGTGTCCTTCCTGAACTGAGGGGCCCAGAACTGGACACAGCACTCCAGGTGTGCCCTCACCAGTGCCCAGCACAGGGGGAGAAGCACTGATTTAAAAAACCCTGGGGGCTGACGGCCTGCTGAGCTGCCTTACCAAAACCTCTCTTAATTAGCTGGATGGAAGATGCTGTGTGCAGGATGAGGCTCCATCCATTGCAGATACAGTCGGATCTGTAATAATCAGACTGTATCATGCAGTTCAAGAGCTGCAAGTTTCGGGCAAGGAAGCGAGCGAAGATAAAAACCATGCAGTTGCTTTAAGCTGCCTTTGCCAGATTTTAATCAATATTAATTAGGGCACAATTGAGAGATATAGCAAAGAAGAGGTAATCGTCTTAGTGTTCCTAATCAACTTGTGCTACGCCCTGGAAGGGGAAATGAAAAGTGCCTTAACTTCTTTAACAGCCCACTAGGTTTTCTGCATCAGAGGCCATTCTTCCAGCACAGGTCACTGCTGATGACCCAATTCCCTGGAGACGGACTGCTTGACTTGAGATGACTGATCTGAAATTAGAAAAAGCTCATCAGTGTAGGCCCATCTTTGCTCCTTGCTGAAGAACCTGAGCATCCACCACGTCTTGACAGATAAGCTTTCCCACAGCAGTCTCCCCGGGACAAATGGGAGTCACATGCCTATAAGAGGTAAAAACCCTCGTGCTGAGGGCTCTGAGCCGTGATCCCTGTCAGATTCAGCCCGCCCAGGTAAAGGGATTAGCACTGCCAGGTGTCCCCTCAGCCCATCTGCTGGAGGTCACTGTCCCTCCGACAAGCAGACGGTGTGACAGCTGCTCAGGCTGAGCCCCACGTGACAGCTCAGGATCACAGACTGCCACGTACTTTGGTTTACACTGAGTTTACACTCACACTGAATGTCAGTATCCAGAAACTTTGATTTATGGTTCCTGTTGGCTTCAGCTGTGGCAGCAGGAGTCTTGTTTGGTTTTGCTACTAAATCTGACAAGAGTCAGATCTTGTAGGAGCTACCTCAATTTCCAAATAATGCCCATATAATCAGCAAATTACATTGGTCACTCCCCTCTCTCGTTCTTACTAAGGACTTAGTAATCAATTATATAAGAAGTAGTTTTGTAATGACTTAGTACACTCACTGGTTTTATTATCTTGTATCAACTATCCTTTGCATCCATTTTATTATTATTTAATTCATGGTGCAGTCTTGCACACTGCTGTCGCCATCTGTGAAGCTGCAACTTCTCGGTTGTGTCCTGGGCGTGGCCAGCTGCCTCCCTGCTCAGGTACTGCTGCAACATGGAGGGCAAGGATGAAACCAGGATCCCCCCTCTCTCCTCCCTGACAGCTCTTGGGATGTCCTGAATATGGTTAGAAATGCCTGTTCCATAACAGTGTGAAGAGTTCTGAGTTCATCATCACAACAGAGGCTGTTTCAGCCTTTCCCCCCAGTAATGCTGAAGGTTGTTACCTATTTGTATCACCTCAGGCTGTGTTTATGCCCATCTCGGGATCAGAGCATGCTGCTGCCCAGGGTTCCAGTGGTGGTATTGTCCAACCTGATTATTGAGTGTTTTTCCATCAGAGAAAATCAGGAGGAGGCTGGGAATTGTATCCATCTAGGCCTCCACCTGCTCATGGTTTCTTTAGGATTCACACATGGATGCAAAACCCTGAAAGCCTCCAAGTTTTCTAGCCTTGATGGAGTTCAGGAATCAGAGAGGACATGAAAATAGGTGACAGAACTGCATCAGTATAATTTTATAATTGGTTTCTCCTTATATAAGAGGCATTAGTTAACATGCTCATTATCAAGGGGATAACAGCATTGTATTACCTGACCCAGGCAGGCATGGATTGAACTCACAATAAGGTTAATTATTTTCTTTAGCTGTGCCTTCGAAATCTCATGGATCCAAAGAAATGTAAACAAGTAGTTTACACCTGATGGCAGTTAAAAAATCCTGCCCAGGATCCCACCATCCACACAGCTGTGCAGCAGCTGCTCTCTGGTGCAGCTCTGAGCCGTGAGATTTTGCCTTCAGGACATCATCTCTAGCAACTGCAGCTGGGTCCTGGTCTTGGCTGGGACAGAGTTAATTTTCTTCCTAGTAGCTGGTACAGTGCTGTGTTTCGGATTTGGTACGAGAACAATGTTGACGGCAACAACTAAAACATCAGTGTGTTAAGTAGAGCTTACTCTAAATCCAGGAATTCTCAGCTGCCCATGCTCTGCCAGTGAGAAGGCCCACAGGGAGCTGTGGGGGAACACAGGCAGGGCAGCTGATCTGAACTAGCCAAAGGGATATTCCACACCACAGAGTGTCATATCCAGTATATAATCTGGGGGGATGAGGTGGCCGGGAGAGGCTGATTGCTGCTCAGGGACAACCTGGGCATCAGTCAGGGGGTGGTGAGGAATTATATTGCGCAACACTTGTCTTTCTTGGGTTTTATTCCCCGTTTTCTGGCTCTCTTTTTTATATTATTATTATTATTATTTACTTTATTTCAGATACTAAACTGTTCTTATCTCAACCCATGGGTTTTACCTTTCTTTTCTATTCTCCTCCTCATCCCACGGAGGAGGGGATGTGGGGGAGCGAGCGAGCTGCCCTGTGGTACTTAGTTGCCAGCTGGAACTAAACAACAACAAGCTGTTCTGGTTTAAGACATTACAGCCTTTACCAGCCACTCTGCCTTTCTACCAGGAGTTACAGCCACGTGGGAAGAGAAGCAGAGGCAGGGCCAGCGTGCTGGATTTCCCGGGCCAAGGCCTATTTTTCCAGCAGCACTCAGGCTGTGCGGGAGCTGGGGGAACTGGCTCACCTGCCTGAGGGTTCTCCAAGGCCTGGCAGCAAGCACAGGATTGTCTGGACAACCCAGGCACATCCTGGACATCTGCACGGATCAGCTCTGCTGTGCTGTCCAGGGCTCCAAGGCTCTCGGGAAGCCTTGGCCGCAGTGTCCCTGCGTCCTGCCTCCCAGGCACGGGAATCCAGAGGGAAGCCTGGTGGTGCTAGGCAAAACAGGGGATGCTTCCAAAGCACAGCTGCAGCACATCACAGCCTGATATTTTGGCAGCAGCTTCATCCTTTGGCTGCCTAAAGTAAAGCACTGAGCTGAGGTGGCTGAGTCTTGGCCCCACATCCTGATACCAGGCCAGCAACATTCAGCAGCAGGGAAGCACCCGCACTGCTGGGCAAGGCCAGGCCCTCTGTCCCCACAGATAATTCCACAGGACTCTGTCTGCTGGAGCCCTTCCTCATGCATCCCCCTGGGGCTGCCAAATTTGATGGAATAATACAGAAAGGATAAAAACTATTCAGTTCTGGAAGGGCTTTGGCAGAGTTGTGGGTGTGCTACTGCAAATGCACGGTGGGAGCAAGTCAAGGGTGTGTTGCCTTAATTAATCCTCTCATGACAGTCACAAGCTAATTTGTTAAAGGTTAATTGCACTGTAAGTAGCAAAAGGGGTGGTGTTCTGCTTGCAACAGATGGCAGCCACCAAGAAATTTTGATGAGATTGCTGTTTGGAGAGGGGGGAAGAAACAGCAAAGTTTCTCCGGGACCCTGCCTTGGGAGGGAACTGAGAAGAAGGGAAGCCCTAAACTCTGTGCATCTTTTGAAGGGGAAGGAAATAAAGGATGGCTACAAGATTCATGTAAGTGTTTTCTTTCTGGGAGTAGTGTGCTACAAGGGAAATAATCCTGACCCTCCCTCAGGTGGGCACATACCTCTGTTTATGGTCCTACTGACCTCTCGGGGGTTTTCTGTGGGATTAGGAACTGACCCATCCACTCCAGCCGGGCTTCAGCATCACAGTTCCAGTCTGCAAAAATAACACACCTGCTAATCCCCGGCAAACACACTCCTGGGTGATCCTATTACTGCAGGCTGCTGCTCCCAGGGCAGGGCACAGGGGCTTGAGTCACCTGCTGCCACCGAGGCAAAGGGAGTGCCACGGAAAGGAGCTGCTGCACAGGCTGTTCAAGGGGAACGTCCTGGGCCTGCAGTATCCTGGATCTAAAGGCAAAGCAGCCCTCTTTGAGGATCCCCTCCCAGCAGCTCCCCCTATACCACCCTCAGCATCCTGGTGAGCACAGGCCACTTGTGTGTATTCAACTCTCCTGGCTTTTGAGGGGAGAGAAAAATCCCTCTGCAGAGACACCACAGGCCTCCATTTCACTGACTACTCCCAAAATAAATACCTTTGCTCTCCTCAGAAGAATTTCTCCTGAAAGGATCTGCTTCTCTTTGCTGTTTTAAAACAGATACTCTCCCTCAACTCTATGCACATCCCTGCTCCCAAGCCTGTCTCATTCCTAAACTCTGGAGAGAGTTCCAGGAAAATTACTTGAGCTTTCCCTTCTGGTCTTGCATGAAGCAGATGAGGTCCCTGACCGCATGACAACCACTTAATCATAATTGCAGCTGTTCTCTGAAACCTTCCCTGTAGATACAGCGCTGAGATGACCTGGAGGAAACCATGTTTACAAAGTGTCCTGTGTTGGCAGGTTATAATTTGCAAAGCAAGAATTTACGTAGAAGAATCCCAGCCAATTACCCAACCTGCACATTCAGCTCATGTTCCCTTCCGAGTTCCTGCTCCAGCACAGGAGAAAGAACTGGCACCCCCCTCCCTCTGGTAACGCCCCTGGCGTTCCCTGGGCTTACAGAGTTGTGGCAAAGACACTGCCCGCAGCACACAAGAGATTCCAGCTGTGCCAGGGGCAGGATTTAGCACAGAAGCAGGTCGGTTAAGACTGGAACAGTATGCAGAGGGGAAAAAAAGCCGATTAGGTGATTGCCTTCTCACCCCGGAGGGAGCTGACTCCTGCACAGCCAAACCTCTCCAGCAGGGTATAGGTTTGCAAGCGCTTTCTGTTATTCACCGGCTAATGACAGCCAGGATTCCTTGGCAGGGGGGAGACCCAGAGCTGCAGAGGTGGAAAATCCCAACCAAAACAAAGCAATTTGCACTTCACAGATGGGTTTTGCGATGTTCATTAATTAGGTTCTGGTGACCTCTAGAGGCCTCGAGCTCAAAGCACCTGATTTTTGAGGATCTTTCCTGGAATAATGAGCACAAAAAAATCTGCTTTATTTTAGTTTCAAACGAAGATTAATTTTAGCCTTAACGGGGAAAGTATTGAAGAACAGTAATTGATGGTTATTCTTTCCCTCCCACTAAATGTGGGAGTAAGAATTCCCTGCGTGCAGCAGCCTCAAAGCCTGCACTGTAACTGTTGTAGGTATTCTGGAGACTCACATTTTACAAGCAATTTGCTTTGTGTGTTGTCAAGTAAGAGAGGAACTAATTCTCTTCCTTATCTCTAACAATATATTCAATTAATCACTGATCCTGGAAAAGCTGCCCACCTATCTGGTGAGATAATCTGGTTGCTTACATGCATCTAAATTATGTGGGCTTAAGATTCAGGCATTACATGTGAGTTAAAGTGTGTTAGCAGAACACAGCCACTGTGGACTAGTCCAGAGCTCAAATACTGTGCTAGACGTCTCAGACTGGAGTATGACCGTGTTTTCTGAAATATTATTTTCAGCTGCAAGCAGGGAAAAATTGACAACCCACCAGGTTCAGGAGCCAAGCAACAGAAATGTTACCTTCTGCCTGTATTGTAAAACAACAATAAAATTACTTGTGGAGAAGAGTGATGCAAGAAAATGTGTAAGAAAAAAAAAAAAAAGTGGGTTTTTAGTTAATACATCTGGATCAGCTTCTTTTTTCTTTTTTTTTTTTTTTTTTTTTTTCCTTAATGAGATCAGCAGGGATAGCTGATGGAGAAGAAGTACACTGAGCTCATTTTCTGTCCTCTCGAGTAGCTGAGATACAGGGTTGAAACTGTACCAAGGAACTAAGAGAACTGGAAGGAGAGATGGAAGAGAAGTGAGGCCCTGGCCAGAGAGACACTGGGGAGTTAAATGAGAGGCTTACAGCCACAGAGCAGCTCAGCAAGGAACAGATAGAAAAGCTGGGGGAGGTGAAACATATCTGCAGCAATGCACAGCTCAAAAAACTCTTCAGCAAACTTGCAGGGATGTGTGGGAGACCTCCCAAAGACTTCTAATTTAAGAGAACCCAGCTGTACTTCCAGATTTAGTTATTAGTTACTTTTCCTACGCAACTACTCCCCCCCCCAAAAAAAAAAAAGAAAAGAAAAAAAAATTGTTTTTCTCTTTGCATTTCCTAAAGGACCTCCTACCAGCACTTTATTGGCAACATTTGTTTGGTGACAACATCCCTGGAGGCTACAGCCAGGGTAGTTTGTGCATCCAGCTTAGAAACCAAATACAATTGCACAGGATTCTCTCTTGTTTGATAGATGTGACCCACAAGAGAGGGGGAAAGTGTATGTTTTGGTATTAATTTTTTTTGTTTGTTTTCTTATGGCATAATGATGGATGAGCTCGTTGGAAAAAAAAAGAAAATGTAATTATTTTCTTGGGGGTGTTTTTTATATTCTCTTGCTTTTTTCTTCTCCTTTTGCCATGTAGGCAATAGAGCTAAAGGGATTTCATGCCTCAAAACAGAAAGGAATCCTGAGCTACTGAGGGGAATTAAAAACGGAGGAAGGGGAAAAGGTCTAAAAAAAGGATTTTAAAAGAATTCTTATTCAAACTGTGTAAAAACTCTTCTGAGACTGATTGAATCAAAACTCCTGCAAAACACTTGGGAGAAAATCTCAATTTGTTAAAGATCTGCATTCTCCCATTCTCCTCTATCTCCTAAGTGCAGCCTACAAAACTAATTTGATTTCGTTGGTCCTCCGAGAAGTCCTCTAGCAAAAGAAGGCTGGGGGGTTGGGGAAACCTCTCTGTTTTGATACTTGTGAGAAAAAAAGGAAACCCAAGCTCTAAGGCCACTTGCATAAGCTCTGTAAAGCTCTATGAATTAAAAAAGAAAAAAAAAAAAAGCAAGCATTTCTTTTGTAGTTACCAAGAAATGCTGGCTCTGTATAGTGCAAAAGCATTTTTAATTTACACAGGTTTGTTGGCCGGATACTTTTGATCAATAGTACGACAGTGCTAATCAGAAAATGACAGGCACTTTTCATGTGGACTTTTTCTGGGTAAAACCTTTTGAACTCTTCTAATCTCTTAACTGAAAATGAGAACAAAATATTGCTCTTGCCTTTTCTCCAGATACCGTTTTTCCTTCCTTTTCCAGAGATAACAGAAAGAATAAAAGGAAAGAGGTGAGAGAGAAAACAAACATAAGATGGGAAAATAGAGAAGTAAAACTCCTCCTCCCTCCAAGTAACTGTCGGGTTTTTTCCATTAAATATGTCATTACATTTAAGATTTCCATTTCCAAATGGAAAAAAACGTGACTGGCTCCAAATATAAGAACAATGCTTGAGGGCAGGCCTAAAGTGAGCAATAAATCAGAGCAGGAAATATTTTGCTTGGGGAGCGCATCGTGATTGGAACATAAATAATCCTCTTCTCTCCTATATACAACACAAACCAAACCCAGCTGTGAGTGCAGGCGTGCACATCCCCCTGTGTGTGCACACACACAGGACCAGGGCAGTCCTCTGACAGTACGAGGGGTGAAGGGTTATGGCAGAGGGGTCAGTGACTCGGTGTCAGCTGAAAATCTCATTAAAGCAGAGCAGCAGAGCCGAGCGTGCAGGGAGCACTGAGCGATGTCACCGGGAGGAAGCCACCCCTGGGCCAGCAGGAAACTCTGTGTATCAGTCCCTGCAATAAAATTCTATTTTATTTCTCAATAACCATGGCAGTCACAAAATATTTGTCTTTCTGTGGCAGAATCTCATAGTGGAGGGTGGCCTGAAACTGGGGCTGTGCTGGGAGAGAGGCTTGCCGGGGTATGTGGCTGCTCCAAGCTCTGCTTCAGAGCTCAGGATCATACACAGGTTGCCTGTATAGGTTGGATACTCTACAGGGCTGATTTCAAGCACAATATCTGGGGCTCCAGAGCCTTCCAGCTGAGCCTGGCTCTCAGGAGCCTGTTGTAAGCACACAGCAGATCCAGGCTCAGGCTGCTGGACCTTGCCTGCTGTTGCAGGAGCTGTGCAAGACCCACCTCATGGGCTATGGGACACAGGCTGCTCCCTGGGCTGGGCAAATGCAAAGCTCCCCCGTGCCTTCCCAATTCTCAGCCCAGTCCAGTCCCAAATACAAGATTTATTTTCTCTGCTTTGGGTCCTCTTGCTGGCCTTGCGGATTTTGCCCTCCCAACAGGCACGGTGTTATTCCTCCTTGTCCATCTGAACATTTCCTTAGTAATTTCTAGCACCGCAAGTGAAAAGAGATGTTTTGTTTTGTTTGTTTGTTTTTTTCCCTTTCAGTGTCTTCAGAGATGTTTCCAAAATTCAGCCCAAGTAGACCTGGGGTGAGACACAGAGGTGGGAGTGATGCTGGGGCAACTGCTTTCCTTACCAGTCCTGAGGAACCTCCTAGATGAAAACAATTCAATTCAAAGTGAGTCTGAGGCATCCAGAGGGATCCTGGGTGGGCCAAAGCTCTTTTGCAGGAAGAAAAGGAAAGCCATACACCTTCCTGCAGAACTTGCCTCCCTCTGAGATCTTCTAGTGAATTTTTCCATGGCAGGGATAATCCAACCTAATCACTTCCATCTGACCCAGTTTAATCACCACCCTCCTGAAATGGAGTTAATAGGTGTTTAATGCTCACCAGCAGGTGAGGAGGATGGTTTATAGAAGATCTACAGTTTCTGACAACACTGCATTTTTTTTCTTTTAATTCTTTACCTGGAGTTGGGAACTTCTGAGGCCTAAACCACAATACATCTTGAGCTGACTAAGCTAAAAATACTGACTTGCCAATGACAGAATACTAACAAAACCTCCACAGGAAAACTAATCTGTCATTTCCCTTCCCACAGGAACACGCACAAGTGGTTAAATATCTAAAGATTTTGTACAGCCTCCCTGCCTGTGGCATTGTACTCTGAGATCTTGATTCAGGAACTGTAGGCACATATTTCCTTTCTTTCCTGGCGTCTTATTCCGCGTCTGTCATCCTGCAACAGCACTAATTTTGATTTTGCTTTGCAAGTATGACAGCGTTCATAGAGTCTCTGCTTTTGAGATGGTTTTGGTTTTGGTCTTTCAGATCTATGTCAGGGAGCAGCAGGAGTGGGGTGCTCCCATTGCCAGGGTAAGCCGGGAGCTCCAGGTAGCCCTCACTGCCACGGTGCAGATCCAGGCTTGGTGCTCCCAGGCCAGAAGATGCTGGGATGGGGGTCCCAGACTGAGCTTCTCAGATCCTGGTGACCCCCCAGCAGGACAGCAGTACTGTCCCAATTAAACCCAAAGATTGCTTCTAGGTGTAGACTGTTCCATGTTCTCATCAATTCACTTCTGTTAGGCTGTCTTGAAATATCCTGAAGGGGAATGGAGAGTAATGTTGATGGTCTAAATAGCAGTCCATTTGAGCAGGGGTGGTCACAGCCACCTCCTGCTCCTCCTCCCCTGCTCCTTCCTCCAAAAAGGTAATTTTAGGGGTGTTTCCTTGTCCTCCTTTGAGTGGCAACGTTTGTAACCATTGCACTGTGGTGACACCTGCACTCCAGGTGTGTGAGTTTGGCCAGCTGGATGGATATGGTGATTTGAGCCTGAGGGGGAATGTTCAATACTGAGCTCACTGCATGTCACCTGCACCACTTCTTGACTTGAGACAGAGTTTCTTGCTGCAGCAAAACCACTGATTCTTAGCAACTTTATACATTTGTCACCTAACTAGACCAGAAGTTGTTTTGCTCCCTTCCCTGCTACCTGCTGGCACCCCTTTTTTAGCTTGTGGATTTTCTTTTCCCCTTCATTACTGCTTATTTTTTATTTAGTTGTTTGTTTGTCCAGGTTTTAAACATGGATCTTTGAAATAGTGAAGACAGTGTCTTCACTTCCTGGGAAAAAATCTCACATCCCATGGTTGGCCCCAGTGGACTTACACAGCAACCATCTCAGTTGACTGTGATCTCATCTCTCAGTCATGACACCTTCACCCTCTGTGCCTTCAACCAAGCTCACCTGCTGTTCTTCCACTGAGAAAAAGACCTTGGGATCACCTGTGGGTAGAGTGCATTTGCTCTGTTCAACCACATCATCAGTATCAGCAGTGAGTGGGATTCAGTGTTCACACAGATATCCTACTGGGACACTTCTTCCATGCCCATCCAGAGGTAGGAGTCACAGAAGAGCTGGCAGTTCTTCCTACTGAGTGTAATTCCTGGCTTCCTGTTGCTGAAAACTTATTCATTCATGGCAATGTGGTGGTTTAAGGCAGAGGCTGAAATACCAGATGTTTATCTTACCACCCTAAGACCTCTTGTGTAACACTCCTCCTGTCCTCCCCCTAACCAGTGAGACTGAAGATCAAGGATTCAAAGGCAGCTCCAGGATTTGTGCTGGCTCTGCATTCTTGCCAGGGGCCCATTGCCAAGGAATGGGAAACAATGGAGTTGCAGGGCTGGGCTCTGATAGCTGTTGATCCCGAAAAACGGCTATTTAATAAACAAACAAACAAGACGTTACATCCCCACAAGCATTGTTAGCAGGGAAGTGGGTTGCTTGGGGAGCCTCAGTGCCATCTAGCATGTGCAGTTGGTCTATATTTAGTCCTTTGAAACTTCCCAGATAAGAATCCTTTGAACATGAACAGAAACCTTTGACCACCATAAAACACACGATGAGGTTACATGGCCCCGCTTCCTCCCTGTTGCCGAAACACGGCCTCTCATACTTGGTGTTTGAATCATCAGGTTCCCAGTGCTAACACCCAGTCTCCAGCAGTGCTACTGCACGGCAGGGACACAGAGGACGTGTTGGTTAAAGCCTGACAAAGCAACACTCGGATTTAGGTCAGGCACAGCAAACAGGAGTTACTTGTACGCTGTACCTGGCGCCCGTTCAAACCCAGAGCCGGGTGAATTCGCGCTAGCCCAGACATGCAGACGGTATCTGCCTTTTCCCTTTCCACAGGCAGTTCTTCTCGGCACGACCTTCAGCTCCTCGTTTCTGTGCCCCCCACAATGCGGGGCTGACACAGGGCATGTTTACACCATCATTGTACAGGTGTCCCTCCCTTCCCAGTGCATCCACAGCAATGCTGCCCCTCACCTGCCCATCCACCACCCGGCTCTGCCACAGCTGTGGCACAAAGCAGGCAGCAGGCAGTGCTCAAACTCCAGCTGAGCATCCTACACTGTCCAGATTGTCCAGCTGGGCCTCCTGCGTAACTCTGACCGGGAAACCATCTGCTGGACCTCACACCTTCTGATGGACTCTCAGGACTCACAGGGCATTCATTTGATGATGGTGAATTCACCTTTCATCCTCACGGTCCTTTAGACTTTGTCTCTCACCCTGCTGTTCCTTTATCCCTTCCCATTTTCTCCTGGTTGCAGTCACTTCCTGGTGGTAGGAGCAGACTTTAGTTTCTATTCCAGAGTTGGCAGAGGCTTTTAACTCTGCGTTTAAGTCTGGATTTGCAGAGGTTTCAGTTTGTAATGCCTTAACTCCTTGTTCACTCATTGTTGGAGTTGAATGTTGTCTTTTTTTGTCTTCTGGCCCAGCTCAAGGCCCCTTAGAGCAGCTGACTCTGCATTAATGAAGTTATGAACAAATGTTATCAATTTTTTGATTAATATAAGTATTATTATTTCATAATGCATGCATGATTACTTTACACATTTATAGGGATTACTTTTACTTACATTTTATATTCAAACCAGAGAAGTACAATTATCACATGTTAAATATGATGAATTTCCATAAAGTATTTCTCAGCTTTGCCAACTCCTGATGGAAAAGAGCTTAAATCAGACTAACAATGTAGTAACCTCACCTACAAATTTAAGACTGACTCGGTGGTAGGAGATTACATACACACAGGGGATCACTTGGATGAGGTAGCATCTTGAGTATATTGTCAGGCTGTACCAGAAACCAATTTAGCACAGCTCTATTTGTTCTTAAGCTTGTACTCAAAGTTTAACTTGTATACGCCTCAGTCTTGAAATTATTTTAAATACTTCTATTAAAAACATCTGCGAGCTGGGCACAGTCAACCACAGAACGACTGCTCTGAGACATATCCCAAGTGCTGGGATTCCTGAGCAGCTTTCAGGCTGTTCTGGAGGGAAACACACAGCTCCTCTCAACAGCACACCCCCCCCTCTGCTTCTGCACCTGCGTGTGGCTCTGGAAGGCCGAGGTCGTAGGATGCAATAACTCTGCTCTTCCCAATTTTCTCTGCTCAGGGCTTTACAACAGTGAACCAGCGTGGGTTTTCTTCACATTGCTGATTTATGTTGGTTCTCACATGCTTGGGCATCCTCTCTGTAGCAGCCAGAGTAACTTCCCAGCCCTGGTATTTTCAGTGCACGTCTGGAATTTTGGAATGGGGTGGTGAATTTGGACCCTTTTATGCTGCAGTTGTTGATTTGCTTCTTGCCTTTTCTACTTCAGTTGTGTATTTGTATAAAAATTAAGAATCCTGGTGGGTATTTTTAGTGCAGGATCCAGGGGTTTTGGCTTTTTCTTCAGTGTTTAGATGGGTGACTCTGAGTTCTTTGTTGCCCAGAGCATTGTCTGTACAGTTGCCATACATTAAAGGAGCTGGAGTAAAATCAGGGCAATATCCAGTTTCACCCAAATGAGGTTGTTGAGCAGGGTCCAGCAGATCTGTATCCAGAGAAGGCAAACACAGTATTTGAACAGAAACAAAGCCTGCGATTTATTTCATTATTTACCAAGTGCTGCCATGGTGCTCAGTGCTATATAAACATTCCATGCCCCAGGTTATTAATACTACCAGGCACAGGCAGGTTTGAGAATCAAAACACCTCACATGAAATATTCCCAGAACGAAAGCTGTTAAGGACAAGTTAAAAGGACAAAGTTATCCGTAGAGGAATCCTGTTAATGAAGTTTCAGACTTCAAAAATAGCTACGTGTTCCAATAAGAAGAAGTTCACGTCTGAGGACCTAACTCTCCACCCATCCCATATAACCACCCCCACTGACTCTGGCTGCAACACATTTCTGCCCTGTGGAGAGTGTGACTGATGCCAGTCTGGCCTTTTTGTTGCACCATAAAGAACATCCACCCCCCCTAAAAATATAGAGGACTAGTAGGAGATCAGATTTTGGGGGTTACACTACATAGTGATCCCATATTTATGGAGAACAGGGAGGTTTTGGTCTTTAGACTGCACAGCTCTGGAAATGCTGGGGAGTCACTGCAGGGTCCCCAGCACATGTTGTCAGTGGATGGACAGTAAAAGGGAAAGTGTTCTGAAAGAAAGGTCACATCTTTAACTCTTACAGAAGGACTAAAAGATGCAAGGCATCTTTTGGAGGCACCTGGCAGAAGAAAAAGAAGGAGTGTCAAGTTAGATATAACTTAAACACATTATATATTCTTGAGAAAGGCTGGGAAAATTAAACACATCAGGTTGAAATGACCCCAAAGGTATACAATTCCTTGATGAAAACATCAATGATTTTTTTAAAAATTGTGTATGCATGCTTTAGGTCAGTGAAGATTACATCTTATGTAAGGCCACTTAAAAGACAGAGCTCTCACAAGAATTACAAATTATTCTGGGCCCATGAAAATCATCCTGGTTTTAATTACAACATTAAAGACAAATCCACAAAGCTGTAAGTTCTGCTGGCATGGCAAGCAATCATTATGAATCTGGACAAGGGATCACACAGAAATTATAAATAAGGGCTGTGAGAGATTTCAGTACTAGCTATTTTCGTCTTTAGAAATGTTTTTCACTTCAAAAAGTCATCAGCACTTGCGCTCAGCCAAGATTTACTCATAAGACTAACCAGGATTTCTTAACATAAACTGTCCTTAAAAGGATAATGTCAACTCCCAACTAGTCAGTTTTTGAGAATTTTAAAGACGTTTCAGTACATGAATCCCTGGGGTGATGCCTGTCCTTTTGTCACAGTACTTCACTTTTTTCCCCCAGTGCTTTATCTTGCCCTTTTGCAGCATCAAAGGCACCACACAAGCTCAGGGAACCAGAAAATAGGGAGGTGAAACTGAGAGCCTGGAAAGCATTGTCAAATGCTGAAAACAAGCCAGGGGAGCTAAACAAAGAACTGAAAAGGTATATCTCCTTTTATTAACTTTCAGTTCCAGTAATTGTTTGGAAAAGAGAGAAAAGTGTCAGGCAATGATGCTCCTGCAATTTAGAGTTTAATTACAGCCAGTACTGCAATAAAGAGAGGAAAGATGGACAAAATGAAAATTCTCTTCTGATATTACGATGACTTTAAGAAATATTTTTAAAAAGACAAAGCAAGAGTTCAGCATATTGTGGAACAGACATACAATACAGTTCTTATATCCTGGCACTTTAAACCAGAAGTTTGTTACAAATATCATGATCCCATGCCATGATGAGTTGCTGGAGGTGATAACTGCACTGACTTTAGTGGGCACTGAGGGCCAAACTGGGAGAGGAGTCCCTCAGATCATCAGAGAAGAGTTTTACAAGTCTGTAATGCCTTTTATTATATTACATTTGTGTCAGCAGCCCTATCCTTCCAGTGGGATTTGTGCAGCTGGGTCCTTCCTCTTGCAGGGACCCTCAATGATAGCAAAAAAAACACCTTTCAGTAAGGCTGTCAGGATTCAAACAACTGCTGCCCCTCTGGAACAAACCTGAATCCTACTGGGACCTTTGTTTGTTCCTTCCTTACCTTTTGCATTTGCTTGAGAAGGGCTGCAAGGACAGCCCCAAGAAACAGCCCCAGCCAGCCTTGCCCAGTCCAACACCAGCTTTACTCCAGGTGAAGAGGTTTGGAGCTGGTGATCCAGATCAGCCATGCAGGATGAATCCCATGCATAAACAGCAGCATGCATGTGAGCCTGTAATGACAGGCTCTTCCCAGGTAACTTCAGCTGTCCAATGTGGAGTGACGAGTGGGCAAAAGCACCTTTGGAGGTGCCGTGTCTCCTGTTGACTCAGCAGGATGACTAAACTCCTCACTGGTGCCTACAGTCAGGATGGCCATGTTCCCCCTCCCACTGTGCCAATCCCTCCCTAGGCAGTTTTCCACACACAGCAGGCAACTCACACGCTACATGTACATCACTCGTGGTGTCTGCTGATAGCTCAGAGACAATTATAAAATAGTCACTTGGAAATGGCACAGTTTATTAAAGAGGCAGCCAAAGCTAACCCTTCTCCTTTGCTTTCCTCTTTGCCTTTGTCTTCTCAGCTGCTCTTGTTGTTGTCTGGCATTTGGCACTGTTGTAAAAGCTGTTATGCCAGAGTGTTTCAGAAAAAAAGATAACCTTCTGCTGTGTTTTAGAGTGGGTCAGTTCATGAAGACCGGAACTTTCTATCCTGCATTGGCAAAGAGTTCATGTCCCTGAGATATTCTACTATTCAAAGAAGCCAAAGCTTCTTTTTTACAGTTGCAATTTAACTGTAAACCAGAATTTATCATGGAAAACATGCTAAAGAATTTAGCATGGAAAACATACTGCAGCTTTAGTGACACACTGGGTTTCTGTTTAGGTTTCTTTATTATGATGAATCATAGCATGTAAACTTCACATGCAGTTACTGAAGTCATGTGTCTGCTTTATTTTAGCTTTGGAAACAGCAGCAATGCCTTTGAGAAAGGACTTGAGGAGTCCTGAAAGCCAAGGTTCCCTCATAAGCACTGTGCTGCTTTCCCACCCTTTGGGTAGAAAACAGAGGGGTAGATTCTTCAGACGAGCCCTCTCCACGTTAGGCCTTCCTTTTAAGACCCTGGCACTGGGAATGCTGTCAGCAATAAAAGGCTGTCTTGTTCTGTGTCTGTCTGGCCTGCCTTGAGCAGAAGTGAGCCATGCACAGGTGAAACCAGCAGAGCTCTGTTAGTGCTGGTAGTTCCACTGCTACTTTTATTACCGGAGCTGTTCCAGTCAGAAACCCCCTCAGCAGGGTTAGGGTGAATGGAGTCCGAAACCAGCTCCCCACCCCTCTCCTCACCTTTCAGCTGGGTGCTACAGAAGACTTAAACTAAGCAGAGAGGTTTCCACTGCTCTCATTCCACAGGTGAGTGTCCTGCAGTGCACCTCTGCAGTCCTGTTCGTGGAGAGGAGGGGTGGAAAGGGAGATGGGAGATTCCCCTGGCTCAGTAAGTGCAGTGCCCATCCTTGCAGGTATAAAAGGGCAGCAATGCAGTCATCTATATAAAAAGAATGTTCTTCAGAGGGGTTATGTACAAACTGCCTGATGGCAAGGGTATCAAATGAAGGTCGAGCATCAGAGACCTTTAGGCTGTTACGAAACATGACTCATGGATTAGTTAACTGCCTGTCAGATTTTCCATTATGAAACTTTAACCACAGCCCATATCTGCACAGCACCAACACCTGTACAAGTCCAAACAAACAAGTGGTTATGTATGCATTTGCACTGAAGTGGGTCAGGAGATGTGCTATGGTATCGAGAGAAGCTTTTTCCTTAGTTACAAACTACTACCTAAAGACTAAAAATGAGGGAGGGGGAGAAGATGCTATGAGAGTTAAAAAACCTGTTTTGAAGTACCTATTTGCCAAAGATTCTGAAAGATAAATCTTTACAGTTCAACTATAACAGATGAATCAACCTATGAGTTCCCCTCTACAGAATACCATTATTTTAGCCACGATGAAAATCGGGGCTTCCTAATCCAAGCATTTGCTTTTCCAGCTCCCCTTGATGGCATCAGCAAAAGTGAAAAAGCAACTCTTCGTGTTCCGGAAAATTATTATTTAGATAGTAAACTAAGAAAGAAGGATTTAAAAAAAAATTTCCAAAAATCAGTAAGATTTAGTGGAGGACCCTCATATGTCTGTCATCAGCCATGACACCTGGCTGCTTTGAGGTGGCTGTAAATCCAAAAAGGAAGATGTGCTCTGAAGGTTCCCCACAGGAAGTGGGGCTTTTGACCCGTGTGTCAGCACTTTGAGGGACCCCACAGGTGAGATTCAGCTCACCTAATTTTAAAGAGCTACAGTGTCTATCTCTACATCTGAGCCTGTTGCCCCATAGGCAATTTAAAGGTATGTCTTATCTGATCTATTTTAAATACCTACCTTAGGATGAGATGATTCATGACCTCGGAGTGCCTTTTTCTCCACTGCAGCTGAAAGAGAGGCCCGAGATGACTTGGCTGGAGATCCTTCCATGTGTCCACCTACAGCTGATCAGATGAACCTGCCTGAATGCTCTGCCCCCACAAAGCTGGTAATTCAAGTGAAATGAGTTGGTTATCACTGTTCCTTGCTACTGCAGTGTTTTGCCTGTATCACAAAACCACCACCACATCTGACACAAATGAATCCCTGGAGGCTGCCTAGAGGCTACTGATTAAGGAGGAAACCTGAACCACTTAGATATGTTTCATCACCACGTTGTCTTCTTGCCTCTAGAGATGTTCCAGATCACAAGTTAGGTATGGAGTTCTCACTCCTCCTACCACTCTGGTGTCTAATTTGTGAAGACAGAAGTCTCCATTTCCATGCCTTGTCAGTCCAGCTCAGTTCATGAACACCATATTCATTTAAATGTTAAACTACTGCTCTGTGAGAAGTTCAGAAGATACAAACTGTAAGGCACAATGAAAAACAATTCAGTCCCAAGAAGTGAAGTCTGAGGAGGGGCAGAATAGCAGCACACAAATATATAAAAAGCAACTGCAAAGAGGAAGGAAATAAACTGCTTTTCCTGTTTACTGTGAAGAGGCTAGAAGTGATGAGTACAGGGAGACTTAAGTTACTTCACAGTGAGCTGACACACAACAAGCTGTGCAGCCACGTCTTGGAGCTGAAAAGCAGCATCGTGCCATCTTTTAGACAAGGGGGAAGTCACCAGGAGCTGCTGTCTCACAGAGAGGCAGCAGCAGCTCCTGCTTCCCTGCAGGCACTGAGCTGCCTGCTCGCAGAGGGGTGGGAGGGTTTCAGCTCCACCGTGTCTGTGGGTGTCTGAAAGGAGCCGGGAGCCCTTGGCTCACTCAGCAGCTTTTCAGTCCCAGCATGAAGCAGGGGTTCCTGCCTCACAGCTGAGGAGCAGTGGCTGTGCTGACATGACACCATCCTGGGACCCTGCCCCTTAGGAGAAGCCAATTGCTGCCAGGGTTGGGAGCCCTCCCCCAGTTTGGGCATGGAGTTGGTGTTCTGGACATCCACCCGATGAGCATCCATCCAGAGTGGATGGATATCTTTAAGCAGTGTGGTGGACTAGATGTCTCAAACCCCCTTTACCTTTAATGATTTAAGTGGAAAGGTTGCAATGTGCACACTGATGCCTCTCACAATGGAGTGGGCCAGAGCTCCAGCTGTGTGACCTCCACTGCTGACCAAAGCCAGCAAGAGGGACAGGGCGGCCTTTGATGAACCCACCTAGAAAAAAACCCTATTTTCTCCTGATATTAAATTTTTTATGGTTCTTTCTGTGGCTGCCACTACAAGACTGAAAGATTATGCAGCTGGGTGCTCTTATTTATGACTCCAACATGGTATAAACATTGTAGAAAACATATAGGAGGGGAAGGGCTGAGAAGGGAAGGGGAAGAAAGTGATTTCATTTAAAATAAAAACTGAAACAAAATAGGTTTCACTCAGCCACATTCAGTCTCACATTCACAACTGTAGCCACTAGGCATCAGGTCAGCATGTTCAAGCCATCTATCCAAAATCCAGGCAAAGTGAAGACTGTGCCCAGGTAATGGATCCAAGGATCTGTGTGATGCCATAGGGAACACAAGGGAAGCCAACTATCAAGTCCTTCTCATGTCTACTGGGTTATTCTTGGATTCGTGACTATGCAGAGGGTTTGGACATCTTTTTGTATCTTTTTTGAATTTTTTGGAGCATCATCTGCATCCTGTCCCAGCTCTGACAATCATGAGCACTAATCCCTTTGTCCCCAGTTCTGAGGGTCTTGAGGGACAGCAGGGAGATGCCCCGTGGTCTTGGTGACCTGCTAACCCAGTGTCATTTACTCAGGTCATTCAGAGAGCACTTTCCCCTCTGAGTGCTCCAGCTGGTGCCTCCACATCCAGACCTTCCCTCTCCTCTGCTCACAACTGTATGAGCCTTTGTATTTCAAGTATCTACATTTCTTCCATTCCCTTGCTGGAGATCCCTCACGTGCCAAGGGACACACCTAATCAACATCATCAGCAACAGTAAGGAAACGGAAAGATGGGCTTTCTTCCCCCTCTTTCTTGAAGACCAGAATTGGGTTTGGTTCACAATTTTGGTCTTTTAGTTCCTGGCAAGGCACAGCAAGAATTGCTGGCAGCAAGGGCAGCAGGTCCCTTAGGGCTGGGGACTGGGACTGCAGGGAATTCCCATCGCATTAGAACAGGGTGTGGCAGCCTAGGCCACTCCCATTCCCTATCCGGGTGCAGCTGGGGGTGCCAGGGCAGCCTTTGGCACCGGGCACCTCCCCAGCTCGGGGACAGCAATGCCTGGGACAGGTCATGGGCCCACGGCCAGGCAGGACAGGGCTGTGGGGAGCTGGAGACCAGCACTGCTGTGGAGCTGGGGGTGTCCTCAGGACTCTGAGAATCTCACAGGCCTTTCTGAGCTGCCACCACGCTCTCTGGTCAGTGAGCCCCTAGAGGATTTTCAAAGAAGACTCTGATGCTGGATTTATGTTACATAAGATGGAAGTTACATTTGGTATTTGGAAATAGTAATTAGAAAAGGCTTACAGAAACCAAAATGAGAAACATTAGTGCCTTCTTCAAAGTATAATACTAATGCTGATTATTATAGGAGCCATCTTGACCAGGTGCCTGTTTTGATTTAGGCAATTACTAACTTGCCAGTTCAAACCAGTTCACAATGAGAATTCATAGCATCCAAGATTTACTGATGTGCCTCCTCCCTTTCTTCTTGCTGCTATGGGTCTCTCTTCTTTCGTCTTCCCCTTCTGTTCCTTTGAGCTTGCCTACAGGAGAGAGGTACACTCACAAAATTACAATCTGCTTGTAAACCAATAGTTAACTCCAGGCATTCGAAGAGGGGCAGGAGATGGATACTCATGACTTTTTCCTACTGAACATCATCATACTACATTTTTTTTTGGCAAAGGACTCAGTTTTTAATACCTGTAGGAACAGAGTGGGAGCCATTCTCCTCTCCTGCCCTGAGAGTGCTGTGGGCTGGGATGCCCTGGCAGGAGAAAGGCTGCGGTGGACAACATCTGCTTCAGCCCGTGCCAGAACACAGTGACAGCAGTGGCTGCTGCTTTGGTGGGACCAGCTGACTGCGCTGTGCTACCTCTGCCCAGAGGATTGAGGCTCCTGATGAGGTCAAGACTGTGCCCCCAGCTTTTCTTCCCATTTAGAGGACACAATCTGCAGAAGAAGCTGCTGGACTCTCTTTGTTCTGGTGCAGGGAAATTTATTGCTTTGCAAGTTCTTCCTGTTCCTAATTGACCTGATCTAACCTGAAATAAGCCATTTGTATTCCTGCAAAGGAATACCAGGGAGTCCACATGGCCTTTTGCCCAGGTTTAACATAATTTCTTTAAAGCAAACTGCAAATTAATAGTAGTGCAACTTTCCTGTGCAGGCAAGCCCTTAATCTAATTGGAACATGGAAAACAGCATTTGTGAAGACAAAGCAGTGCATAAACTTGGGGAGTGAGAGAGGGAGGCAACGTAATTTGGAGTCCACTGGGGACAATGGAGAGATCTGAATGCAGAGTGATAGAATTGATTAAGGTTTTCAAAATCCAAGCCAGCAAGGAATCTAGGGATATGAAAAATAGAGCCCAACTCAGAAATTTTCAATGTTCATAGAGCTGCCATGTTCTTTCCATTAATTCTTCCAGCTGGGACAACCACCCTTGTCATTTTAGTCAAAAAATACCCTCCCTTCCACCCCCTACAACTCTGAGCCACAGAAAAATGTCCAGCATGGTTCTGACAGTGCACAAGCTGGAGCATTCAGTTAGTGCTGCCTCTCAGTAACAGTATTTAATACTTCAAAATCTCTCTCACTTAATAAGGAGCAACGCTGGGCATTCCCCAGATAGCTGAGGCCATCCACTTAACCCGAGCACTCCTGGCAGCTGCACCACGTTGCACAACCACCATCTGCAAAGGTCAAAGCTTGCCAGGTGCTCACACCTGGCAGCACAAGTCAAACCCCTGTACACAGGAGGGGAGAGAGCTGGCAAGCCCCTTCCTTGAAAACCCAGGATGTATCTGCTCCATCTCTCACACGTGGCCAGGGAAAATCCTCCACAGCCAAGAGAGGTGCACAGCAGACAGAGTGATAGCCTTAGGTGGCACTCCTGTGCCCCGACTCCAGCTCAGGAAGTATGTCCTGTGTGAAATTCAGGGACTCATTCTTCCTCTGTCACGTAACAAGAAGAAATAAGGACAAGACTATGCTTGTGCTTCCTCAGTTCCCACAGAAACCTGTGACTACTTGATCTTGTCACCAAATCATTACAGAAAATAAAAATAGGACTTCATTTAAAAGAAAAGAGAGAATGAGAAGCTGCTTCAGATCGGGACTATTATATGTTTGAAATGGCCAAATCCTCTCTGTGTATCCCTGTTCTAGAGTCAAAGCTTATAAAACTTTCTGTCTCTCCTTTCTCACAGAGTCTCTGCTGTCTGTAAACAGTCTTTAGTGGTTTTTCAGGACAAGATGTGAATGTCTTTGAAGCTTTAGAACACGCTCCAGGCATCTTTTCAGAGATTCATCATGAATCTGCTCTTCATCAAGCCCTCTCCAATCAATTGTGTACATTCTATCTACCAGTCTGTGAGTGTGGAGAGACAAGGGAAGGGGAGCCAGCAATGCTTGGGTGGCAATAAACTAGCCAAAGAACAGAGTAGCTCTTAACGAGCTTGTCTTTTAATTCTTCAGGTGAGTTAAAGGCATTATGTCCTCTCTGAGACTTAGGATAAAGCTGTACTCAGCAAAGGCAATGATAGAAAAAAGCGTTGCAGCATAGTGGAAAATTCTGTAAATATTCTATCAAATGCTGTCCAGGCACAGTTTAATAATAATAATGTCTTTATTAGTAGTAACTTCCTTTATTATTTAGATTTTGTGGCAAAACAGAGTCAAAAGACCAGATGGGGACTACATCAGCTGGCAATGCCAGCGTGAGAAATCCTTGGCTAACACTAAGTTAGGGCACGTGTATGGTAGGAAATATTCACTAAATTGACAAAATCGATTGACCACAACCCAATATCCCACACACATTTACCAGGGTAGAGAGCTGATGTGGGCAGGGGTTTTTTCTACCCCTACAAACAGAGTTATTGTATCATACTCATAAGCAGCTCTGTAGGACAAGAAATGAGTTCTCAGTACTGCAATCTGAGAATTACATTTATGGTAGGATTTATTTTGTATCACACTCTGGATTTCGGGGCCTGAGTTGCTTTACCACTAGTAAAATATCTCCTTTCCTTAGAAATGAGCCCATAGCTCTGTAAGATGAGAAATCTGCTTGCTAAGATGGTTAGCACCATATGACCTGTTGATGGTTTCAAAACAGATAAGGAAGCTCACGTACACAAGGTCAGTGTCTATCAATGCTGGATGAAAATATTCTAAAAGGCAGATACAACTTCATAAACAGCGTTGACTTCACAGCCCACACGGGTTTGGTGGCAGCTGGTGAGACTGTTTTCCTAATGCAACCTCCTCTACACCCAGAAAAGCTGTGCCGCTGGCTATTTGGGGGTTAAGTGTAGCCCTTCAGAATGACTACCAGGTGAAGGAACAGCAAATTTGGGAATCCTGCTAGGATTTGAGCGTCCGAGCACCTGGCAGTGTCAGGTTTTAAGCAGTTTTGGTTGAGCCCATCAGCAAAAACTTGCTGAGTTGAACAGACAGTAAGCAGGGTTTGTGAGGACTCTGGTGTTGGTTTAATGCTTGACTCAGGTACTCAGGAGCTTCTCAATTTCCTCCAGGGAATTGTGTCTGACTCAGATGTGGGAGAATAAAAGTGAAACTGAGAATACACAGTCTTGCCTAGCACAGATGGCAACTTAATAACAGAGGGAAAACTAATTTCCCCAAGAACTGACTTTCCTGACTGCAGGATCAGGGTTTAAATCACTATGATGCTTCTAAAAGTTGCACAGCAAAGAATGAATTAATGTCATTTTCTAGTGCATATGAATTATCTCAAACAATGTCTTTGTTTATAAAAGCACTTGCAGTGATGTAAACATTGTAGAATTGTTTGGAAATTAGAATTGTCTGTAAAGCTGTAAGACAAAAGGAATTAAAAGATTTCTTTGAAACTTGCTTTCAAAAAAAATTTGGGCCTACATCCAGTAACAGCTTTTTAAAAGAATACAGAAACTTTTTCTTTTTTTTTGCCTTTTAACTGTCAGGCAGCCTCAGTGAAGACACCTGCAAGCTTTTAAATTATATGAAGAGGTGCACATGGGGAAGAAATACAAATATAAATCTTTAATTCTGGAGCTGTAGCCTGCTGAAGGAGCACTGTGGAAGAGCAAAGCAGAGGACTGGTAAACATTTTGGTTTTTTTACAGACCTTGTCCTGTACAGAACTGACAGGCTGGGCTGTGAGAAGGTGTTTTGCTCATTTAAGTATTTGTTTGTGGATGTTTAAACCTCACAGGCCTTAATTTCTGGAATGGGAGGACTTTGGTCCCAGCTCTTCAACTTTAAGGGCAGCAAAACCCAAGCAGAGATTGGCTTTATGTGTGAGTACTGTGAAAAAGTTTTGAGTCCCACGATGAATCCAGCCATCCTTCTGGAATATGAATCTTCCCAGTGCTTTCTTGTTGGAGGAGGGAAATACAGGACAATCAAACCCCACGTCCTTTTCCTTGGATACCTCCGTGTGTCCTGACCCTCTGAGCATGTTTGTCAGGACTTTTACTGACCCAGATTCCAGGAAGTGGCTCCGGTGTTTTCTGTGTCAGCAGGCTGTGATGGAAGGGAATGGCGTTATTTATATACTTAGAAAAAAAAAATTAATGCTTATTATTTGACTGATGTTTACAGGCTAAGAGTCTTATTAAGTCCAAGATGGGGCATTTTGGGGATGTAATGGGATGGTGAAACGGTCACCACAGGGAAAATGGGACGGGGGTGGGGGGAACCTTTGGCACCTCCTTTGATTTGACTAAAGGTTTCAGGGGAAAAAAGATGCTGGATGTATGCAATAATTAGTGTCGACCACCATCAGCACCAGCGTGTCGGGGTGAGCGTCTCGCAAGCGATGTGCCCTGAGGGCTGCGGGCACAGGGGATGGTTTGAGCCCTGCACACGCACAGGTTACGGTGTCCGCACCCGCGCCGAGGGCAGGCGGCGGAGCCCGGCGTGTTTGGGAGCGCAGCTACGCCCCCCCCCTTCCCCTCACGGCCCCAGCGCCGCCATTACGCGCTGCGCCACTGCCCGGGAGAGGGCAGCGACAAGATGGCGGCACCCACCCACGTGACCCGGGATCCGCCTCCTTCTAGCGCCGTCCGGGCCGCGCGCGCGTGGGAAGCTCTCGCGAGAGTGGCGAACAAAAGGACAGAGCGGCGGAGCGAAGAGGGGTTGCGCTGTGATCTCGCGAGAACTCGCGGCCGCTCTCCCACCACCACCCTCCTTGAGGGAGCCGAGTGAGGGGGAAACCTCGCGGTACCTCCGGGAGGAGCCGCGCGGGCCCCGGCTCCCTGAAGTCTCGCGACACCTCCCGGAGCGCCCCCTTCGCCGTGCGCTGGGCTGCGCGGAGATCTCGCGAGAGCTCCGTGCGGGAGGGCGGAGGGAGGGAGGAGGGGCCGGGTGGGGGCGGTCGCGTGCGCGCTGAGGTCAGCGCGCGCGCAACCCAGCGCGCGGGGGGCGGGGCATATATAAAGGGTGGGCCCGCGGTGGGGGGGGCTCAGTCAGGGCAGCGATTCGTGGCGGAACCAGCGGTGACGGCGGCAGCGACACCCCGGCCCGGCGCACCCCAATTCTCGAGGCGGAGCGGGACGAGCCCGAGACCGATCTCTCGTTATGAGTCATGTGGCGGTGGAAAATGCCCTCAGTCTAGACCAGCAGGTGAGCAGGGAGCCGCGGAGCGGAAAGGCCGCTCCGTTACCCGGAGAGGGCGCGCGGCGGAAGCTCCGCGGGCGGCGGTGGCGGGACGGGAGGGGGCGGTCGGGATCTTTCACGCGGAGGCTTCGCCCCTCGATCCCCGGTGGTTGCGTCGCAAGTCCCCCCCGGTAACCTCACCTTCCTCCCCCTCCCCTCCCCCCGTCGCGGCCTGTTGTGGCGCACTCGGTCGTTGCGCAGTTCCCGCCGGGCCGAGGCCCCGCGCCGGGCCGGGCCTTCCCGTGTGGGTGCGGCGTCCCCGCGGCCCAGGGGGCGTTGCGGGGCGTGCGGGACCGGTCAGTGCCGCCCGGCTCGGCCCCGGCCCCGCTCGGGCCCCGCGGCCCCCGCGCCGCGCTCGGACCCGCTTTGTGTGGGAGCGCTGGGAGCAGCAGCGGCCCCCGGAGGGCGCACCGGGAACTGCAGCGGGGGGAGGAGGAGGAGGAAGGGGCGGTCAATGGCCGCCATTGTGTGGGGCGGGGGAAGGGGGCACAGACACACACACACCCCCCC
>NW_020955194.1:2374707-2526846 GCF_003031625.1 Empidonax traillii | reverse complement strand
CTTCCTTCTCATTCCTACGCTCCCCTTCCTCCCCCCCCCCTTCCCCCCCACCCGCGCTGGGCGGTCCCGATGGTTATCTAACCCCGCGGGGGCAGCAAGAGCCCCATCTGCCGCGGCCGGGCAGCCCTCGCCCTGCGCCGCTCCGGCGAAGTAGGTCATGGAGACGGTCCTTCCCTCCCTCTCTGCCGGCTCCCCCCGCTCCCCCCCCCGCCTCACACGTGACGGGCGCCGGCAGCAGGATTAGCTGCTCCCGCTGCGCCGGGAATCCAGCCCGCAGTGCCGCACTGAGATGGCGCCGGGGCTGCGCCAGCACAGCCGGGACGGTCTTACCCCAACACGGCGGAGATCCAGCGCCGGGAGACTCACCCATCGCTTCTCTTGACGCTGGAGAGCCGCTCTTACCTTCTAAAGAGCCTTTTTTTTCGTTTGCTCTTAAATACAGAATCGTCCTTATCCCCCGCGCTGATGCTTCCATCAGCTGAAGTGATGAGATTTTTCTTTTTTAAGTGTTACATTTAAAGAGGGTGTTACGAGGCCACTCGTGTGAGAATTTTTAACAGTCTGAATGTCTCTAATAGCAGCACATGCAGCTTTGGATCCATTCATGTTGGAAGACGATTCTGTGCGTCTTAAGTAAAATTCAACTGTATTTAAAAACACCTTATTTTTCCCCAGATAAAGTTTGTAATCTTGCCATGCAGCTGCAGTAAGCTGATTCTTCAGCTTTACCAGTTCACTACCTTCTAAAACAAGTCTATACTGTGTTGGACTTAAACCTCTGACACACCAGCACTCAACACCTTTTGGAATACTTTACTGTGAGGCTGAAGGGCTTTAAAAAAAAAAAACCAAAAAAACCCAAACAAACAAAAAAAACCAAAACAAACCCAAACAACAACAAACAAACAAAAAAAAAAAAAAAACACGAAGCAAAAGTTGTATTTTCTGAAGTATTTCTAGACGTCACCTCACTTTTTGTGAGCAGTAGTTGCCTCAAACATGGAGACCACAACCTCTTAGCAATGTTAATGCAGGTAAAAGAATATCTGAGTTTCTGCAAGTAAAGTGCCCGACTGAATTGGTATTATTTAGGCTGGAGTCTCTGTAGAAAAAAAAAAAAGCCATTGATCTCAATCAGAATGTGTTTGAGTGACCTAAAACATTATTTAAAATGGCTGTTTAGCTGCAATGAGTGTGAAGCAGACAGTGAGGCTGTGGTAGTGATTTGGTGAGTGTGAGAATTCTTCTGGCCTTGCTGCTGACACTTTATGATACACCAGGAGTGCTAACTATCAGATGTAACTGGCACTGTGTAAACAAATTTCTTTGCTGCCACAGTTAGAAAACTAATTTCTTTAGGTAAGCAAAAGTGTTGGTTTGTTTTTTTTTTTTATCTTAGTATTAATTTGTCATGTAACATCTTGATATTTGTTTTATTTCTTCTAGTTTTCTGGTCTAGACTTGAATTCCTCAGACTCTCAGAGTGAAGGAAGCTCTACAAGCAGTAAGTACATGCAAATTCTCAAGCCTACAGACACAGTTTTAGAAATAAGGGATTCATAGCTGTGGAAAACATTTTTTAAAGCCAAAATTTACGGAGGCTGATGGGGGGAAATTAAAGAGGTTGCCAGTTAAACGTGCATTGGAAACACTGTGTGTCTCAGATAGGACCACTTCATTTAGCACGATACAGCATGTGAACATCTCTGAAATACTTGAGAGAACTGAGTGTTCCAGTTTTGTCTCAGATTTTCAGTTGCCTCTGAACTGGGGCTGCAAATTGTAGTAGTAATGTGGTGATCTGTCTACTCAAAACATCCAGGTGGAGTAGGAATGTTAACTCCACTGATCTTAATTCATTGAGTAGCAACTGATGTTAAAGGCTTAAGTACTTTAGGAAGAGGGAGGGAGTCTTCCAGGAATTCACATTCAGCGTGTGCCTGGTGCATTCTGATTTGCTTTGCTTAGCAGACAGATGCTTCTGGGTTTAAATGAGGAATGCTATTCAGAGGCAATTAGGTGTGGCTTCTGGTTTGATCTGAGCTGAACTGATGGGGATGGTGGAATTTAAGGGGAAGGACTGTGAGTGCCAGTACTTAAATGTCACAATGAAAATCTTCAGCTGTTCAAGTATCTGGAACCAGATTAAGCCTTAATGAGTTCTGGGAAGTTGGGCTTTGTAGACAGGGTAACACCCATAAATGTGTGTGACTTGGTCAGAGAAATAGCAAGACATCTGTGCCTTAAAAGCAGCTGCTGAAATGAATGTGCAATAACTTTATTCTTCAACTCTGAGAGAACGATACCAAGTGCTATATCAAAGCACTCTTGTTCAAAGATGCTGCAAGAGGCCTCGAGGCAGACATTTTTGCTAAGCAAAAGCTGTTGTAGACAAGAATAGCATTTCAAAATGTGCTAACACCACAGTCCTGTAACGCTGCTTTTCTTTTGTCCTTTAGAAGGCCGATACATTCCTCCTCACTTGCGGAACAGGGAAGCTTCAAAACAGGGTATGTATCAGAAATACAGTGGCAACACTTTTAACTGGTTCTTGGCCTTCTGAATGCATAGGAACAGCCTGCACAGGCTCAGACAGTGCTGCTGGAGGTGATTGTACAGACTGCTTGACTGTCCTGTGCAAAACCAGCTACTTGAGCTTTGCTCTCACTGTGCTGTTCTTGGTCCCTTTGTCAGGTCATATTCTAAGCTCAGGGTTACCGACAAAATACTCCTTTTATCTCTTTAACAATTAACTGAATAGATTTTGTGAGCACCAGTTCTTCTGCAAATGACTGTGACTTATAACTTGTAATCAGTTGTTTAGTATGGACAAACAGCACAGTTTCACTTGGTAAATGGATGGTTTACATGAAGACATGCTGTCCTTGTTTAGCTTCCTGCAGTTTTTATGGAAGGCTTAAGAGAACTTGCAGAAGGAAATGCAGGATGTTGGTGAAAGTAGTGTGAAGTACATGACCTATTTTGGTCACATGTTTACACAGGGATTTAGGCTGAGGAGCAGCTTTTTTATCTTCTACTTTAATCTCTAAACAGAACATGATACAGAAGAGAAGTTTCATGGAAGGCTTCAGTGAAGTCAATCCTGACCTCTCTGTGTAAGATACCAAGAGGGCAGGTGTTGCAGCACGTGTTGTCATCGTGTCTGGTGACTTGGGTGGATATGAGGGAAACGTTTCCTCTAACACCTAATCACTTACTGGGATGCAGCAGCTAAAACATTTTCTGCAGTGCTACAACCTAAAGGATTGTTGTTTCATAGCATGGGAGGACTTGGAGCTCACCTGTTTCTAAAGCAGTGAACTTTCACAGATTCTTTTCAATACTGCAGGAGGACAACTTCCCTTAGGAGTGGGGGGGAGGGTAATACTGCAAAAACTGCTGATAAGTCCCACAGTGTTCCACAGGAGCTATGTTCCTTTAAATCAGACCAGATGAAAAATGCTCACTCTAGTCTTGCACAATGTGAAGAAACAGATCAGTCTGGTTTTGTCTTGCTTTTATATATGCCCAAGATAGTGGATTTCTTTGGTGTTTAGGGTTTTTTTTTATTATGTAAAATAAGCATGGCCTGAAGCATCAAATGAGATTTTACCAGAGCTGAATGTTTTGGGAAAAGTAAAATGAATGGTTGGCAACAAGCTGAATGCTCTTGAAGTTCCCAATCACATTGACCTCAAATCCAGCCAGTCTTTGAAAAACCTGACCTGCTAAAGCTGAGAGGAATGTACAGGTTTCTCAAAAGCTGGTTTGTGAATATCTGTTTTTGTATAGATATCTGGTCTTTATGTGGTGATTTGTACCAAACTCCAATTTGTTTTGTGGATATTAGATATGGCAGGGATACTTTAGTCAAGTTTGAGTGCCTGTCATGACCTGTTCTATATAGGACTGTCCATGGCACTTCTTTGTGCAAGACCAGATTTCAGACACTGAATCGTATTGTGTGATCACCTGAGGCTTCTCTGGACACTTCAGACTTTACTCTTGCAGAAATGTAAACAAGTCATGAGGCTTAAATTTGGCTCGTGGTTTGTTCAATTAACAGAACTTTGGCTGCCAACTTTCCTTGGTAAACGATCAAAAATTTCCTTTAAACCTGGTTGAGTGTTGTGTCACTGACCTCCTGACAAGGTTCATAACTGCTGAATGGAAAAACTACAGTTCCACTTCAGGCTCCTATTGGAAGCAAAGAGAGCATCATAAGTAGGGGGCTATGAAGCTGAGCTACTTTGTAGAGTGGATTTAAGTCTGTTACACAGTTGTACTTTGATAAAAGTAATGTTTGCCTTTGTTATTTACACTAAATCAAGGGTTTTTTTCCTTTTGCTACATAGAATCTGTTCTGTATTTTGGTTGCTGCTTGGAATTTTTTACAGATGTTTTAAAGTGTAGACATGAACAAGCAACAGGCAAAAAAGAACTTCTGTGATAGTGTTTGACTGTACAACAAATTCTTGATGCAGCCTTGCAAGGGTAGTAACCTGATAAAATTTTGATGGATACAAAAGTTAAACTACTTAAACATTACTGTACATTACTGTAGTGTACTATTAGTAGAGCTGAGTTGTGTGTCAGTAATCCAGTACAGTTGTCTTGCTCACATACCACAACTGTACATACTTCTGTGAAAGTGTTAAATAAGTACTATTGCGTTCAAAACTTTAAAAAAAGGTTTCTTTCCTGTGTGATGGTGTTTGAACACGCTCTGGAAACAGAGTGTGTGCACATGGGGTTGTCACTTTGCTCTGTAGTTGATGATGGGATCGTAATTCACAGGCATGACTGAAGTTGCACAATGTGCTTACTCACAGCTAAATAGGAAATTGCTTAAGGCAGTGGACATGAAAAAATAGCTGTACTTTGTGTTCATGAAGAGCATCTTTGTGATTCCAGTGGGTATTGACTAGAAGTGCTTTCTTCAACTGACCCCTTCCGTTCATCTGCAGATCTGCCCTGCCCTAAACTGATCTACTGCCTTTGTAAATGGGGAACAAGGCAGTACAGAACTGTGGAAAATAACAGCCTGCCTAAAAATGATGTCCTTAGGTTATGTAATGGCGTTTTTCAGCTGTTGAAACTCAATATGCAAGGCTGCCTGGTCTAAGGTGTCTTCCCTGAGCTCAACTTGATACCACTAAAGCTTCTTGTTGTGTTATTTTTCTGTTAAACTTCCTGGAAGCTGCTCTTGGATATTTAAAGTCTAATCTGATCTATAGCAGATCAAAGAGTAGATATTGGAACTCATCTGAAAGGTCTCATGGAACCTAAAGTATTCTATGACTTGTTCCTCCCAGTTTTAAAAAAGTGATGATTGGCTGCTGCACCTGGAAGCTTTTCAAGTCAGCTGGCAGTGACTTGTGTTAAGAGTGTCAGGAAATAAGAATTAAAATTGTGGTTGAGGGAGAAGCATTGACAACTAACATTGTTCATAGGTGTAAAAAGTACAAAATTGCTCTGGAAGTTGATAAACTTGGTGAATTCCAGACTTAACCCCTTTGGTGAGAACTGTGCTGGATGGAGTTATACAGGTTCTTACTTACTATGCCTTGACATTTTAAGGAATTTTCTGATAATTCTTGCATGGTCTTGTAATCATTCTCTTGACTTTACAGCAGTCACTCTGGGATTTGTTACATTTATGTCTGATTCTAGTTTGCCAGTGGTTTTCTAAATCCTGACTGTTCTGCCAGCCAGTTACGTAGAATTGACTTGTATGGCCTGGACCTCTTCTGTGCCATGGGAATGCCAAACTAAAAGGTGAACTAGTAAAGCAGGGAATATATATTTATTTGGTCTAAAAGTTGCTGCACTACCTTAAAGAAAATTTTGTCAAGGTACCAGCTTCAGAAATGGGTGCAGTAACAGGCTTGTTTTGAAGGCTTTCTGGAGCATAAAATTTTCACTCCTTTTTGGAACTTTTCAGGCTTAGTAGATGATCTTTAGTTCTGGCCAGCCCAATTTTTTTCTCTTTTGAGGAATTAGATAAGGATATTCCTGAAGATGGCTGTGTCAGTTCCACTGCTGTTAGATCTCTTGGCAGGATGACATACCCCAAGATTTGTAGCGGGGTTGGGAAGTTACTCATAATAAAATCTGGAATCAGATGCCTGCTGAACTAAAATAACTTTGAATGTTTAAGAAGTGATTATGGTATTCCTGATATTCTGTCAGTAATCTCTCTGTGTGAAGTTAGTAATAATAATAATGGATTATTTTTACTGTCTGTTTCAGTTATCCAGACAAATTAATTATAGTTATCACACTGGTTTTAAAAGTTCTGTTGTGACCAGTGCATTTCTGGATTCTGGGGAGTAGAATTTCTTGTTTTTAAAAAGAGTGGGGAGATGGGAAATAAAACCCTAAATTTTAAAGAACATCTAAAAAATTAGGGCACTTGTGGTAGCAAAGCTTTTTTCCAAGAGACTGGGGCCTAGAACAGCCCCTTTCTTTGGAATAATTTTGTTTTGTGATTGCTTTTATTGTCCGATGAATAGGTCTTGACTGGTTTTGTGCTGTGGAGCTGGCAAAGCATGTGCACTTACAGGGGTGACGTTATTTGTTTTTCTGTTCCATTATTTCACTTGCTCTCTGGTGGAATCGTGTAGCTTAGACTGGTTGGGTCACGTTTTCAAACTTGAGAAGGTTGGACCTCTGAAACAGAATTTGTAATTTCTTAGTCCAGTGCCAGAATGATGTTTAATGCTTCCTGTTTCTGCTGCCTCCCAGGTAGCTGAATAGAAGGGAGGCTTTTTACATAATGGTATTGGCAAATTGAGGTGCTGATACTTTGTTTTACTCTGTGTAGATCATATTGCTTTGTCTACTTGCAGTGTAATAAAACAGTGTATCTTCTGACGTATGTCTAATTCAAGGGTAATACCGTTTGTTGATCTCCACCGGGGGCCTTGTTAACCTCCAAAAATTAGAGACATAGTCAAGAATTTCTGTTGGGTAGAGAATGTGAGACTTGACAAGACTTAATGTCTTCATTTTTCTTCTGGTACCCATCTTGCCAGAGTAGGCATATTAATTATTAGTACTAAGGCATGTGCAAGTTTTTAAAAAAACAAACATACTTGAACGTGAGTGGAGGACTTTCAGTAAGTTCTGATGGGTGATGAGAAATGCTTAGTCCCTCGTTGAGTAAGTCTTAACATCCATACTGCATAACTCCCTTCTTGAAGGACTGCAGTCCCTGTAGAGCTTCCAGTGAAGATGTCCTGGACAGAACTTGTATTTTCTTGTAAGAACCTGGCCTGTGTAATGGGTGGCTAAAATACTCTTTCCCTTGCAGGGTTTGACAGTGGTGGCTGGAGTTCCAGGCGGGACAAGGATGCGTACAGCAGCTTCGGAGCACGGTCCGACCGCGACGCAAAGTCGAGCTTCTTCGACCGTGGAACTGGATCGAGAGGAGGAAGGCAAGTTCTTCTGTGTCTGGTGGTACATAGGAAGTCTGTCTCAGTTCTAGTGCTGCACCTGTAATCTTGGTGTCAAAATTAGAGTCTAGGTGTGAACAACACGATAAGGTAGGAGGAGCCTGGGAGGGGAGGAGAGAGGGAGAGAACCTTGCCTTTAAATCTACATGATTTCAAGGGTGGGCAACTTGCATGTGTTGAAAAATGTGCCCTGTAGTCTGCCACCAGCCACTCAGTGCAGCTGTAGAGACCGGCTGAGTTCAGCATTTCACCAGAAAAGTGCCAGGTGGGTGGCTGCTTCCAAAAGAAGAGCTGTTGAAAGCACAACAAGACAACATCAAAATGGATTTTTTTTTTTTTTGAATTTTAATTTAAGTATTTTTTTATTGTTTAAAAGGTGTAGTTAATAAAACTGGGTGAGACTCTTGCAGGTTCTCTGCCTTACTTGATCAGTCTTACACACATCATGCGTTGTATGCACAAGTGTGGTGAGAGTGACCTTTATCGACTAGTAAAGCTGACGTTAGTCCTGTATCCAGACTTTTCTCAAACATGATTTACCAGGCCAAAATCTAAACAGTTGAGGTAAGGACTTCTTCCACCTTCTTTCCGAGTCAGTGAAACAGGTGAGCTCCCTCTTTATGAAATAATTATGTGACGTGTAATTGAGGTATTTGGTCACATGTTGCGGTGGGGGAATAAAGAAACAAATTGCAGCACTTACAGGTTTTGTCTGGACGTGGGAGACCTGTGGAAAATGAGGCAGAGGACGGGGCGGGGGGAGTTCAGTAGAGTGCTTCTCAGGAGGTGTAAGCAGAGCTCCCTGAAAAAGAAAATGTCAAAGACTGAGCGACTTGGCATTGCAGCTCTACTGGCAGAAGACTGATTGTTTGCATTTGTTACGCTTAACCAAATAAGACTGGTGATAACAAGGTTCACTGTGTTAAGCCAAACTGAGCCTTGAAGTCACAACAAACTCTCCTGTCTGGCACAGAATAACATGACCTGGTCTGATGGCTGGGACTAACTTCTGTTCTTAGGTCGAGAAGCAAGTACAGATAATCTGATGACTGAGTTGCTCCCTGCTGGTGTGTGTAATACACAGAGCACACGCTGCTATGTTGTTACACCTTTGATTTTTGCATGTGGAAAACCCCTGATGCCTGGGAGTGGTGGCCTGATACTGTTGCTGTGTTTAGATACGAGGAGCGAGGCAGAGGGGGTGACTACGATCGCAGCGGCTTTGGAAGATTTGACCGTGGCGGGAACAGCCGCTGGTGTGACAAATCAGATGAAGATGACTGGTCAAAGCCTCTGCCCCCGAGTGAACGCCTGGAGCAGTAAGTAATGGAATAGCATAAATTCACGTGGCAGGGCCATTGGATAATTCTAGCAAGTAAAATACTGTCTCCTCTTTTTAGGGAGCTCTTTTCAGGAAGCAATACTGGCATTAACTTTGAGAAATATGATGATATTCCTGTTGAAGCAACAGGCAGCAACTGTCCTCCACATATTGAGAGCGTAAGTTTTCTTAACATCTCTTTTGTTACTGTATAATATTGACAGTTTTGCACGTGAAACTTGATGTCTTGCTGTCTGGAGTTTATAGAGGAAAGGAAACACCGTCCTGCCTTCCTGCAGCTCATCTACTTTGCAGAGGAGGGTTGCATATGATGAACTAAGTTGTGGGAGAAGCTGTGGAAGCTTTTTCATTTAAAACTAGTAGCTTACTTTGTGACTTGTCCTTAAACAGGAAACCTGTGAAGAAGTAGAATTGCTTGGAGGTGCTCTTTTGGGAGCAGCTGCTAAAGCATAGACACTGTTTTGGACTAGGCATTGTGTGCTATGTAGTCTGCCCTTCAAGCTTGGCTGGCTTTTTAAGAATTGCTTAGAAGACTGGACTAAGTATCTGTGTAACTCTGAGTAACCAGCTTTTGAGTATCTGTGAACTTCATAGGCAAGTTCTATAGGAAGAGCTGAAACAAAAGCTACCTTATAAATAACTTCTTAAATTGAATAATATGTTACATGGTGACTGACATCCCGATCTTACTTATTTTAAATCTTACAGTTCAGTGATGTTGACATGGGAGAAATTATAATGGGAAACATTGAACTCACACGCTACACCCGTCCTACTCCAGTCCAGAAACATGCAATACCTATTATTAAAGAAAAAAGAGACTTAATGGCCTGTGCTCAAACAGGTAAGTTGGTAACTGTTTACTACTCAGTCTCAGAGTGGAGTCTTGCATTTCTTCGGGTAAGAGGTCTGTACCAGTAGTACAACCTCTTGTGCACTGAAATATCCACAGTGTGGAAAGCTAATTAGATTTAGCCTTGCATCTGCTTTAGATGTGGCTTGACTGGGTTTACTGTGTTCATCCTGAGAGAAATGTTCATGTCTTGAGCCACATTCCCTTCAGGGTTTTGCTCAGTGTGCTCCAGTGGTGTAGGCAGTATCCATATACCAGTGCAGGGGTTACTGGGAATATGACACTGATACAGGGTTTGTGCTGGATTTGACATTAACTCCTGATAATACTAATTTGTATTCTTTTAGGGTCTGGGAAAACAGCTGCATTTCTTCTACCGATACTGAGCCAGATATATGCAGATGGTCCAGGTGATGCCTTGAGAGCCATGAAGGCAAGTATTCAAATACCCAGTCCTGGATAAGCTGTGGCCAGTGTGTGTGTTTTTGTCCTGTGTGCTCTTGCCTGCTACTGAACACAATAGGTGGTCTTAAGTATCATCATCATCATTGGTATGATAGGCAATCTTCTCACCTTCTAAAAGACTTTAGGTGTTTCCCTTAAAAGGAAACAGACTGTGGATAGCTTTTTTTTCTACCTAAAGAGTTGATATGCATAACTGTCAAGAATTTTTTTTTTGTCTTTGTTGTTGTATAAGCTTAAAAGACACTTCCCTTGCTTCAGGGTAGGAAGTAACAGATTTTATGGCTATTATTTCTCTGCTGCTCAAGTTTGGGATGGCAGTGCAGGTTGTAGGTACCAGGATTGTGCAGCTGTTGCTGGACTAAGCCACAACTGTACCTTGGGTCATGTAGTAGTCATCTTCAGATGAAGTGCTTAAGTGGGCTCTCAACCATTTATTTTCTTTCATGTTAAGACAGACTTGGTGATCTGTCTTGAATAGTGTCTGTAGTAGATGTTTTCTTTCTTGTGTTTGGGGAACTCATTCCAAGTATTTTTTTTCTTTCAGGAGAACGGAAGGTATGGCCGCCGTAAGCAATATCCAATCTCACTGGTCTTGGCTCCCACTAGAGAACTGGCTGTGCAGATCTATGAGGAAGCCAGAAAGGTGAATTTTGGAGCTCATTATTAGAGCATAGCTTGAGTAGAGTTGTCCTTGGAGCTAATTCAGTTTGTTTTGCAGTTTGCATACCGCTCCAGAGTTCGCCCCTGCGTTGTGTACGGTGGTGCAGACATTGGTCAGCAGATCCGTGACTTGGAACGTGGATGTCACTTGCTTGTAGCAACTCCAGGACGACTGGTTGACATGATGGAGAGGGGAAAGATTGGGCTGGATTTCTGCAAGTAAGTGTTGCTTGTCTGTAATACAAATGACTTTAAGAAGGGTCTAGTTAAGGACCTTAAGTTGCAGCTTTTGGGTTGTCTGGTTGAGGACTTGTAACCAGTACAGACACTAGACCACAGCTTACAGAAAGAAGCTCTGAAGAAGCTTTTTTTATTGCTTTGTAGGTACTTAGTGCTTGATGAAGCTGACAGAATGCTTGACATGGGGTTCGAACCTCAAATTCGTCGAATTGTTGAACAAGATACAATGCCACCAAAGGGGGTTCGCCATACCATGATGTTCAGTGCTACTTTCCCCAAGGAAATCCAGGTACTTTACATGAGTTTACGCACTTCATAAGCTCATAAGACCAAACCGATCTCAACTCTGGAAGGGAGGGAATGCACTGATTTGATTTTTATTTTTTCTCCTTCCCCTTTTTAGATGCTTGCTCGTGACTTCCTTGATGAATACATCTTCCTGGCTGTTGGCAGAGTAGGTTCTACATCTGAGAATATCACGCAGAAAGTAGTGTGGGTGGAAGAGTCAGACAAACGATCATTTCTGCTCGACCTGCTAAATGCCACAGGTAAAGACCAACTTCAGAAAAGCAAATAAGACAAAATTCAGATGAGGCAAAATCTAATCACTCAAGTAAAAAGTATTGATTAGGTCAATGAAAGGGTATTTCCTTAACAGCCATTGAATGTATTGCCCTGGCTAAATGCCAGTATTGAGTTGATGTAAGCATATCTTAGTGAAAAATGAGGAGGGACATCCTCAGCGACCTCACTTCAAAATAAATGAGCAGAGAATTGAGATTGCCTATTACCAGTTGGTGGAGCCAGGTATTTCTGCACATTTTCTTCTGCTAACCTGTGCTTTAATTGTTGTTAGGCAAAGATTCCTTGACTCTGGTGTTCGTGGAAACTAAAAAGGGGGCAGATGCTCTTGAGGACTTCCTGTACCATGAAGGATATGCCTGTACAAGTATTCATGGAGACCGTTCCCAGAGAGACAGAGAGGAAGCGCTGCACCAGTTCCGCTCCGGCAAGAGCCCCATTCTTGTTGCCACAGCAGTAAGTGAAATGTATAAAACTTGGACATGGAAGCCTCTTTACTTGGCCTGTGCAGTTTTACTGTATTTCAAGACTTTATTTAATCCTTTAACCACTAGGTAGCAGCAAGAGGACTGGATATCTCAAATGTAAAGCACGTCATAAACTTCGACTTGCCAAGCGATATTGAGGAGTACGTACATCGTATTGGTCGTACAGGCCGTGTAGGAAACCTTGGTGAGTGTGACCTAGAATTTCCATAGCAGAGTTGACAGGTGTAATAACGTTGGCTAAGTAGCAAATAACTAACTTCATCAGAGAAGCCCATGTGCTGCTTTCTGTGACCAAAAGCTGGCTACTGCTGTCTAGCCAGTGTGGGAAGTAACCAGTACCTTTGGCAGTGTTCTTGTTGTCACTAAAAGGCTCTTATGCCATGTGTAAGACTGGTGTCTTCTGTGTCTGTCAGTAAGCAGTCAGGGGGTCGTGAGTAGCTGTGGTGGTCTCAGGCTTGGCTGTATGGAAGTGGAGTGTGGAATGGGTTTAAGTGCTGCGCTGTACTTGCACTGTCTCTAGCTAAAACTGAATGTTCGCTTCAGGTCTTGCCACCTCATTCTTCAATGAGAGGAACATAAACATTACAAAGGACTTGCTTGATCTTCTTGTGGAGGCTAAGCAAGAAGTGCCATCTTGGCTGGAGAACATGGCTTACGAACAGCATCACAAAGGAGGAGGCAGCCGTGGCCGATCCAAGAGGTAACAGGCACAACTTTGGCTAAAGGTGTCTGCTTGATCCTTTTGAAAGGCAGCTCTGTGACTTGTTTGCAGTCTGAAAATACAGCTAGAGGAAGACAGACTAGTGCAGTATAAACTGAGTTAGGTGCATGCAAACGTGACAGCTGGTTTTGTTCTATCATAAGTTAACCCATAAGACTTCTTTTTTAAGCAGGCAGGCAGATACAGCTGAGGTAGAATGACATCAGCAAAAATTCCTTTAGAACTTTGTGAAAGCATTTACAAAACACACACAGAGATGTACCTTAAGCAGCTGTTTTGATGTTTAGGAGAAGGTGAAACAGAACAGGAAAGTCATGCTTTTCTACTGTGTGAGAAATGGTCATAAACGCATCAGATAAACACTAAGATATGTTTGGAAGTTCCGTAGAACAGAGATTGCACTGAGTGAAATACCACCAGAACCCCAGGAAGTAATTCTTAGTGTACAGGGCAAGTTTACCACGATCCTGCTTGAAGAGTAAATTTTCCTTTGCCATCCTGAATGCCCCTTCCGGGTAGCGTTGGGATGTGTATAAAGTGTGCTGAGCTCAACACTGGTGCTGGCTGTTGGTAACCATAGTTAAGAAACCAAGTACCCGAATCTCAATGTGTGCAGTGCTTCAAGTGCCACTGGCTTTACTCAAGTGTTCGTGTGTGTGTTCCCCTCTGCAGCAGCCGGTTCAGCGGAGGGTTTGGTGCCAGGGACTACCGAACGAGCAGCGGTTTTGGCAGCAGCAGCTCCAGCAGCAGCCGATCAACCAGCAGCCGCAGCGGAGGGAGTGGCAGCAGAGGGTTTGGAGGTAAGAGAAACGGGGCAGACGGTGGGGAGATATAAAAAATGCTTGCTGGGGTAAAGCTTCTGGAGCTAATCTTTAAGTGCAAGGTCTTCTGGTGACTGTTACGCAAAGTTTCAGCATCGTCCTTAGGTCTGGGCCAGTGGAAGTTACCTGACTGATGGGTTTGGTGCTATGTACCTTACCAGCATTTTAGTTTAATGTTGTGCGTTCGACAGTACTTCTGGGTGGGTTTCTTGGATAGGCAGTAGGTATCTGGGCTGTTTTCTTGTGAAGGTACAAGTCTTTAGCGGGTTAATTAAGCATCACTTTCTCTTGCCTTTCATAGGTGGTGGCTATGGAGGCTTCTACAACAGTGATGGATATGGAGGAAACTATAACTCCCAGGGGGTGGACTGGTGGGGCAACTGATCTGCTTGCAGCAGATACTCCACCAAACAAGCTAATATGGAAACCACATGTAACTTAGCCAGACTATACCTTGTGTAGCTTCAAGAACTCGCAGTACATTACCAGCTGTGATTCTCCACTGAAATTTTTTTTAAGGGAGCTCAAGGTCACAAGATGGAAATAAAGGAACAAGTAGCCCTATCTCGAAGGTGGTTTTGAAGACTCTTATTGCTGTAGTCAGGATTAACTCCCCTCCCACCCATCCCCACCCAGAAACTGCATTTATGATTTTGTGACTGAGGATCATTTGTTTGTTAATGTACTGTGCCTTTAACTTTAGACAACTTTTATTTTGATGTCCTGTTGGCTCAGTAATGCTCAAGATATCAATTGTTTTGACAAAATAAAAATTACTGAACTTGGGCTAAAATCAAACCTTGGCACACAGGTGTGATACAACTTAAACAGGAATCACCGATTCATCCATAATATTACAAAGAAAAACTTATGCGGTAGCCTGCATTAGGGCTTTTGGTATCTGCAGATTTGAAAAATAAAACATCTTGAAGCATATCAATGCAATTAGTTTCTAATGTGGCAAAACTGTACTAAGTTAAAGTTCTGATTTGCTCACTCTATCCTGGATAGGTACTTAGAACCTGATAGCCTTTAATAAGCCATTCCAGTCATGATGAGATGATGTATGGATACATGCATACATTAAAAGCACTGTTTTTGAAGTTAATGCAAGTAAATACAGCAATTCCTTTTTCAATATTTAGGCAGATCATTAATGTGAGCTAGCCAAACGTGGGCAGAACATTACAGGGAACGTTTAAAGGTCTGATAACTTGAAATAGTTTTTAGGAGAATTCATCTATTTAGACTTTTTAAAAATGCCTGCCATAGGAAATTGAAATGGTAGAATGGCTGACCATGGCAGTGATTGGTCCTCCTCAAGGGCCTGACTGAATTTTTGGTCTAATAACGCATGCTAGTGTTGATGTTTTTTGGTCAAGAGGGTATGAACAGGAAGAATTATGCAGCAGGCTTTATTTTAATGCAGATTCACATTACTCTGTTCAAGCTGCGTGGAGATGTTAAACTGGCTTACTGTAGACTTTGTAAAATGGCTCCAGAAGAGTAACAAACAAACCTGAGATCACAGAGGTTGGAAATGTACATAAACTGCACAAGGTTTCAATTCTGCTATTAAAGTGCAGTTTTAGTCAGTTTTAGTTGCATAGGTTTCCATTGTATTTATAGTCTGTTTATGCTAAATCTGGCCAAAGATAAGTATTGTCCACCAGAAAAATGCCTCTGCCACTTGGAATTTCTGTGCTAACTTTGCGGCCAGAGCATTTAACAACTAATCTACAGTGGCATAGGAAAATGGCAAAAATCTCCTAAAGTGCAATAGATTTTTTCAAGTGTATTGTGCCTTGTTCTAAAACTTTTATTAAGTAGGTGCACTTGACAGTATTGAGGTCATTTGTTATGGTGCTATTTCAAGTCTAGGTTTAGGCCCTTGTACATTTTGCCCATAACTTTTTACAAAATACTTCTTTTATTGCACATTCAGAGAATTTTATATATGTCTTGTGTGCGTGTCCTTAACTTCCAATCTTATTTTGTCTCTTGGAGATTGAACGCAGCTTGTTTAAGGAGAAGGAAATAGATTCTAAAACTTATTTGGGACCATGGGAATGATAGCTGGGAAGAAAACTATTTGCACACGACAGATTTCTAGATACTTTTTGCTGCTAGTTTTGTGTAATATTTATTGAACATTTTTGACAAATATTTATTTTTGTAAGCCTAAAAGTGATTCTTTGAAAGTTTAAAGAAACTTGACCAAAAGACAGTACAAAAACACTGGCACTTGAATGTTGAATGTCACCGTATGCGTGAAATTATATATTTCGGGGTAGTGTGAGCTTTTAATGTTTAAGTCATATTAAACTCTTAAGTCAAATTAAGCAGACCCGGCATTGGCAGTATAGCCATAACTTTCTGATAGTAAAACAAAAATTGGCAACTTAAAATTAAACATGCCAAGGTTTTGATACACTTGTCTTAAGATATTTATGAAACACTTCTAAACACTGATGTGAAGTGTCCAGATTCTCAGATGTTTGTTGCGTGAGTTTTGTTTAGTTGTGTGTTTTTTTTTTTTTTTCAGTGAATGTCTGGCACATTGCAATCCTCAAACATGTGGTTATCTTTGTTGTATTGGCATAATCAGTGACTTGTGCATTTTAGCAAGTTTTATATCAGCCAGCAATATTTTCAGTTCAGATACAAGGATTCAAAACAGTATGCAAGAATGGATTTAAACTTGCTGAATGTGAAAATTGAACTTCAAGTCACTGTAGGTTTAGAATTGCTTATTGTATTAGTTTAGATGCTAGCACTGCATGTGCTGTGCATATTCTTGATTTTATTAAAATAAAAAAGTTGAACTGCACAGTCTACTCATTTGTGAAGCGTCACTCCTGGTTTATGAGGTCTGTAGCCCCAGCAGTCCCATTCCCGTGCAGCTCTGGCAGCAGGTGACTCTAGTGTGGTGCACGTCAGCGTGGTGGCAGATGGCAGCTCAGGGTTACAGCTGAAATACCAGCCCAAAATAACCCGGGCCCTGCAGTGCTGGCTTGTTGTGCGAGTTGAGGTGCCAGCAGAGCAGTGGTGGCACAGACGACGAGACAACCTCCCTTTTCTTCTTATCAGGTTCAGATGTAACAACCTAAAATCTTTGTGGCCTCACACTCAGCCTTGATCCCTCAGCTGCTCAAAGGTTAAGGACTTCATCTCACAGTTAATCCTCTGAGTTTCACACAGGTGCCCCGTAGTAATAGTAGAGAACTGTAAGTTTTGATGTCATGCCTGTTCACTGTTGCTAGGCATTGAAAAGCTGGAATGAGGTTAAGTAGTGGAATATCCAAGGGAATGCAGTGGAAGGAATAAACTCAGATGTTTACAGTAACTTCGAAGTGAGACAAATTTACTTCATTTGGGATAAATTGATTTAGGAAGGACATGGGTTTCGAGTTAGGTGCTGAAATGGCTGTAGAGACTGGTGATTTCCTGGTGAGTAAAGGACAGGTGGTGGAAAAAGTAATGCCTGGGACTTCTGATCCACAAAAGTGTGATACAGATGCATGGTATGGGCTGAGGACTGGTAAAGGTGCAATCCTGATCCATTTCCCTACTTGGCTCACCACCAACCAGTACTGTGTAGGAGCTTTGAAGAACAGTGGGAAGGAGGGGATGACCGTGCTTCCCGGGAGTAGCTTGCTGGAGCATCTGCTTTGAGCACCCTGACTGTGGACCACACTAAATTTACCTGCTTTAGACTTGCATTAATTATCAACCTCATCATGCAGGGCTTTGTGTTGTCATGCTCTGTCCCTGGATGTGCAACATGCACTTAAGTTGTCCCTCCACCCTAGATCATCACCTTTAAATTTGCAGAAATGCTTGAACCACAGTTAGGAGATACACCGAGGGAAATGTTGTACAGTGGGGCCCAGGGTGTCTGGAACTCCAGCTTTGAGGGGAAAGCTTTGCTTGTGGTGCTTTAGCTTGAGGTTTGATCCTGGCAAAGTGCAGGTGTGGCAGGGGAGTCATTCAGCAGCCAAAATCCACTGGAGAACAGAGCTGGGACTGTAAAGGTAGTGGAAAGGTTAATGTAAAGCAGTGCTGGGTGCAAAGTGAGTGAAAACCGAAGCAGTAAGTCTGGTCCTCAGGTGTTTGCAGAAATGCTCAGGCAGATTATCCTTCATTGAGGCTGGAGGAAACCATTTACCTCTGGAGGTATGAGATGGATGCTGCTGGTGGAAATGGCAGGGATGAGGAGCCTTAGGACACCAAAGGTGCCGGGATAGGGGAAGTCAGAGCGTGTTCCCATAGAGGTGGGAGTTTGTGTTTCAGTAGTTCTTGGCATACTGGGCCACATTGTTTTCCCCACAGTAAATGAGAAAAGATTTGGGAAGGGGTGGAGAAAACATCCTAAACTGTAAAGTAAAGAAAAGGGCTGTGAGGTTAAATGATGAAAATGATTAATGATTTTTCTTTGAAGCTGCATTGTATGAGGCCTTCAAAATATGCTGTAAAGTCAGTCCTTAGGCAGTAGATGTTTGCACATGCCAGCAGTGGCAGAGATTATGGTAAAAAGGCTGTAGTAAAATCTACTGTTTCTGCCAGTGAGGTGACCGTGACCTGCACAGATAAGCAGTGGCCTTGAAACAGCATCTGACTGCAGTGAGCGGGTGGGAGGGACTTGGAGTAATGTCCTGGTGTGGATTTCAGAGCAGTTCAGAGAACTGGGGGGTTACCAGGGAGGTTGGGTTTCTGCTCTCTTGGGTGCAGACATGAAATCTAGGCAAGGACTGAGTAGAGGAAAGGCGGGTTGCACAGTCAGGGTGCTCCTGAGGCTGTGGCAGTCAAAAGTTGCACTGTAAACCTCATTAAAGCTGTGTGTCTGTAGCCTTCTGAGTTTGTGAATCCTCACTGACAGTGTTTGCTGTTGCTCATATTGATCAGTGTGTTCATGAAAACAGCCTGCGGTCAGTTGTTGCAGTCTGCATTGATTACATCCTGTTAGCTGCCAGGTTTAGGCAGAGGGGAACAAGGAGTCTGTAGTTTCACGCCTGCTCTTGTGAGCTCTTCAGTTAAACTGGCTGGAGCTGTTGGAGCAGCACACAAGGCAACCTCCCAGGTCACGGGTGGATCATTTTTTGAGGGGAAGAAGATTGCCAAGGCTGTCGAGGTGACACAGAACACAGCATCGAAACTATCTGGGTTGCTCCTTTGTGCCAGAAGACATCAGTACAGCTCCTGTCTGTGTTTCTGCCAGCTCCCCAGTTGGTTGGTTCACTGACTCATTGGATTGTGCATAGCGCTGCTCATATGGGGCACTCCTGTAAGTAACGTGGTCTGTTAATTATCCCTTGTTCACAGAAAGATGACTCTTACCAAGCTGAAGTAACCTGCCGGTGGTTAATGAGGCAGGGCTGGCTCAGAGCCAAGACTAGGGAAAAGCTTAAGTTGTGGGAGGGCTTTTGTTCACTTGTTGATCTGCCTGCCCCGTTGTGGTCCTCTACTGCTGCCCTTAGTTCTTTCTTGGTGTTATTAAGGGAAAGGCTGTTGGTGCTGTGGTTCTCTCAAGTCTGGGCTGCCCATTCAGGATAAGGGTGGAAGGAAATTCTGGTGTATGTTTAGTCATTAGGGGCGCTGCACCTCTGCAGAAAGTTTTTGGGAGCACTTGAAGTTCCACTCTATAAATTTTGCATCTTACCAAGAGCAGATTTGCTCTTTGTCCTGACACCTCAGGGGAAATTCGCCATGCACGTCATCTGATTTTTTTAGCAAAAAAATATTGCTGCTAAAGGAATTGCATTGTTCAAATAGATGTTCAGTGTGTTCAGAGCACAGATTACAGAGTGCTGAATCTGATTAATGATCTGTACAGGTTCCAGTGACAGCATCAAATTACGTATTTGGTGTGATGAAAGCTTTATTCCCTCTGGTGTTTTATGTAAAGCAGATTTCTCAGATAAAGTGTTCGTCATCAAGGGCCATACTCTGATAGGCCAGGGCTACAGGCTTTGCAGGGAAGGCTGGAGTAGAATCTGGAGCAAATGGATAGAAATCTGTTGTCATTATGTACTTAGACATTCAGTGCAGAAAATGAAAGTATTGCCTCAAGAAGGGACCTGATTACCAGAGTTTTTTCGGTGGCTAAAGAGTTTATCTGATCTCCTTCAGTTGATGACTCATTGGAAAAGAAGCAGTAGTGATAAATTTGAAAAGGAAACAGAATAAAAGGTTAGGCAAAGACAGGAGGCGTGTGCTCCCAGCAGGGCTGCTGGTCTGGGTTACCTGGGGTCAGTCCCATCGTCACGCTACCACTGTTCTCTGTCTCTTGTTCATCCTGTCAGTGTAAAGACATCAACTTTTTCAGTCAGTGACTGCAGCACCACATCCAGTCTTATCCGTCATCTCACCTGGGATTTCTAGGCTCTGCGTGAAACTGTAATTTGCAGGTAGATTCAGCTTAAATAAGCCCAATAAGAGCATGGGACACTTCATCATATTCCTTGATCATTCTACTATAACAAGAGAGATAAATGAGATTTCTGATAGCGTCTCTCAAATATTTACCCTTGTTCTTTCTAACCCAACTTCCGTTGCTTACTTTTCTATACTTTTTGGTAAACGTTCGTTTCTTCTTGCAGTCAAAGCAAACATTGCGTCTGAGGGTACTGGAGATCTCAGAGGCTCGTGTGATTGAAAACATGTCTGGTGAAGCAAGGGAAACAAACACTTTGGGCTATTTACAAAGAAGGAACAGCCAGAAGTTGAGCGGACCAGGAATCTTAATTGAAGCTGTTTGTTAAATAGCACTTGTGTGCCACGCTGAGTCAGAGATTAGATTCAGGTTAAGGGAAGTGTTCTCTGAAGAAATGTAAAAACACTTGGGAGCTGAGAAGTGGCTTATGGAAACAAGAGTACCACACTGTTGATCTTTTCCAGCTCTCTCCATCTGTGTATGAAGGAGGTGTGCTCAGGACTCTCTGGGTGAAAAGACTGTGTCCTGAATTACGTTATTTAAGTTTTGTGGGTCTACAAATATTATGGGATCTCATACTTAAAAGGTTGCCTGAGTTTTTTAACTATATCTATCAGTGGGTTCAGAAAAGGATACATCCTCTCACTGCTTCTTAAAAGCCCGAGGAATCTGATAATAAGTCACTGTTGAATCACAATGGGCTTTATGAAAAAAAAAACAAACAAACAAAACTAACAGCAATGCTGCTTTATGTAGATAAATTAAAATTATAGGCTCATTGCAACCACCAGTGCTTCTGCAGGACTTCTCATGAGCAAGTCTCAGCATGTTTTAGAAGGAGTCAGCCCTGCCAGGAAATGGAGACCCAGCAGTGGAGCGAGAGGCCAGTGGCCGAGTTAGGACCGAAGCCCAGCTCTCCTCTCGGTGAGTGACCCCATGTTGCCCTCGCAGTGCAAACATCAGCTTCCTCCCACGATAACTGGGGACCTGGGAGTGTTGTGAGGAGCTCAGGCTTAGCATGGGAACCAGCACTCAGACTGCAGCCACTGCACTTGCCCTGGAACTCCTTGCTCTTCCCTGGGAATCGGAGTTCCCTGGGCAAGATGAGTCTCACGATGCTCAGCGGGGTTTTGGGAGGTTTTCTGCTACTGCTGGTTGGTCTTCAGTTTAGCACCAGAGTGATGCACCCTTGCTTGCCTTGCATTAAAACTGTGGGACACAACAGCATTCCCAAAAGTAGTAGCAAGTAGAGCTGAACCCTGCTGAATTTTCTGGCATGGGCTGTGCCATGGGGTTATGACTGTCTTAACAAGATGGAAGCATCAGGACATCTCTGGGTCCCTCTTCATGTCTATTTGAGCAAGTGTGCTCAAAGAATAACACACCACCAGGACTCACTCTAGGATGCACCAGAGGTCAAATTATGCTTTTTAGTTACTGGAATCCCATGTAAGGAAAGGATCATACACCTATGAATGATAGGTGTATTTAGAAGCCTGATCTATCTTGAAATTCGAACCCACATGGACAGTCTGTAGACACCACATACAGACTCACTCCTACCTCAGTTCAGCTGAAGGCATTGGATTGGAGGTAGAATTTGCAGCAATGGAAACCTTTCAGAGCAGGTTAGGTTAAGACTTACCAAGAATTACGTGGATTAATTAGAGATTAGGCTTATAGACAAGGAATGTGTTTCCACATGGATGGTTCAATTGGAACACGAATATTTTTTTTTTTTTGGTGCAGTTTCCTAGTTACTGTGGCTGTTGAGTGGTTCTCCTTTTGTAGTCATCAGGTGGTCTGTGATTTGGGATTAATTCTGTGCTAGGTTTTATGTCTGTCAGTGTGTAGGCAGGGTGCTAAATTGCCAGCCATGGAGCTGGGAGCTGCCAGCCTTTTATTGCCACGTGTTTGTGCTGTTTGTCCTACTGGCTTAAAACCACTTTGTTCTCCTTCTGTCTTCCCTGACTCTACTAAGCCCAGGAACCTTCCTCTGAGCCCCAAAGATCTGCCCTCATCCTTCTGAACGAGGTAACCCTTCCTTTTCTCCCCAACTTTTTGGCCACCATCTGCAACCTCAGCTTGGTTTGGGTAATTTCAGAGGTCACCTGCATTCTCAAAAGTCAGAAGCTTCCTAGTGCTGTTTCCCTCGATGTTCCTGCTCCTGGAGGCCTATTTCTACTGCACAATATTTTGCCTTGAGTGTGAAGGTCTCCTTTCAGGGGCAGGTGTGATTACAGCTGCAGTGCCCTTCAGGATGGGAAATCCATGCCTCCAGGGGAAGTTTGCAAGGCTACTCAAGCAGGACCTCGTAAGTAATAGGTCCTGTCTGATCTGCAGGAAGATGGCTGAGCAAGGCTTTTCTCAGCAGAATTATTACTGTAGGTTATTTAAACATAGCTCTGCTGGGTCATTGAATTCTGCCAACCCAGGGCAATAGCTGGCAGAACTGTAAGTGGTTGTGGCTGTCAAATTTGCATGTAGTCCTCAAAAACGGCTTTGTAAAATGCTCAGTATCTGAATTCTCGTCAGTTCAGGAGAAGATAACAGCTTTATGTTGAGAAGGTTTTATGCTCTTTTGTCAATAGCATAAAAATAACCAGAAATGCAGTGATTGATAAAGCACCAAAACGAGGAAGAAGATAATTTATATTTGTATACTGGAACATGTTGAATTATTAAAATTAGACCCAGATGATATGTTTTTCATTTTCCGTGGAATCTTTCAATTTTAAAATTAAAATCTTTCCTCCTTACTGATACAGATCAAAATAGCAGTGTCTTTGATGTAACATAAAGTCTTGGTTGGTTGATTCTTCCAGTTGATATTTGTTGTATTGCTTCCTTTATTGAAAATTGCAGTAAAATTGCTTTAGTTTCTAAATCCAGTTCTCAAAATACACTTTTTTAAAGAACTGACATTTTGACGATTCTGAACCACTTTTTGCAGTGGCCTCACCTTACAAATGTTTTTTTTTTTTTTTGAAGTATCAGCATTTTCTAACAGCCACAGAACAGTTCTGTTGAAGAGCTCCTGTCTGACTCAGTAGTCAGTTCATATCAGTGTGTGGCACTATTTTCTTTGTCACAGTGGAACTCAACATCTGTGCTGCCTGTCACCAGTTCAGCCTTGGGTGCTGTAGGTTCAGGGCTCGTGTGTGGGTGTAACCTGACAATAAAAACCTGGGGGTGAGCTGGTTCCCTCCAGTGAGCAGCAGGGGGGCGCCTGTTCTGCCTTGTTATCCACTGCATTATTTTCTGTGTTCATTTTACCAAGCTACCAGCAATTTACAAAACTACAACCTCATCGGCCCGTGCGTTCAGTGTGTGGATTGTGGAATACATCTGATTTACAGCCCCATCCTGCTCTCAGAAATGCTGTAGAGAAAATGTCTGTTGGATTTTTGAGAGGGAAAGTGGACCTTTCAAGCACCTGGTTAATTTGTCTCCTTTTGTGCACTGTGCAGGGCTGGTTTTGTCGAGGCCAACACTGGTGTTATATCATTGTGATTAATGCTCTTGTAAAGCTCTTTTCCAAGCTCAGAGGAGACAGCTGAGGCACTGGTTCCAAAGCATCCTGGCTCTTGGCTTACCTTCACTGCTGTTTTCTTGAAAGGGAAGTTTCCTGCTAAGTGGGAAGAAAGTGGGGCCCTGGCACAGGTTGCCCAGGGAAGCTGTGTATGACCCAGCCCTGGAAGTGTCAAGGCCAGGTTGGATGGGGCTCTGAGCAACCTGGTCTAGTGGAAAGAGCCCCTACCTGTGGCAGGGGGAGTGGAACTGGATGGTCTTTAAGGTCCCTTCCAACCCAAACCATTCTGTGATCCTGTAAGGTTCAGCAGCTGTCACCACTTCTGATTTGGTGTTCCTGGTGGGCAGATGGGGATGTTCCTTTCCATGCTGCTTCATGAGGCTTAGCTGAAGGTCTTTCTCAAGCCTTGGAGGCAGCAGGTGGCCTGTCAGTGGTTCTTGCTGCTGTAAATGAGGCTTGTAGGGAGTCCCCCCCCAGCTGGGGGGAAAGGCAGCTCAGCCTTGCTGCAGTAAATCTCTGTCACAGGCTTTGCCCTTCAACATCAAAATCAAAGTGGGAATGAGATCAAAGCTTTGGATCTTCCTGCTTTGAAGTCACGGGACAGATCGCAGCCTGTGTCCCGATCCGAGGGGCTGGCTGGGAACAGCAGAGACACTGGATGTGGGGGAGGAGGGAGGGATGGAAGCTGTGTGTGTTGGTGCTGGTGCAAGCTGGCTGCTTACGCTTGCAGGCTGGCAAGAGGATGTGCTTGATCAGCTCTGTGGGTAGAGAAGATGTCCTGGATCAGTTCGTGCTGGCAAGAGCCAAAGTGAGAAAAATACTGAGAATGACGTAGATGTGAGTCTTTCCCAGGCTTTCCATGCAGAGCTTCCCACAGTCCCTCCCTGCTCACAAGGTACATGCCACCTTTTCCTTTTGAACATGTCACTGAACTGACCCTCTCGTGCTACAGAAATGTCTCAGTTTCCTTCTCAGTATGGGGGGGAGGGTTTAGCCATTTACCTTGTGAGTGGCTGGTGTTACCCTTTGTGCCTGTTGTCCCTCCTGAATATCAGATTTGTGTTCCCTTGCATCGGGAGGCAAGGGAAGGCTTGTTGCTCTGGCCTGGCACATCCCACCCAGCTTAATTTAACCTGTGGTGTTGCCCTCAGAAATAGGTCTGGAGCAGGTTATACTTGCTTTTCTCCCAGCAGGGAGCTCCCATTATGATTCCACTGGAATCACTGAGAGGTCCTTGGAGTGCTGGCCTGGAACAGCACTGGGCATGGGAGAGCAAGCAAAGCAGCAGCTAAAATGAAGGTGGTAGATGGGTTTGATTTCTGTGGTTCTTGTGTGTTGTGTCACCAGGGACTTTCAGAGCACATTTTGAAGTACTCTGGGAACCTTAACTGTAGGATAATATTACAGTGTTAATGAAGGAACAGACAGGAAAGAAACATGTCCAGGTTTTTCCAGATCATACTGGAAAAGAAGCAGCTAGGGAGTAAGGAAATAGTGATTGCAGTGCAGTAGAGAAGGCTGTCAGGCTTTTAGCAGGATGATTGTTGATGGGCAAGAATGGAGTGCATTACTGTCAGAACAATTCCATCCCACGCTGCTTTAAGTCTCCTCAGCCCAATTGGCACAGGAAGCATGTTTTCATGGTGAAGTGCCAGTAAACCAGGCTAGGGAGGAGCCAAGCTTCTCCCAGCTGACTTTAATAATGTAAACCCACTGTCCTTTACTGGGAAACACTAAAAATCCCAGAGACAGTGCTGAAGCCCCTTTTATGGTATGAGAAATTAATTCAATTCCCAGTATAGCCAATGATGAGGTTAATTTATGCCTCAAGTTCTAACATTAATCTTTAATTTATCTCAATGCCTCTTCATCTAGCTGAGAGCTCTGTATCTCCTGACTGTGCTGTTTTGTTCAATTTTCTTCTATCTGTTTCATTGTCTCTCACCTTGACTAAACTCCTTCTGGACCATCTCTTTACACCTCATCCCACCTTATCAGTTGTGGGATATGTCTTCTTTTCCATTATTTACTTCCTTTTCCCAAGTGAGACCATAGAACAGTTACTGTTGGAAGGGACCTTAAGGATTATCTAACTCCAAACCCCCTGCCATGGGCAGGGACACCTTGCACTAGACCAGGTTGCTCAGGGTCCCATCCAGCCTGGTCTTGAACACCTCCAGGGATGGGGAGTCCCCAACCTCTCTGGGATTGTCCCTCTGGAGGGTGTCACAGTGTTGGCTGTCCATGCCAGCCACCTCCCACAATGGGATAACATCTCACACGGGGTAACAAACCTGTGCAGGAGCACAGATCCCATCTGTGATGTCCTATAACTTTTTGCTCCATATTTATGGAGCAAGTAGCAGAGTAGCATCTTATCTAAATGGCCATGCAAATGCATGGGATTACTCATGGGAGCAGGGAGGTTTAACTCTGTAATTCATACAGAGTGATGCTGACGAGATCTTCTCAGGGAGGAGCTTCATGGTGGTCTCTTAGGTCTGTTATTTCTGCTCTCCCCAAAGTATCACCTGTGAGCTGTAAGAGTGTGGTTGGCAAACTGGAGTTGGATGTTACAGACTTTATCTGATGAAATTACTGTCTGGGGGAATAAACAAGCAGTGTTTTATATTTGGCTTTAGGAAATGCAGAGATTAGTTAAGGCTGTTTTAAACCTCCTCCATAAACAGACTCCAGCTGTGGCAGTCCCTTGCTCCAAGCTGCAGTGCCAAAAACATAGGCTCTTTCCTGGACAGGCTTTGTCCTGAGATGATCTCTCGGTTTGTGAATGTGTTGTGACTTGGCAAAAACCAGTTGTTTAAAATATTCAGCGTGACAGCTGTGAAACTGCGCAGACCACGGTCCGGTGACTGACCGGGGGGGTCACCAGTGCCCTCTGCAGAATGACAGTCAGCACTGGTGTCACACCAGTGGTGCTGGCAGCTCCAGCCCCGGTGGTTTGTGGGCACACCACTCCTTGTCTGCCTCATCTGAAAGATGGAGGTACAGCTTCCTCCAGGAGATGCAAGACCAAAAGCAAAGGATGTGAAATCCATTGGCAGCTTGGAAATGTATTGGTGTTTACACTGCACTTTTCTTCTGTGTGCTGGGCTAAAATAGGACACATCTGTCTCTAGCTTTACAGGGGCAGAATGCTCCAGTAACCTTCCTGGGCTGTAAACCTCAGATTTGATCGTGGTGTCTATTCACAGGTAAAGAATCAAGTATTTGGGCTGAAAGGCTTGCTGCCAATTTGCTGTGCAGCTTGTTTGATTAAATTTCGATATATGAAATTCCCTTTGATGGAAAAGAAAGGCCAGCACTTACAACAAACCCCATGGTAGTGTATTTATGACAGTGCAAGCTAGGCAGATGTATAACAGTATTTGGAGGAAATTTCTGTGAGCTGTCTGGTGGTTACAATAGGCAGCCAATTACATGTATCATTTGTCCAAGTAGAGTCACTGCTGTCTGTGCCAGGATGGCTGGGTAACAATGATGCCCCTTCTTTTCTTAAGAGATGCTTATCTGCAACTTTCACTCGTCCTTTCATGAAGGTCCCAGGTGAAAGCACTGAGTTTTCCAGGCTTATCAATGGATTAAAGCTGGCAAGAAAGTTAAAAACCCCAATCATTTCTTTTTAGCAGGCTTATGACAGATAAAGGAACTCTGAACTATTTCTGTTCCTCCCCAAACGGGCAATGTCAGATAGACTGTTTCCTGCCTTCCCTCTCTTAAGAATATGACGTGGGAGGTCTCAGAAGTATTGAATTGCTTTTCCTTAATCAAAAAGACAAGAGTCTTGGAGCTTTAATAGAGACATATTTTCTTCTCAACAGTTCTCAAACATTTGAGCTACACTGGATTTAATGATACAGGAGTTTTAAATGGGCTGAATAAATCACCACTTTTGCTTTTTCTTGAGTGATGTGCTGATGATAAAGCCTCTGTTAGAGATCTGCTTTCAGGGAAAAAAACAGCATTAAAAACAGACTGAGTTTTCTGTGTCTGAAAAAAACAGCAGTGGAAAAACATGTCTCGAATACATAAACGTTACTGTTCGACACAAGAATGTCAAATGTGCATGAGGTCTCTTCTGTTCTTGGGGACCTCGGTTCTATTCAGTAAATATATTCAGTTACTAGTGGTAACTTGGAAGGCTTAAGAGCAGGGAGGAGAAGGAGGGGTAACCAAACAGAAAGCTGACAAGGGCTGCAGCTGTGCAAGCACGGCTTGTCTGGCTGGAGCTGCGGCGCCACGGCCGAGGGATGAGTGAAAGCCCTGGCAGGTCACGGCACAGTTTGTTCTTCCTGATTTACGAGTCCCACGCTTCGAGTATGCCTTGGCTTTGCTGTGTTAGTGGCTTCAAGCGCCCAGGAGTATGTGTGTGTCTTAGGCAGGCACCGGTGTGTCGGGTGTGTCACTCATCAGGCAGCAGCACTGCAAGTGTGCCGCTGCATTCTCATGCCCTCGAGGAGGCTTTTGCTTTCCAAAATGTTGAGCCAGGGGTATGTCACTGTGCTTTCCAAACTGGACCCTAAAGGGGGCTAGAAAGCAGACAAAAAGGGTCTCGCTTGCTGATCGTGGTGCATTGCCATGTGAATGTTGCGATCTGTATTTCCAGCACAGTCACTCAGCTCATGCAGGTGCTCTGCCTTCTCAAGCCAGGGAGAAGGAAAATAAATCAATCAATGTGCTTGCAGGTACTGCAAATACATCACATCCTGTTTATTACACAGTACTCCTCCCACCCTATTAATAAAACGTCCTTAAGGTTTCAAAGTGGAAAGCTCAGCAGCTGCTGATGCAATATGACAAGAAGAGCAGAGTGATGATGGTTTATACCACCCACAGATCAAGTCTGAAAGCTTTATTTACATACTGCAAGGCTGTTTGCATAAGGCCTTGCCTGCTTTGGTGCCTGGGAAATCTGGTGGTGAAACAATTCAGTTGTGTTACAAAATTAAAAAGCATTCTAAAGACTGAAGACATTAAGTGCTCTTTGCGTGCTGCTGTATTACATTCATAAAACACATCGAGCCTGGCTCTAATGGGCTGTAAATGAACTGTTGGTGAAAAATTTATCAAAATAAAATTACAGAGAGCCTGGGAGAGTGCCTTCCAGGTTCCTCATAAAGACTTCATATCAATTAGCACAGCTAGTCCCAGAGAGCACATAACAGGATTTTCACTAGGCCTTGCAGATGCTGGGGATGTGACTTCAGTTTTTACAATACCAGTATTTACACCAATTGGTGGGCTTGGGGGATCAAGATTTTCAGTGAGAGCAAGGAAATGGTATCGTTTAGAAGGGAAGATAAACAAAACCGTAACTACCAGGAAAATGGGAAGTCAGAGCTGTGTGGGCTGAGTTCTGTCCTTATTTGGCTTTGGGGAATTATGTGATTTTATTCTATGACTCAGAGTTGTTTTTACAGCATTTGCGTCACCCAGAAAAGTTGCATCTGCATAAAACCCAGCATGTTCCAGGAGAGAATATTTTGTTCTGTAATGTGAACTTGCTAACAGACACTGACAGCTTTCATGTTTTGCTTCATTATTATTATTATTATTATTATTATTATTATTATTATTATTATTATTGTCATTCAGGCATAAACTGCAAGATGTCTCAGAGCTATCAGTTTGTGTTACTGCAGCAAGTATATGCAGTATCGGGGAAAATCAGAGCACTTGGAGAATCATCTTGCAGATCAGCAATAGTGAATTCCATTTCTGGAGAGAGCCCTAAGCTTTCAGTTTGCCTCCTTTGCCCTCTGTTCACATGTGGAAAAACACAGCCTGCGTATGACGTGGGTAATGGAACTGCCCCCCTCAGTTCCACCCGGATCTGAGCACATTATTTTGATTGCAGAGCCTAACCCATTATAGATGCCACAAATTAGTCCCTGCCCTGAAATGTAAATACTTGTGTTTTTCCATCCAGGAGGGTGGTTAGAGAATTGGGCACATAATGCCGTAAGGAGTTGGCAGAACCGAAAGTAGGTGATCTCAGGCACTGGTTTGAAGATGCAGCAAATCCCAGCAAAGCCAAATTTAGGGCTTTGGAGGCTGGATCACAAGCACTGCAGCTCTGTGATGCAAAGTGCTGATCCAGTATTGGCTTGTTCTGCTTGTTCAGATGTGTTCGAGTGTTTCTGAGAAGTTATTTTCGTGCTGGCAGGCTTGGTGAGGGATCAGGTGGTGTCTGCCCATGCGGCTTCTGCGCTCCTGCAAGGCTGGAGATCATTCCTCTTCCTGCAGCTGGCACGGAGCTGTCATGGAGGTACGATGCTGACATAAACACTGCTCTGGCTAATTGGACAGAAAGGAGGTTGTGTGCCCTCACCCAGCCTGAGCATGGCAGTGGCACCGTGTGGGTTGGCTTCTATTCATGGCCATGGAGGAGCCTCAACCTCCCACCCATTGCTTGAGACCGAGTGACAGCTTGGACGTAGTTGAAATCCAAAGCAAAATGAGGGGGTTTTTTTTGTTCCTGAGAGAGGGACAATCACCTTTTACCCTCTTCTTTCCTGGACATTTGAGGCACTGGACTTTGCCTCTAGTTCAGTGTGTCGCCTGTTTGGCACCGAGCTCGGGCACCAGGGTGTGCCATGACCCTGTGAGCCGTTTCTGTAAAGCAAACTTCCTTCCCTCTCACCTACTAATTTTTCTTTGTAACTTTTTTTTTTCTTTAACAACTGCGTTTTACCAGTGGTCTACTTTTTGGCTTTTGCTTTTCATCACTCAGGTTTCAGCAAGACAGAAGGCTGAGGCTCAGTAAGGTGCTGCAGCCTGGAGGGGAGCAACAGTAATCTGCTCTCTGTCTCTTCTCTGGTGTCCAGAGGAGAAGAAAATGAAGCCGACTTGATTATCAGATAGCTCATTAACTGAATCCCATCAGAAATGGTCACTGCAAATTCTTGGTGATTCAATTCCCCCATTTAATTATTTCCTCCCCTAGAAATGATTAGCTCACATTAGAGACAAATTACCTGTTAATTTTCCATTTCATAATTAGTGCTTTTCTAGGCCCTTGTTAAGCTTTCTTGCCTTATGTCAGACTTGATCAAAAGCAGGCACCCAAGTCTTTTGATTTGGGTTTCTAGTAATGTTTCCATTTCCCCTTTTAGGTGTGAAAAGACAGGCAGGGGTCTGACAGTGCCCATAGGACCTCCTGGAGAGATGGTTCCTTCCCCACTTCTACTGTGGACTTTGCATGAGAGACGAAAAACCCACTCCAAAATTAATTACGGTGCCAAACCGTGACCTTTGCAGCTTCTGCTGTCCTGGTGCCCAAAGTCTCTGAGCCTTGATTTTTTTATCTGCCTGAGTGTTTGTCGGGCACGGGGCCAGGGGCAGTGGCCTGGAGGGATTTCACAGTGGATGAGGGCATTATCTTGGGGTCTGGTCTCTGCTCCTGAGGCTGCTGCTGTATTTTATCCACAGATTTGCTCAATGCAAAATGCAGAAGCTGTCCAGGAAACAGAAGGCGATGCTTTCCCCCCCCCCCCCCCCCCCCCCCCGGAAATGTTTGTAAATCCCATCTCCTTTTTCACTCTGTGTTCCTGCCAGACGGAAGCTGCTGGCATTATGTATTCATTTCGCTGCACAGTGTCATGGTTTCGACAGGAGGGGGGGATAGTCCCCTTTTGATCCGTGCCGGCCCGACGCTTCTGTCGGTGGGGCACTTCTTTAGGGAGGGGGTGGTGTGGGTTTGGCTCTCTCCACACAGTGGAAAGCAGGGAGCTCGGGGCTGCTGTTTGTCGGGGGAGCACTGAAAAACCTGCCGGTGTCTGAACCGTGGGTGATGCTGCCGCGGAGCACAGTTTGTCCCTGCACACTCCCAGGGGAGTGGTGGCAAACGCTCAGCTCGGGCTGGCGTGGGATGGAGCTCAGAGAGCTCGCTGGGGCCGGGTGAACGAGGTGTGTGAGCGGTGCCCCAGCGACACCTGACGGAGCCTGTTTGGACTGGGCTGGCTGGTCATGCACGGGCATGACAGAGGAAAGGCAGACAGATTTCTGTATGGAAAGGAAGGCGCGTTCCATGCTTGAATAAATGTAGTGTTCTGATCCCCCTCAGCTCCCAAACCACTTCTGTCTTCGGTTTAACAAACATTCAGCCTCAGAGCCTCGAGGTCGTTTAAGCTGCTGACATCCTTTGGCAAACACCTAATCCTTTTTAGGTCACTCAAGTGTGAACGGAGCCACCTAAACACAGGTGCTCCTGCCCGGCACAGCCCCGGAGCTGCAGGGGTGGGTCTCAGACGAGGTGTGTCCGGATCTGGGCTTTGCTGGCACAACCTTCACTGTGCTGTGTTCCTGCCCTGGCTGCTCATCCCATTCCCGTGCCATGTTACTGCCCATAGAGTTGTGAGGGACCTGTGTGTTCTCCTCTTTTCTACACCCTGAGGTGAGGCTGTAGCCTTTCAGCTGGAGACCCTCAGGCAACGTGCAGCCAACTTGCAGCACCTGAAGGGTCCCTGGGACCCGATGGGATGTTCTGTCAAGGTACCCACTGAGCATCTGCCCCGAATAATAATCTGAGTGTGTCCCAGCTTGGTGCTTTCATTTGTTGCTTCCATAGTCTGCTCTTTCCTTGCAAATTTTAAATTGCACCGCTTGCAGCTCCAAGCAGTGAGGTTTCCCTGTCTAAGGGGAGCATTTCTGGTTACAGAATACCAGAGCCCATTGCTCTGGTAGGAGAGAGAGACTGTGGATGGGCTGTCACCAAGCACACCTGAGTGGCTGCTGAGAATTCTCAGAGTGCCAAGGAGGGAGAGGATATGTTTTGGATGCCCCAGGACTGCTGCCCTACATGGCCTGTCATGCTGCTCCTTCCGCCTCCCACACCCTCATGTACCAAATGTGTCTCCCCTGCACAATCTGGTAAGTCTTCAGAGAAGTGTGAAAGAGTTTCTGAAATCAGAGGGAAATAATAACCATAGTGAGAAATTCTGGGTAGAAGGCACTTTTTTTTTTTTTTTTTTTTTTTTTTTTTTTTTTTTTTTTTTTTTTTTTTTTTTTTTTTTTTTTTTTTTTTTTTTTTTTTGAGGGCTGTGGTATCTTGCAGAGCTCTGGTGTGATTTATTTTCAATGGTGAACATCCAGCCCTCCATTGCATTTCCCACAGCTCGGCTTCACCAGTATGCTTCTGCAGCATCTCCCTGCCCCTGTCCCTGCCTCATACACGTTGTTTGCCTCCTCATTTATTTTCTCTTTCCCACCATACAAGAAGGTTATAACTCAAATAAGGCGCAGTAGCCTGTTGCAACCCACTTGTTGCTAAAGCCCAGCTGTTGTGGCACAGCTTTTCTGACAAGAGCAAAGAGGGTTTTCCCCACCTGTCTGTGAATCTGACTCAACCTGCACAGCATCCCTGGATGCAACCTAGAAACAATTAAGGGAGGAGCAGGCTGCAGTGCTGCTGCTGTCAAGCCAGCAGGAGTGGAGCTTTCTCTTTCCATTTCCAGTTGCTCGGCTTGGGACTCAGTGCTGATCCTATCCAAGAGCTGCCTCCTCTGTCACCATCAATTCAACGCCTCAGAAAAAGGTGTTGAACCCCTTCTCCCACAGGTATCGAGGTCTTCTGCAGCTGGCAGGAAACAAAGCCTTTTGGATGAGCAGAAGTGCTGTATTTCTGTGATCCATAAATATCCCCAGTGTGGGGGATTTGCTGTCTTTGCCATGTCATGCCACAGGGACTTTTTTTGGTGACGCCCCGGGTTGGCAGGGAGGAGGAGGTGTCAGCAGCCCATAAGATCACAGGCAGGGAATGAGTAGGAAGAAGAATATGTGGGTGTAAATCTGAGCTTATCTCCTGCAGTGGCTGCTCCCCTCCCACCCCCAGGCTCTGCTAGCTTTAATCATCTTAGACCTGTGCAAAAACTCTGCATATGTCAGGTGGGGGATGTGTGAGTAGCTGCATTACTGGAGCTGGGGAATCTAAACCCCCTGCAGATGGGCTTGGTGGAAGCCTGGGGAGAGCAGCGTGACAGATGTCTGCTGATGGCTGCACTGGTTGCTCCCAGGGCAGCTCCTGATCCCAGCAACTGCTCCCTCTCCCCTCTGGAGTGCCCTGGAGCTGTGTTGTGTTTTCTCACTGGAGTTTCATGTGCACCGTGTTTGGACTCACTGAGTTTCTTTGTCCTTTATCCACGACATCCTTTCTTAGTGGCCCAACACATTCCTCCACCCTGTGGGGAGCTTTTCCTCATGCAGCTGTGGGGAGGAGCCCTGGAGACTTTCTTATGCCCCTTTCCTTTGCTAGGAGGGGGCATGGCTGAAAGGTGTGTGTGTGTGGCTCTTTGTATTGCAGTGCACCTTGGCTGGAAGGAGAACTCAACCACAGTGAACAGTTTTTTTCATGAATTCTCTTGCTGCGTTTTCATTCCAGTCCTTTAACTGATCTGGGCTTGGTTACTCACAGAATGCGTGGCCATTGCATACTCAGTAAGGCATGATAAGTTCATTTAACAAATCTTCCAGATCATCTGTAATTATGTATTGCTCTAACCTCTGGTATAATGTACTTGTTATTAGGGTATTGAAGTTTATTCCCGATTTGATGCTTTGTTCCTTTCCTGCCTGCCAGCACCTTTGACAGATAACAGATTCTATTTTAGATCTATTACCAGGTGATTATGGCTGGTTGGCATGTTGGAGTTCTCCTTGTTACTTGGCATTCAGAAGTGTTAGTCAGGCAGGGAAAAATACCATCACAGGTGGAGTGAAAATCACATTGCAGCACAGCTGTAGCCCCCCAGATCCCTTCATCCAAGAGTTCCAGGGCTTCTGGTTTGTTCTCCCCAAGCACTCGACCTGGCTACAGAGCAGACTGCTGAGAGAAATGTCTGAGCTAAGCAGAGACAGGTAAATGATGAATCTGCCCCAAATGTTGGCAGGGGAGAGAGAGAAGGTGGCACTGCTCCTGTCATGGAGGTGGGAGAGATGAATCACCAGGAGGTGAATAAACTGTCTCATGAGCCTTGGGAGGGCTGTTGGCCTGGTCAGTGTATGGGCTGTTGTGTGTTTAGTGCAGATAGGCTGAATCAAGAGGTGTTTGCAGGTCTGTGTGTAAGTTCATTGTGCATTGCCCAAGTGTGGCTGTGGAGGCAGATTTATTAGGATGAATGGACTCACCAGTCACCAGAAGCCTGAGCATGGCTGGCCAGTTTTAGGCAAGGCCAAGAGTCACAGAGTGGATGTGGGAGGCGTAGATTCAAGTTCCTCTTCAGCTTTAGTTAATACAGATCTGAGCCCAGCTTCCTTCTCCTTCCCCAGGGCTGCTCTGGGTATTGTGGGGAGTTACCTGGTAACCCAAATGGGGTTGTTTTTCAGTACTGCATCCATACTCTTGTACTGCAGTGGGAAGCAGGAACTTGCTTCCATAGCAAATGCTCAGCCCCTCACTGCAGAGCAGCCCACACTGCTCCTTTCTTGCTGAAAATGTTACTGTTGGATTGGCACGAGGGAGACGTGAAACCACATCCACAGGACGGGCTGGGAGAGACCCGGTGAGCTGATGTAAAAGCCAGTGGCCCAGACAGGAGAGGGTCTGTGTCCCTCGCTTGTCAGGCAGTTGGAGGATTTGACCTTGATGGAGCTCCACTCCGTCCCCCTGGCTCCCTGTGCACGGGGCCTGCAAGGGGTGGGTCTGACTGGGCTGTCAGCAAAGGTTTGGGCTGACAGATGAACACTCTAGCCCAAGGTTTGCTGTGCATTGCATCTGCTTCAGGCTGCCTACCCTAGAGTGTGCTGTTCCCTTGCAGAAGATGCTCGTGCTGCAGCTGCAGGCTCCTGGGCCCCAGCTCCTGCTGCAGGCTTGGCCACTGGGCAGCAGCTGGGCTGGGCCTTCAGATTTGGTGCCCAGCTTGACTCTTTCTGCTCTTTTTTTGGCTTCACTTCCTTACCCTCCACGTGGGTAAGCAGCTTTTTGGTGGCTGTTTCTTGCCAAGTGCTGCTGCTGGCTGTCTTGTCTCATCCCTGCTTCCTCCTTCCATGGACCAGGTGGTGAAGAGTCCCCCGAGGTCACTCCTGTGGGCAGCTGCAGCCAGCTGAGCCCTGCCATGAGGCACTGCCTGACTGCTGTGCCCCTGGGCTGGGTTTGGGCATCCTGATGTGCCCAGCACTGCCCATGCTCTCAGTCCACGGGCAGGAAACTGTTCCCACTCAGACGAGCTCTGTGATGGCAGCCCATGAGTGTGTGTGTGCCTGCACTGCTGGGGGACACGGTTTGGGTGGGAGGGAAAGCGAGGCTGCTGCTGCTGCTGTGAAATGGAGGCCCTCCTTGCTGAGGATACAGGGGAGGACATTGTTGAGGCCATCACAGGAACTGTTCTGTCCAAGGGTGTCTTGAGGTGGTGTGGATCTTCTGCAGCTGGAGTGGGACTGGCAGAAGGCAGCCCAGTGAGGACACAGCACAGCAGCCTGAGGGGGCTGGGTGGGCTATGAGGGGGCTGTGACACAGGAGAGGGCCAGCAACAGCCTGTGACCTGCAGCACCCAGACTGGGCAGGGACTGACGGTTCTGGGATGAAATGGCATCCCATTTGGGTAGGGATGGAGGAAAGCCTTGCAGGAGAGCCCCCATATAACACCTACAGGTGCACTCAGGGCTCTGAAACTTTTTGCCTGAGCCAAGTTCGGTGGCCTCACTCCAAACAAAAATGAAACCCCTGCCTGCAGAAGAGAAGCTGTCCTCTCTTTTGAGGAAGGGAAAGGCTCTTTAATCCTTGCTCCTGAACTCCTGGTTGGCTCCTCAGCTGCTTCTGCGTCTGCTGTATTCATCATCATCACGCGTGTACTGAGCACTATTTCTGGTGGCAGCGTGATCTGTGCTGTGGCTGCAAACCCCAGCACAGCCACGCTGGTCCATGCTGTCTGCGCAGAGCACGGTAATCCCACCACAGAAGCCACCTCCCGGCCCCAAACCTACACCATCCGGAGCCGTGAGCACAGCAGCACGGCCGGTTGTGTGACCACCCCCAGTGCCGTGTGGTCCCACGGGCCAGAGCCGGCAACAGGAGCCCTGCTGAGAAACGCTGAGGCAGCTTCTTCAAAGGTCACCCCAGTGATTATGTGCACAGGAAGGGCTCAGCTGTGCAGCACAGCTGTGGCTGTGAGAAGAGGGGAAGCGAGCACCAAGCTGCGAGTGCTGTTACAGAAGCTCAGGAAACCAAAGCCTGGGGCAGGCGGAGGGGCTCGGGCGCTCTGTGGCACAGGGACATCAACCCCCAGTGCTAGTCCCACACATGCAAACAGCTATCAGAGGTTAAAAACAGGGGACTGAAGATGTTCAGCCACTGGAGTCAGGCAAGCAGCTCTGCCTCTTCACTGCTGCGAGGAGGGCAGTGCTTGGCTGGAAGGATCTGGACGTGCAAAGCCTGGATTCCATCTAACCCAGCACTGGTGTGTAACAGTGTGGAGGTGCCCCCAAAGCTGCACACCCTCAGCTGTCTTGTCATCCTGTCAGTGAAAATGGCCCTGCTGAGAGCCATGATGGTGCCTACAGGTAGGTGGCTAAAGTAGGTGAGATGAGACCTCTCACCTTCAGTTAGGTGAGATGAGTCCCACCAGCTGTTCTTAGCCAATCTCTGGAAAAAAAGGGGAATGTTTTAATCTGAAGTGGAACCACTGCAAGAAGCAGCCCCCAGTGATTGTTTTAAATCATATCAATATGTATCAGAGATAGGAGCTACATTTGTATCCTTAAGTCACAGTCACATGGAATGCCCTTGGCCGTGAAGAAATGGATTGTTACAAGCAATCTTGCATCAAGTCTGCACAGGCTTGTCCTGCAAGACAAGCTTTTCTTCACTGCCAGCTGGTGAAGCTATGCTAAGGTTTATGTCCCTACAGCATACACTGCTGGAGCAGAGTGGGCTCCTCCAATCAGGACTGAATTCTTCAAAATTTTTTTGGTGGAAGGTATATAAATGTATTTTTTTTTTCAGTGGCAGCATAGCTCTGCTGCTTTCAGGTCTCAGATGCACTGCTCTGTTGACCTCTGGCTTCTCCGAGTTCCTAGAGATTAAAAAGGAAGAGCCCTTGGTGGCAAAAAAATTAACAGCACAGAGCTGCTGTAGCAAGAGCTGCAGCTTCCCAGTCTGCTTCCAGCTTGGCAGCCACAGCAGCTTCCCAGCACTGAGCATCTCTACTGTGCTCAACCCTCAGCATTAACCAGCCATGAGTCATGCTGTGAAAAATGCTGAGATGTGGTTTGAAGCCCATGTTTGGTTCTTTTAAGGATAAATGCTGGTCTCCTTTATGTACCCTCTGGTGTTTAACGTTTCCTACCTAAGATGACTTAGAAACTTCTCCTTTTCAGGCCTCTTTCTCACATTCTCATGCCCTTTCAGGACCAAAGGTTGTGAGGAAATGAATCAGAAGTTGCCAGAAGTTCACGGGAGCCACTGGGTGTCTGGCTTGGTGCACCTGCAACGCACTTGCTGAAGCTGCTGGCAGGGTGATGCTTCTTGACCAGCTGCCTGCTGTGAGAACCTTTCCTAGAAACTGTGACCTCAGTGTGCCTCTCATTCCCAGCTCCTCAGCCCCGAGGCATGTGCTGAGGTGTTCACACCATCTCTGTGGTGTGGTCTGGAGATGTGTGAGGCTCCTGCCCATGGATGATGCACAGAAATACACTGCTGTGAGCCTTGGGGCTGCTGCTGCTGGCCAGGCAGGAGCTCCAGGTGTGCAAGACAGGTTTTTGCTGGTGAGGCTGTGGGTGGGAGGGCTCATGATGGGGGCAGGACATGGGTTGTTTCTGCTGTTTTACCTCCAGTCATAGCAGGTAAGTCTGGAATGGGACTGGGCTGGATCGCCAGGCCAGCTGCAGTCTCTGAGCTGTGCATGTGGGATGGATGCTGATGGCAGAGCTGCTGCCAGAAGCTCCTGAAGGAGTTAACACCCGTGCTGGTCTGTGGCGAGGCTGCTGCTCTCTGGGGTGTTCCCTGCCAGCCTTCCTGCAGCAGCCAGCTTCGGCAGCACTGCTAACAGCACCACAGCTGCTGATTCTGCAGCAGGCACCTACTGTACAGTGGGCACCCCCACCCAAAAAGTGACTGCTGAGGTGCTCACAGCGAGGCACAGGGGAACCCCAAAGTCTCAGCAGAAATGCGGTGCCTTGGTGCAGATCAGCCCCTCCTGGGTTCGGATTTGTTGCAAACAGAGCTGCAGGTCTAATCCCGGGGGAGCTGCCAAGTGATCAAACAGCAAATTGTGCCCGAGTCCCACGTACCTTCCCTGCCCACTGCCTCCCACCCTGCAGACAGTGGTGTGCACCTGGGAGGAGACACGATTTCTGGTACCACTGTTGGGGCTCTCGTAAATGCTGGGGAAGGAAAAGCTGAGAATAGCACTTGCCCCTCCTCCTCCTCCCACCTTGTTTTCTCCGTGGCTGAAAGGCCGGTGATCTGCTTTCTGTGATCAGGTGGGTTGATGCTTCCTGGTGTTCCCGTGGGAACTGGGACTTTCAGGGGAAACATCAGCTGCCCCGTCACTAGTGAGCACCCAGACAGTGCCAATTCTGTCCCCACGAGGTCTCCATCAGCTTCAGCTCCATGGCGGAGGCTGCAGCGTGCCCGTCTGTGGCTTTGCAGATCTCTTTCCTCCTCTGCAAAACAGCGCGGAGGTGCAAAGCTGTGGGGGTTATTACAGCAGGGTGGTGGGAAAAGGTATCCTTCAGTTAAAAACAGTGCTATTTGGGTCATCCCCTCCCCTCCAGGCTGCCCCCAGCACCAGCCTGCTCACGCTGTTGAGACAGACACAAATTTCCGGAGGTGCCAGCCAGATTCCTTGAGACTGAGGGAGAGCCAAACCAAAATAAATCTGATGTAGCCGGGTGCTTTAATTTGCAGGAGGAGCTGAGCAGCAGCAGGCTGGTTTCCAGCTGAATCTTTCCTGCTGTATCAAGCACAAATTCATCAGGTATTCCATTTCCTGGAAAAAAAAAAGAAAAAAAAAAGAAAAAAAAAGAGTAGAGCTATTTTTCCCTCTGACATGGTGAATGCAATTACCTAAGGCATGGGAGGCTGAGATAACTCACTTATTCAGCCCCCACTCTCCAAAGAAAGCATCATCATTCTGTCAGAAAAGGCTTTAAAACCCAATTCACATCCTGAATGCTAAAACATTGCCACATACAGAAGCTGTCCTTATGATCTCCACGCACCAGCTGCAGCATCACAAGCAAAACACACTCACAGACAGGGCAAAGTTTGTTATTAGCAGGGCCATATACACCGTGCAAGCTCCAGCAGGGGTTTGCTGACCCTTCTCCCAGTGTGATTGTCCTTGTCCTTCAGGAGCAATTCCCGGCACAGCAAAGCCCACTGGCATCCTTTTAGCAGTGTGGGAGCCATGCTGGGGCTGGGGAAACGTGCATGGGGAGAGTCCCAGGCTCTGTCTGTTTGGAGAGTTCAGTGAAGGGAAGCCATAAGCCTGTACTTGCCCCCAAATTCCATTTAGGCTGCGCTCTCCCACCTCTTCTGCCCTTACATAATGGAGAGTGGAGTAATGACTTTCAGCAATGCTGTTGGAGTGGCAGCAGTCCAATTCTGGACTATGGTTGTTTTCTTTTTGTTGGTTTGGTGTTTTTTTGTTGTTGTTGGTTTTTTTTGTGTGGTTTTTTGTTTTTTTTTTTTTTTTTAATGATGGGGAGAGAGCAGGTTGGCAGAGGGGAGAAAGCATCAGTTTGGTTTGTGTGCAATCCCTGTTTTGCTCTGGGAGCTTTAGAGGACAGACACATTCTTCCATCTCCGCTAATCCTCCTCTGATACAGAGGATTTTCCTGCCATTAAATGATAGCTTGTGAGAAAAAAAATGCCAACTTTTCAGGGGCTGACTCGCATGGCTAATGGCAGCCTCATGAGCAGGAGGGAGGACACAGCCACTGCCCAGCCAGGTAAGCAACGCCTCTGGATGATTTCTGTTGGGAATTTTAGTTTCAGCTATTTGATCCTAAGCTGGTTACTCTCCTCTGTACCACCACCTATTTCCTGGGGAGGCAGCCAGTCTATTGCTGTTGGTGACCTTTCCAGTCTATTGCTGTTGGTGACCTCTCCCCACATCAGATAACAGGAACCTGACCTTGGCACGGCTGGTGGGGAGGATGCGGATGAGCTCCTGAAAAGCAGTGGCAAAAAGCTGCAGGATTCCCTGAGAAGGTCAGTGGTGGAAGAAAGATACTCACCAGGAAGGTGCTGGGGACTTCTTCAGTTCGAAAGTGTGTGACAGAAGAGCTTTTTTCTTCATCTTCCTTTCTAAACATAGATCTTTCTGTGGACAAATGATACGGGGAAATGACAGAGGATGAAACCTGTCTCTGTTCTTCCCGTGTGCTTTTAGATCCCTCAAGTTTGCTTGCCAGACCTGAAATGCCACTAGGGAATAATCAAGGTAATGTTTGCCATCATTTTAAATGGTGAGTATACTCTTATTCTTCATTACCCAGTAGTAGATTAGACAGATCATTTGGAAAGGTGGTGGTTAAATACTCAATTATTGCAATCATTCAATCATTGTCTCTTTACTCTTCTTAAAACTCTGCAACCTTTTTTTTTTTTTTTTTTTTTTTTTTGGTCTCTCACTGTTTCTTCCAAATACTGAATTACTACAGTATTTAAAAGAGCAAAAGAGATCGTCCCTGGGGAAATTTGTTTATTCCTTAGTGCCACAAGTATTTTTTACCTTACTGTTATATTTCACTGTTCTTCTAAAACATGCATTTCATTTGAGCTGGAGGCATCTTCCAGCTGCTGCCCTGTCTGTGAAGACAGCATTAAAAGCAAAGAACACCCTTTCTGGGGAAAGAGTAAGGTGAGAAAGGTGGGAATGTTTAAGGCTATGTTGGTCAGAGATCAGGGGAAAGCTAATCTCCTGTGCTCTGACCCACAGCTCTCCTGAGGGTTTAGTGGAGATCAGGCAGAGAGTGTTTTCCAACTTCCTATGCAAGAGAAAGAGGGAGAAATTGCTACAAAGAATGCTGTGCTGAGGGGCATTTCTGGTCCTCAAGTGCTGGCTTTCCATGTTCTGCACAATGCAAAGAGTTACACTTATAAACAGAGATCTCAGAAGTCTGCTGTGAAATGCCACTTGCAGAAGACCCAGATTTGGCACTTGTGTATAAGGAAAACAGGCTGGATATGGCTTTGATATGAATATTTCCTTAATTGAGTGATTAGAGAAGAAGCAGGGAGGGGAAGGAGGGGATCTGGCTATCAACAGACTTGTTTCTACCCTGCACACAGTGCACACAGCAGTGGGTGCAGGTCTGCTCTGAAGGCCAGAGATGTGACTGAGCCTGGGGCAGCTGGGTTTAAGTACTGAACCTGCTCAGGACAGTCTCACCTGTAGGACAGCCTATGCACATATGCCCCTCTGGATGTCACCCTGAGCCCATACAAGGCTCTCTCTCCAGCAGCAGCACTCGCATCCATCGTTTTCCAGACAGCCACCTGCAGTCAGACATTTGGGAACAGGCAAATCCTTAATCTGCCTGGCCCTCAGTTTATGTAACTGCCTGACAAAAACAACATATGCCCCTGTTGGCAGGCGCTGGGGTGGGCTGGTGCAAAGGGTAGGGAACAAGGCAGCCCCTGGGCAGGCTGAACAAAGAAAGAGCAATCTGAGCCCAGTGTGTCCTCCCCTTCTCTTGTCCTTGGGCTCCTCATCTGCTGTCCTCCCAGGGCCCTGTCTGAAGGAGACTTTCCTTTAGCTGTGGCTGTTAGATAAGGGCTCAGGGAAAAAGGAGGAGAGCAGACAAAGAAACAAAATGACAACCTGCCTGAAATCCTTCCCACCTCTCAGAGTCCTTCACTATCATTTACCCTTGAAGGGAGGCTGTTTTGCTAATTCTCCAGTCACGATAGCGTGGCCAGGCATGATGGGACCCGAATTTTGATGAAGAGGCCACAGTCCTTCTGGCATGTTCTTTCTGTGTATCTAAATCCCTCTTCCACATGCAATAATGACCAGGATGGTTCAAACAGAACCATCTGGGCAGTTCCTGGATCTATGCCCTTCAGTGGGGACCTGCCCAGCAACTGGTTTTGCAAAGTCTCCTGCATGCAGAAGCCACAGGCGGTGTAAACTCCTAAATACAGTCCTGTGCATGTTGCCTTTGAAAAGAGTGGAGGAAAGGCAGAGAAAGTGCAGCTCGAACTGTCATTTTTTCTGTACCTTAAAGCCTCAGGGACTGTGACAATGAAAGCTTGACGCTTGCTGAAGCTGATGCTTCCTGGCATATCACCTCACAAGTCTGTCTTAATAAAAATGCCCACTGGGAACACAGCTGCAGTGGGCAATCACTGTGCTGCAAACTGCAGGGAGGGGCAGCCCAGCTGCAGGGAGCTTCCCTGTCCACACACTCAGCAGGAGTTGGGGGGGAAAGCCTGGCCCTTGGGGCCAGACGTGACCACAGCAGTAGCAGCAGCAGCAGCAACATGATCCCAGCAGTTCTTTTAATAAAGGTGGTTGTTTCTTCTCATGTTTCTTTTAGGGGGAAAAAAAAGAAAAAAAAGAATAAAAAAAAGGATTATTCTTGTGTGGGAGCCAATAAACTGCAGCAGAAAAACTGCTGTCAGGAGCAATAGTACCATTTCCTGCTAGTGATTAGTTCTCTGGTGTGGCTGCTCATTTTGTTGAGCAGCAGGTAGGATACGCCCGGGAGAGCAATTACAAAAGGGGCTCTGCCTTCAGTTCTTCTTCTCTAATGAGTTTATTTTCATAGAATCAGAGAACGGCTTGTGTTGGAAGGGACCTTAAAAATCAGTTCCAACCACTCTGCACACCTTCCACTAGACCAGGTTGCTCAGTGCTTCATCCAACCTGTCCTTGAACATTTCCAGGGATGGGGCATCCACAACTTCTCTGGGCATCCTGTGCCAGTGCCTCACCACCCTCACAGTAAAGAATTTCTTCCATATACATAACCTGAATTTCCCCTGTTTCAGGGGCAAAAACTATTTTGCATTTAAAAAAATAAATCATTTTTTCAGATTTTTTTGACTGGATGTTTTTTCCCCACAAAAAGAGACTGTGTCCCTTTTCTTTTGTTCCTCTCTGATTTCTCCCCAAGAGCTTTCTTCTCTTCCTTGTTGTGTACCCACCTGTGTGGGACTAACCTGGAAAGAAACAACAGCCACATACCTCTCATGCCAGGCTTTTAAAGGACAAAGTGGATGTTCCCATCAAACATAAAGCACTATGGTGACTGGCTTGAGAACTGGCAAAACAGTAAAAACTGTGCTGAAGGTGCAGATGTTTCATCTATGATGAGATCATGAAGCGAGCAGTTGAACAATGTATCCTAATTTGTTTTTAGTCATGCTGTTCTACCAGTACACACTGGGAATGTGTTTTCAAACACTGTACTACATCCTTCAGAGCTGATAGTTCCCCTTCCAGTGCTGCACTGGCTCTGGTGGAGAAATGTTATGTTGAATGAACAAAGGAAAGAAGCAAAAATCATGACTTTGACATATCCCCAGGCAATCAGCTGATCTCCCCCTGCTCACTGCCTGACTCAGCGTACACTGTCCTCCCCTCTTCCCCATACAGAAATACTGACATAAACCATAGATGCTGGCCTTGAAAACATCTCTGCCTGCTCCCTGGCCAAAAAAATCTCTACCTTCTGCCTGGCCAAACCATGTCCCCACTAACCTGTAGACAGACCAGTCACAGAGACACTAAGAAATACTGAAGTCTAGGTGGGCCCCCTCTTGGGGAGAGCAGTGAACCAGAGATGATGTTCTAATGACACATATTCTCAGTGGGTTTAAAAACCCCCACAGAAGATTGTTGGGAATCCTTCAAAAGGGCTCGTTGGTCAGCACTGGTGTACAGGTGGCACTTAGCCTGGCTGGAAGGGAGGCAGAGACAATGTAATTTCTTTTTCCTGTGGTGACTAACACATTTGCTAACAGTGCATCCCTACTCTCTCCTGCCACGCCTCCGTGGGGATGGCGCGTTCCTCCCCGGCAGTGATCCTTTGGATCCCTCATGCCCACGGGGTTTGGGCCTGTGTCCGGTCCTGCCCTCCCAACTGCGTGTGCACCCAGGAGCGGAGCTGCTCCGTCCTCTGTGACCGCGCCGGCCTGGGGCAGATCCCCAGCCAGTTCCCTTGCGAAGCCTCTTCGATCAACCTGGACAAAAACAGCATCAAGTTCCTCTCCGAGAGGGCCTTTGGGACCTTGCCTTCCCTCAAATCCCTGTCGCTCAACCACAACAACATCTCCTTCATCACCCCGGGGGCTTTCAAGGGGCTGCCCAGCCTGACCGAGCTGAAGATGGCCCACAACGAGTACATCCGCTATCTCCACACGCGCACGTTCACCGCCCTCAGACGGCTGGTGAGGCTGGACCTGGCGGACTGCAACCTCTTCAACATCCCAGACAGGATCTTCATCGAGCTGCCCGCGCTGCAGGAGCTCTTCTGCTTCCAGAACAACTTCCGAAGGATCCCAGGCGCCATCAGGGGCATGGAAAACCTGACCCACGTTTACCTGGAGAGAAACAGGATCGAAGCGGTGGCCTACAACTCCCTGCAGGGCCTGAGCAAGCTGAAGTACCTGAATCTGCAGGACAACAAGATAAATGTCATTCACGAGCGAGCCTTTCAGGCCTGTCAGAAGATGGAGTACCTGTACCTGAACGACAACTTGATCAGCGAGCTTCCAGAAAACTCCTTTGATGGCCTGAGGCGCCTGAAGATGCTCAACCTGGGGGGGAATTTTCTCAGGAACATTTCCAACACCTGGTTCAGGGACCTGGGGGAGCTGGAGATCCTCTACCTGGACCGCAACAGGATCAGCTACATCGAGGAAGGGGCTTTTGAGAACCTCACCAGCCTGGTCTCGTTGCACTTGAACAGCAACAACCTGACGACCCTGCCCTTCTCCGTCTTCGAGCCAGTGTATTTCCTCGGGCGGCTGTACCTCTTCCGCAACCCCTGGGAGTGCGACTGCCGCATCGAGTGGCTCAAGGAGTGGATGGAGAATTACAGGCTTGTCAGGGATATTCCTTGTGCCTCCCCCTCCTCAGTAGCCGGGATTGACCTGACAGATGTGCTCTACGAGAGGTCGCCGGAGGGTTATTGCCTCGACCCGGTGGAGCTGAACATCACGTCTGAGGGTCCGACCCCAAGTGAAGAGCCTTGGTCCACCACAGAGAGCAAGTTCAACAGCCTTATCTCCAAACTCTTGCTCCAGATGGGCCTTCCTGAAGAGGTGTCAAACGCCACTGAAGTCTACAGTAACGCCACTCAGCTGGATGGACAGACCGAAGGGGTTTCTTCCGGCGTGGGGGAAAACAGTATCGAGGCTGACTCCTCTTCTTTTTACCTCCCAGCACTTTTTACAGTGATTGTTTTGCAGTGCAAATAGTCCAAGGGCTGTGTGGACCGTGGGTCCTGCTTAAAGCATTTAGTCCTTGCACCTACTTAGTCACTAGGGGAAGTTTGTACTGCGGGCCTCTGATACTCAACTGGCTCCAAACTCTTCCAGGCTGGGTTGGTTGGATCTGGCTCCAGATTCCCCTGGGAGCTGGTGGGATCTGGTTCATGTCTAGGTCCCACTCTGGGTGGGAAACCTGCCCTTTGGGTGTCTCAGAGCCTCCTGGATACCCACAGAGCTCTGTGGAAGATGAGTAGCAGCAAGGCTGAGTTTTGCCTAGAGAGACTTGTGATGTTCCCTGTACCTCAACAGGATTTGGATCCTTTCTCCCTCTGCTATCCTGGCACAGATGCAGGAGAACCAGATGGACCCATGTTTGTCAAAACATTCTTCTCTGAGGCAAAGCTACTTAACAACATACTTATTAGTGTCATTTCAATGTATTAATTTTATTCAATTAATATTTTGTCTCAAGGAATATACTGTTTTTATTTGTAGATTATTTCATGGCATGGCAGCAGGGGCAGAGCATGGTGATGACAAATGCAACGGGGCTCTACTAAATATTTTGTATTTCCACCACGAATGTGTAGCACATAGTGTGTCATATTATGTCATACTAACCAACCATGCTCTCATTTTCTTTTATATGGCACCTTACATGTTTTATCTTTGAAATCTTCAATGAAAGCTGCTAATATGACCAGAAAGAATTATAATGTTTTATGTATCAAAGCACATTAATAAAATAATTTGATATTTTACTCACAAAAATAAATTAACTTCTTTTAACTGTTTTTTTTCAGATCCTTGAATAGTTCTGGTGGGTTTTTTTTGTAGGCTACTCAAATGGGTGCATATGAGTGTTCTTTCGTGGTCTAGAGCAAATGGCAAGCTGTTTATTGCAGCATAAGTACTTTCACTTAGAGCCTGACCACATTTATATCTGTGTTAAGCAGCAACACTTTGAAATAGAAGTGACTATATAGAAATACATTTCTGTGATTTTTAACTGTATCAAATCATTATACATGGCTTATCATACTATGATGTACATGTTCATATGATATGATGCAATATATACAAACCTTTATTAGTGCTAAAATGTCATGAAGGAGGAATAAAAATGGAAATTAATTTTAAGCAACTATCGAAATATTTTCCAAATCCCCCTTTTACCCCCCACACCTTCCCTTTCCCAACCAATTGAACATGAATGTGGCTTCCTCCCCTGCCCTGAGGGTGCTGGAGTGGCAGCAGCGGAGTGGGAGCTGCCCTGGCTCATGCTTTGCTGGGGTGGTGGTTCAGTGTGGACATCACAGTTGGCTAAACCCAACTGAGATGAGCTGCCCTTGCCTCTGCCCCTTCCCCCAGGCACACACAGGATGGACTTTGGGCATAGAACAGCTGAAAAATGGTGGGTAGTCTACAAATTCATGCATGAAGACCATTTGCTAATTGCTCCTGTGCCCTCTTACATCTGTGATTGCCTGGGATAACCAGGGAAATAAATGAACTTTTTCAAAGAGTGCTCAACCCCTCACCAAAGGTGCCTTGGGTCAGGTCTGTTCAGGCTGGCCAGGCCAGGCCAGCTGTGAGTGAGTTCTGCCCTCAGGATCAAGCATCACTGGCACCAACAACCCCACAGAGGGTCCCACAGCCCATAGGGAAAACAGCTCTGGGGAAAACCAACATGATCTCCTGTGCAAAACAACTGTGAGCTCCTCAGTCTCTGGAGCAGCTGCTGCACGAACTAGGGAAGCTGCCTTTTTGCCTGCATGTTTTTCCAGCAAAAAGGTGGCATCTCCAATGGCTTCACTACCACGTGCCTTGGGACATCCTGGTTTGGCCTGCGGTGCTCTGTCCAGAAAGAGCTACTTCTTTCTAACTAGCACCAGAGATCTCCAGAGGAAAGCTGAGTACAGGGAAAGCCAAACCTTCCCTGTTGCAATGGCTCCTCAGCTTTCTGTAGCTCAACCACAGTTTCCCAGGGGGGGAAAAAAAAAAAAAAAGCCAGATGGTTTGATAAATGCCTATTTGACCTGTTCCGTGAACTAAATTCAATGAGTTTGGATTTCCAGGCTATTTATGAATCCATTAATCTTCTTAAGTGCTAAATTCATCTGTGTATTATAAGAGGCTGTTTTTCAAACCCAGTCCATCCCAATGCTGTAGAGGCATATTAGGTTAAGGATGCCTTTACAGGAGTGGTATTTCATCCTGTCAGGGGAGGTTTATCAATAGGCTTGGCACAGATGGCAGGACACAAATGGTTGTATTTCACTTCCTATAAGTACGGATGCCTCATGATTGAATTGTTTTCATAACCCACATTTTTATTTTCTGTGCTGAAGTACATTAAAGCTGAAGATCGCCTTACTGTGCAATTGTTGAGTGGTTTTCAAGTCAATTACTGCTTCAAAGATGCTTCTGCTTTATCTGCAAGATGCGCATCCGAATATGAATCACAGAATCACAGAATCAATTGGGCTGGAAAAGACCTCTGAGATCACTGAGTCCAACCTTTGACCAAACACCACTGTGTCAACCAGGCCATGGCTGACATGTCCAGTTTTTCCTTAGACACCTCCAGGGATGGTGACTCTACCACCTCCCTGGGCAGCCCATTCCAATGCCCAATCACTCTTTCTGTGAAAAATTTCTTCTTAATGTCAAACCTAAACATCCCTTGGTGCAGCTTAAGACTATGCCATCCTCTTGTCCCATTGCTGACTGCCTGTGAGAAAAGCCCAACTCCCACCTTGTTCCAATCTCCTTTCAGGTAATTGTAGAGAGTGATGAGGTCTCCCCTGAGCCTCCTCTTCTCCAGGCTAAACATCCCCAGCTCCCTCAGCCTCTCCTCATACGACTTGTGCACCAGCCTTGTTGCTCTTCTCTGGACCTGCTCCAGCCCCTCAGTGTCCTTCCTGAACTGAGGGGCCCAGAACTGGACATAATTGCCTTTTTTTTTTTTTTTCCATTTGTTTTGAATCTTGTGATGAGAAAACAAGGTAAATTAGGAATCTGCCTTTTGCATGAACAGTGTGAGTTTTTTTTTATTTTCTTAGACTAGACTCTTGCTGCAAAATTGTGTTTCAGCCGGTAAACCTGAACCAGCTGTTGGTTACAAATTCATGGCTGAGAGTCCCTTCAGAAATCAATGCTGTTTTCAAAATCTGCCTCTGGACTGAGACACCTCCAGAAATGCCACAGAACTGCAGGGCACACCCAGCTGAGATGCCAGTCTCAGTTTACACTGGCTTTGGGACACTGATGTCACTGTGCTGTGGGCTGAGGTGCTCATAAAGCAGGTTCTGACCCAGGAGGGTGCAGTGCTGAATTGAAAAGCACCACAGTGTGGTTGCACTCACATCCCTCCATGCCTTGCTGTCCATGCACTGGGGAGAGCAAACCTCTTATGGCCTGACAGTGACGGGGTGAGCCTTTCATGGGTGTTCACACTGATGTCTTTCAGTTGAAGCAACTGATTCCCATGTGGGGAACGATGCTGTTGTAGCTCTCAGCCCTTCAGCAGGGCTCCAGGTTACAAAACCATCGCCCTGCACAGATACCCCTGTCCCAGGTCAGGCAGACACTGGGGTAGGAAACTTTCAAATAATTTTTTATTTGATGATTGATGGGTCGGATTTGGTTGCAGGGACTTCCAGCAAACTGACAGGCAGGGAAAATGGCTGAAAACTTCTGCCAAACCAGTGTCTGCTTGGACTAACTACAAACATTTTCAAGTGATGCTCCCAGTCCTGCCCTCGGTGCCAGATGCTGGGAATTTACTTGAAGCAGTGGGGAGGGATGGTCATGAGTTGCCCAATGTTTGGGCAAACCTCTGACTGAAGTTTATGCAGAGAGCTGGTGCTCCCAGAGTGAAGCATCTGAGGTCCTGACAGAATGCAATTTGTTCTAATGTGTAGTACCTGGAACACAGAGCTCTTCACTGGTGCAACTGCACTTTATGCTTTAGGATGGGTACTGTTATATTAGAAGGGAGAAGTTGTCAACAGACATTAAAAAAAACCCAAACCAAAAAAAAAAAAACACCAACCCAATCTGATTTTGGATATCATCTCTTTGTTTCAGAATTCTGTCCCTGTGTTGCACTCCTGGAGGTCACACTTGGTGTTTAACATGAATATTGTTATACCCTTTTTTATCTTTAAATTTAAAGCTGCTGCCAGTAACCTCCTGTGAAATGAAGCTACTGGATGTTTTGCTTATATTGTGGATTTTCATATTTTTCTGCTATGAAGTCCAGGGCACGAGGAATCACTGCCTTTTGCTAAAAAGACAGCATATCTGGCCAGCCGAGACTCAGGAACTTCATGGCCCATTTTCAAGTGCATTGTTATGCATTTTACTTAATTCTTGTCTTCACAACCTCTGGCTGACAGCTCTTAAAAAAATCAAATTTTAATTTCTTTTTTTTTTTTCCTGGTAATTTTTGCGGTCACAAATTCAAGAGGAACCAAATCAACTGAGCAGAAAACTCCTTTGAAGTATATGAAACCTTGCAAGTAAAGAGCCTGTGGTGGTCACTCTTGCCCCAGTATGATCTTCAGACGACTGGGCTAGTTTGGTTGAGAAAAAAGTACTTCCTAGGTACATGACACAAACTCTTGTAAATGCCTCGTTTTGTAGAGTCAAGGTATGGGCTTGTTGCAGAATAATAATACTGGTCCTTCCTTTTCACCCCACCAAAATCTGGAGTTTGAAGAATCTTCTGCAGTGACCTCCAAAGCAGTTTTAAAAGAGCTTTATGGAAAATGATAACCATGGAATAAAGGCCACAGGTCATAACAAAAACCAAACCAAACCAAACCAAACCAAACCAAACCAAAGGGCATCACAAGTATTACTTTAAAGAAAAACAGCTAATTTTTAAATCAGAACTAAATAATCTTAGTACTGAAAATGCATAAGGTCTAAGAAGCACCCCTCTCCAGGGACACTCCCCACTGCCCAGTTGCTGGACCAACTTTAGATTTTTACATGACAGAGAAGCACCTATAGAACAAAACCTTTGGTGCAAGATCAGCACCAAAGTTCTATTTGTCATGGGACAAGGCTGGTAGTTTAAACTCTAATATAAAGATGAACACACAAAATAGATATTTCTGAACAGAGAAATATCTCTTACCCAAAGCCTGATTTTGTTGACCCTGTGGTTAGTTGAACCAGTCTGATCTTGTACTCTGTGGTTAGTTTTAGCCTTGAATGCAAGAAGTTCATTACTTCTGCAGTTTTTCTTACCTTTGACCTTCACCACATCCTGTGATTTTTATTGTACTTCCTTCTTCTTCTCCTCTCTGTCTTTTAAAGGACTGATTTAGAGTTAATTCTTAACTTGCCCAGCATAAATCCAATTTTAAAAAGACCTAAAACTTCCATTAGTTTCTCTATACACACCTGATGGTTTACTTTTCATGCACATCCTACGTATTTGTTTTTTTGATTAACAGCGAATTTCACTTTGGTCTTGTTCAGCATCTAAACCAGGGGTTTTGACCTGTGACAGGAGCTTCTTGATGTGCCTGTAGATTTGCTCTGGGACAAGCTTAAGGAGCCCTTTTTCTGCCTCCTTGTTTTCCACACCCTCCTTTCCTTGGCTGCAAGTGCTTGTTCCTGCTCCAAGCCAAAACCTGCCTGTGCCCTGATGGTGCTGCTGCTGGGATTGAACTGGATCCCTGCAATGGCCCAGTTAAAACCAACACTTACTCTTTCCCTCTTTTTTTTTTGGTGTTTAGGAGCCCTATAATTTCCTCTAAATTTTTTACTGTTGGGGTTGGGCCATAAGTGGGTTAAACTGGGGATAATAAGAATAAAATGTGATTGTTGTATCTGAAAGGGGGACAAGCTAAATGGGAACGATGACACTCCACTGCTGGTTTGCACCGTGTGATTTACTGGTGCCAGCAAGGACCTGGTGCAAGGGTACAGGGAGAGGTGTTCTCTTTATTCAGAACCCAAATAAATAACAACTGAATTTAGGAAACACTTCAGCAAAACAGGCCCTGCACTACAGTTTAAGACACTGTAAAAATTTTGCTCCAGCTGTAGATGGGTGAGATGGGATTATGCTGGGAACTCTGCAGGGCATGCCTGTAGATGAGCAACATGGAGTGTGGGCATGAATTTTTGAATAATATGTTTATTTTTTACTTCTGTTCTGCTTAGAGTGAGGGCAGACTCACAGGCACAGGGATATTGGGAAGAAGTCTAGGGGGTCTTGCGCTTTATGAAGCAGAAAAGGGGACAAGCAGGAATCACCCTGGTGAGGTGAGGATTTGCTGGACTCACAGCAAACTGTGTCACACAGGACGGTGTAAAAACATGTGTGGCTCAAGGGGGTTTTACTTCTGGGTCTTTGATGCTGAGAACAAAGCTGTGAGTGCACAGTGCCAGGGGTAGGCACATGGGCAAATGTGATAAATCAGTAACAAAAGGACAACAACTCACTGTGTGCACGTAAATTGGGATGGAATTGGCAGTAGCAATTCCTCACTGGGCTGAATTATCATGTCTCCATGTGCTGTGACAATGAGAGATGCATCACACACTAAGTGGACAGGCAGCTTCTTGATGTATGAGACTGGCAAAGAGCCAGAAGAAAAAGTATGGAAATAAATGATAAACTTGCAATCAGACAAAGCTGGTTGTAAATATCAGTGCTGAAACAGGTGATCAATTATTTTAATAGGCAAAAAAAGTAGCAGTGAATTTGCAGATGCAGAATTTTTTTAGGTCAGTAAAGCTTAAAGGAGGTGTTGGTGAATTCCAAATTATTTGAAAGCCAGGTAGTTTGTAGCAATATGACAGATAACATAGAAGTTGGCATGTGTAAGGTAATACATATGGGAAGACACCACCTCAATTGTTCAGGTGCATGGCTGGGTCAGGAAGACCTGAGAATTGCTGTGAAGAGCTGGTGGATCAACTGACATCACAGAATAAACAAAATACTGTAAGTAACAGAGGTTGGGATAGGAAAACCAGTAAATAATGCAATAGGCTATTCTGCCTTTTACTAGTGCATCCTCACCTGGAGTGTGTCCAGTTTAGGTCTTGAACATCAGAAGACACATAGGAGCAATAAGGTTTGGCGACAGAAGTACATGAGGACGAGTCATGGAACTAAGAGTTCTCATTATCCAGGAGTGAAAAGACTGGCTTTGTTTAGGAGAGACCTAGAGGGTGGTAAGTAAGTCCTACAGGAGCTACAAAGATCCTTTTGTCTCCTTTAAAAGTTATCCACTGCTGCACAGACTGTGGGCAGTGTGGGACACAAATGACCACGAATTATACAGATGAGTAAGACAAGGCCACAGTGACCTGCACCATGGGATCCCCTGGGGATGTGGAAGCTGACTTTGGTTCTTAGAGCTTTTCTACTTTCCTCCTCCTGGCTGTCACTTTTAAGAGCAGAGCTGGGTTTCTGTGTCCTTGGCTCAGACCTTGTCTATGGTGGGTCCTCCAGCGACTTCTGACAGGCACTAAAACCTGACTGTGGATGCTGTGACACCTGAGGTCCAGCTCAGGACACATCTGGCCAAGGTTAACAGAGCACAGAAGGCATTTATGCCAACACCGACCAATAAGAATCACCATGGAGCCTTCAAGAATATTATATATGGAAACAACTTTTTTGAAAGGCAACTTTTTTTGTTAAATCACTAAAATTGGACAAATCACAGAAGGATAGAATGGTTTGGAAGGGACTTTGGAGATCATCTAGTCCCTGCCATGGGCAGGGGCACGTTCCGCTAGGTCAGTTTGCTGATCCAGCCTGCCCTTGAACACTTCCAGGGATGGGGCATCCACAGCTTCTCTGGGCAGCCTCACCACGCTCACAGAGAAGAAACTTCTTCCTTAGATCTGATCTAAACCGAACCTTTTTCAGGTTGAAGCCATTCCCCTTGTTCTGTCACTACATGCCCTTGTAAGAAGTCCCTCTCCAGCTGTCTGGTAGGTCCCCTTCAGGTACTGGAAGGCTGTTAGGAGGTCACCCTTAAAAAAAAAAAAAAAAAAAAAAAAAAGAGTGTTTGTCAGGAACAGTTTGGGAAACAATGACAAACCAGCCAGAAGGCAAATGCAGGGACTGCAGGAGAGGGAGAGAGGCAACACAGTTTAAAAAACAATGCCCCAGAACCTATTAACTGGAAATAATTGGTGCTAGAAACAATTACAAAGCCACCTACACCCCACAGACTGCAAGGTCCCAGATTTTAAGCTCTGTGAGCAGCTTCCTTGGCACAGTTAAGACTTCCTGGTGAGCATCTACCCTCAGCCAAGAAGAGCCTCCTTCCTTCTTCCAGCCTTGGGAATTTCTTATTTCTCAGCCTTTGGTCAATGGAAAAATCTTACACAGGATGCTGCCTGTGCAGCTTAGTATTACAAGTGCTAGTTAGTGTTTAATAATGCTGATTTAAGTAAAAGCCACGCCAGCATCTACAACACTTACTGAAATCCAGATTTGAGGACTAAACTTACTGTCATGGGGTAAAAACTCTGATGAAACCCCAAGTTAGCTCTGTAATACTAAGCTGCACAGGCAGCAGAGGAATTGTTAACACCTGTATATTGTGGTATCTCTTTGCAGCCTTGGCAGTCTAAAACACGTGGTGCCAGGTCCTTCCCCACACAACTCACAGCCTGAACAGATCACACCTGATGATGCAGGAGGTGTGAAGTGACTTACCCTGTCTTGCACAGCAGCTGGTTCCTGGAGCCAAGCACAGCTCTCACGTTCCCAAATCTGCTGCTCCTGTTTCTGAGCCTTTGACCCTTTATTTTTTCTGTAGGCAACTTACAACTGTTTGTTCATTTAATCCTACTGTTGAATTTCTATTGAAATGTCCCTTATAAATCCAAATTAGGTTGGGTAGGAACTCTATGAAGAGCATGTGGAGGTTCAGGGATTTCCAAGTGACAAGAAGAAAAGAACCTGGTAATTAAAGCATCAGTTTAGAGTGAGCAGCAATGTCACCTCACAACTGCACACAACCCAGGACACTTCGTGAGGCTCAGGCAGAGAGGATCTTCTCCTTGTGTAGATCCTGAAAGGTCCTTTCCAGTGGGAGACTCAGCATGTGAACACCAGACAACCCCAGAGCCCATGACACAACCCAGCGACAACAGGCAGGAATGGGGAAGTAGATGGTGAAACCCCAGAGATCTCTCACTTGCATTAATTGTTTTAATGATCAAAACAGAGAAATATGTTAAAAACATATTAATGAAAATACATGGCTAGACGAAAAGCCAAAGTTTCTTGAATTATTTGGAGTCTTTCCGTTGCCTTCAAGGGATTAATATCACACTGAAGGCGTATTCCAAATTACAGCCAGAGGAAAAACATTGAGCTCAGCAACACATACACACAGGAAAGTTCAGTTTAAGCTTTTTATTTCCTACCTGAAGTCTTGCTAAATTAAAAACACAAACTGTGACAAGACAATATTGGCAGAATGGAACCCTCAAACTGCCAGCACTGAAGCCCCTTGGAGGATGACCCGTGCAGGGGCAGATGCTCCAGCTGCTAAAATCAACCAGGTATTTTCCTGCAGGGAGGATCTCTCTCCTCTTCCTTCCCTAACACTTGGGAAACACAGCAAAGCCTTTACTGAAATGCTTGTTCTGATGAGTGGAAACCCAGAATATTTTGCTGGAGAGTCATCACCATTAGCTAACTTGTGAATTCTGGAGACAGATCTGGTTTTTATTCACTACAGAGTTTATCTTTAGGCATTTTTTTTCCTAACAGTAAAAGAAAAAAAAAAGTTTTGAAATTTTTTGTAATAAATCGAAAACAACCTTGTGGAATTTATTTTCTTTCACCTACTGGGTAACTTCATAAATCTTTACTGATTTATTAGCCAATAATCTTCACTGCCTTATGGTTTTATCTGTCCAACAAAAATGGCTGTAAGGCAGAGTAAGGAGATGCCCAGACACTGAAATTGTTGAATTTAGTGAAAAATGACTGAACTTTAAAAACTTAATTTCTACGTAAGCCTGGGGTGGATTCTTCAGCATTCAGTACTATGTGCTGTCGTAACCTGCAATGTTTACTGCTTATCAAGACAAATATTCTATAAAATAATTCATTGATCTCTCAACCCCACCTCTCCCTTTGGCTACAATGGATATGAATAGTCAAAGGCCTTTTGTAAGAAGGATTGCTATGGGATACAGTTGTTTGAAGCCCATTTTCTGACTGGTAGGAAAACACACCTCAAAATCAAGTTTCTGGGTGTGATGTCACCTGCTCCCCCCCTCAGTTAAACAAAGACGTACCCAAGTAGGAGCCAATTCTGCTATTCTGCATCTACTTAAATTTCCTGTGTTCAGTGAATTAGTCCCAAAGCAGGTCTGGGCACGGGCTGACACCCTGGAATTCTCCCTGCTCTGCCGCGTCTCTCTGTTAAACCCCTGGTCATGGTTTTGATAAATTCCAATTTTTATAAATTCCAGTCAGTTAACTGTGTCAGTCAGCACAACCACGTTATCCCGGATAATTTCGGGACACGTCCCATCACCCTGACAATTCTGTGAAAAATGGTGAAGGCTCCATCTGCATGGCTGGCAGCGGAGAAACACAGACTCATGTTGCGGCTTTGAGATGAGTTACACTGAAAATTAGCAAATTCCTCCTTTCCTCATGGCTATTTTCTTTATGTAGACACTAAAAACAGCTATGGCTACTGACAGGGGAAAATCTGCGAGTACTGCTGTGCATTGCTCAACATCAACTCTTTCAAGGATACAGCGTTCAGTCATCTTCCACAACACACACCCGGGCTCAAGTCACACAGTAATCATAAGAACATAAGATGTGGCCAGATTTAATATTCTCATTCCTGATCACCCCATGGCAGTCGCTATGGAGAGATTTAGCAGGATACACGGACATTTGTACAGGCCCCCCACCCCTGCCCCTTATTTTCGCTTAGAAAGGTTAAGATGACATGAAAAACAATCACTTTTCTGTCCAAAATCTTAACTGAGAAACTTATTTCTGAGGTAAAAATGAATTATTTATGTACAGGTCTGGAAGAGAGGCTTTTAAAAGCCTCTGAGGCTCAACTATAAGAAGCCAAGAATCTCCTGTACTTGCTCCAGTCCAGCTTTCACAGAACTGGAGCAGGAGACTGCTAAAAATCACTTATAGAGAAGAAAGTAAAAAATTACTATAGGTGCACTTACTATGTGTATCAGACAGTGAAAAAAAGACCCAAAACACTGTAAACATTTAAATGTTTGAAGTGCCTCTGCATTTTTTTGTGTAGCATGAGCAAAAATACACTCTCCTCTAACAATTTTTGTGCACTCCTCCTCACAGTATGGACACAAGGCACAGTCATGAAGAAATTTCTTCTGAATACTTTGATATGCACTTTCTGTTGTGCAGATATTTTAATTTATATGTGACTATTTCAAATAAGGTACAGCAGTTTCCTCGCTAAGAGTTATGAATATCTCGTAGCTCAGTAAAAGTGGTGAAGAAACTATTCTGAGAGACAGGTTTATTAAGGAAATGAATATGCTTTAGATAAAGAAAGCAGACTTTTTATGACACCTGCTTCAGCTCATCCTCTGTCAGTTTAGCTTATAAAAACAGATGACTCTTATTCAAGTTAGTAGAGATATGCCTTTCTCTATACTTCTCACAAATCCTTTTCTTTCAAGTATTTTAAAGCCCAAAATTGAGTCCTAACTGCCTTCATTAAAGATGTTGAGTATTATAGGTTTGCAAAACAACCCTGTGAGCTCTGGCAGCATTTCCAAGTATTTCTTTAAATAATAGCACCCCGAAATAATTTCCTTGCAGACAAGAACAAAAATGGAACAAATACTGGTTAGTCTGTGCTTTAAGTTTTCCTCATGGTTCCTGGAGTACACACACCAGCTCAACGCTGCTCGGGCTGCAACAATCTCATCTTCTACGGTGTCCTTTCAAAATCAACGGAGTAACCCTGTTAATGAAGTTTCTGAGGTAGGTAGTGATATTTTCACTTAAGTGGCACAGCATTTTTCTTGACCCAGACCATGTAAGAAGAAAACCCATGCAAAGACGTACAGAATTCACACCTGGTGGTGAGATTAAAAATGTCCCTCTGATTCAAAACAGTTGCACGCTGTGGGTTGCATGGCCAGGGTTGTCTAAACTAGGTTACCATTTCCATGCAATAATCTTACCACTCTGAGACATTGAGTAACCTAGTGTACTTTTATTAAGTAAATGGAAGCAGAGGTTAATGAACATTTATTGGACCAACTTAACACCTTGAAATCACAGGCATCAGTCAGACTGAGAGGCAGCATACTGATAAGATCAAGTTTTCTTTACAAATCTACGAGCCCCTGTACAAAAATAAAGTATAAAAGGGGCAAACAGAAACATTTGTTTCTTCCCAATCCCAGGGCTGCTTCTGAGGTCACATTCAGCATAAATTTAGAGAAGTCCGAGAGGCGCTCTAAATTATGCAGTGATATTTACAGTACTAGGAGGACCCTTCTCCAGTTGGAGATTGAAAAAAAATTAAAAATTGTAACATTAGCTCTGCACCTGCACGTCTTCCCTATGCAAGTGAAGCTTCCAGCTGAATTTATGCCCTCTATGTACCACACCAACAACAGAGATGCTTCAGAAGGGTTTGGGCAGGGCAGGAGGATCGGGCAGAACAAGGAGTCCTGGGCTTGCTCTGTGCTGAAACCTGCTCATGGGGCTCACTGGGTTGTGTGGATTGGCTGAACTTAAAGCCTGGGGGGGGGTTAATCCATGTTAAATCTTTTGCTACTGAAGGTTCCTACAAGGAAAACAGTCTGTGGTAAAGAGGAGGCAAGGACACGACGCTAACCGATGTGCTTTACAGTTTTTGTCTCTTGATAAAAGGTTATACAGTGAGAATAAAAGAAACAAAGCTCTCCAAGTCAGTCTTTCTACTGTGTAATAGCTCCACTTAAGAGAAGAAAAGCGTATTAGTTACATTAAATCACTACTTATTGTCATCTACATAAGGCAGAAGCACCCTCGTGGGCCTTATGAGTTTTCTTTCCTTACAAGCCGGATACACAGAAACTCCAAGAAATTCACATTAACAGAGTCAAAAGTGTGTAGTTCAAACATTTATGATGGACTGTACTCGAATTATCAAAATTACTTTACCTGTTAATTGTCATAAACATTTTGAGATGAAAAACGTGTCACTGAAGTCAGATACCAATGCTCACCAGAGAAGTTTGTATTTCTAACATCAGAAACACTCCACTGCTTGATTTTTCAGTAGGTCTTCCCATCTTTGTGCTTTACTGGGAAAAGAGGTAGTTCTGAGAGTGAATGAACCTTCGATGAGCTCAGCTAGTGTGTAACACTAACACTGCAACAGCTGATCCTACAGGAACACTGGCTAAGGTTCCTCCAGGACTAAAACAACACAGCACAACTACTTGAAAAATTACCTCTTACTCGCTAAATAGTTCACAGTTTGCACTATCCCCTTTTTCAGGGGCTAAATTCAGAATAGATGAGCACCTACTATTACTCTGATAGGTTCCCTCTTGCTTATCGAGGCCCACACTGATAGTTTCTCACGGGTTCGTTACCACAAAACTACAAACTCAAGGGACTCGGTTACGGTTCCGGTTTTGGGACACAGACACAGAACTGTGATTCCAGCTGGCTCAGCAGGTGGGGTAAAATGATGGATCAAGCTCCCTTCTGCACCATGGGCTGCAAGTTGGGCTGTGAATGCAGCTCAGAATAGAAACTTGCCTGCCCTGGCTGGATGGGAGGACACCTGGCCAGATCTAGATTCTACCCATGGACCACCTGACCTGCAGAAGGAGTAGGCAGGAAAAAACTAGCAAGAATTACCCCTATTATAAAGGTTCAACAATGAGAACCTTTTCCGATTACAGCCCAAAGAGCTGAAACAGCCCATGGATTGATTACAGCTGACAGTCCCACTCAGGATAAATCCCTTCAGAACACTGTATCATTTTAATACGAACACTAAACTTCATCCTGTACAACAGCACAGCCAACCAAAGCTCTGACGAGAAGTCATTTTAAGGAACACCTAAAAAGAGGTGGCAATGTTTGCTTCCCTTAACCATTATCACTAAAAATGCAAACCACCTGGGCCAGTGAGAGCACGAAGGAGGGAAATAAAGTGCCAGCTCAATGCATGGTTATATTTTCTTACTTGGGTCTGCCCTAATTCTAACTCTGTTGAACCTGTGCTGGTCCAGGCAGATCAGAGCCCCTGGACAGACTTGCAGGCTGTGCCCTACAAGGCCTTCCCTTACAGACTTAAAGACACTTCTTCTCACTGCACAAGTCACTGGTTTGTTCTTCAAACTCCCTGTGATGAAATGAAGGACCCAAAAGCATTTAATTGTTGAACACATAAAAGGAAGTATATTTAAAATAAAAAAAATTGGTCAGACTGTAGAGTCAATTACCATTTTTAAAGGAATTTACAGGGCTATTGTAGATGAGTCTTTTGGAATAGTCAGTTTATAGTAACGCCTAAACTGGTTTCTTCATTGCACAGTATTTTCTTTTAAAATGTGTGCATCTTTAAACAATTACATACATATTAAAAATCAGCAATTCTTTGCTTAAACTGAATTAAAACGTTAATACTCTCAGACAACACAGATCTGAAATGGTGAAACCAGTAATTGCCCCCTCCCACCTTACAACAAATTAAATTGAGACAAAATTACAAACACATTTCACTACATGATTATTATTAATAAAAATCAGTTTTTCTTTTTTTTTTTCCTTTTTTTTTTTTTTTTAGAAAGTTGCCCAAAATGCAAGGGATGTGCATAGGTTTACAACTTAGTCAGAATAATATTTTACTTTATTCCCTTGGGTACGTGTTCCCATGAACGGAATGTACTTTGCTGTAGATTACAGGTTTTATCAACACAGATACACCAACGGCATGAAACGCTTGCGACTGTCCACATGCATTAAGAGTCAAGACCCAATTTCAAATTTCTAAAAGTTTTACAGAGTTCTTCAAAGAGACAGTATCACATTATCTGGATGTTACACAAAAGTACTTAAAAATACTACCCTAGGAGAAAAAAACCCCCACAAAAACAACAAAACAAAAAAGCAGAAAAAAGGCCTTTAAAATTTATGAATTTGTTTCGTAACCACTAGACTAATTACTTCAAATAAATAAAGGAAAGCAAAGTGTTCCGATCCATAAAATCAGACTCTAAAAAGAATGTAGTGTTCCACCCCCAAGTTAAGGTAACAGAATCATATTATTATTACTATTAAAATAGATTATAGAAAGCAGCATCTATTTTGTGCAGTTTTTAGGGGCCCTTGAAATAAAAAGCTATGATTTCCAAAAATATAACATTCCAAAGGACTGAATAATACATATATTTAAAGATACATTTTATTAAAGTTTAGGAGAAATGATTAAAAAAAAGATACTGTCTCTTTAAATTAGTGTTTCATCTTTTTTTTTTTTCTTTTTTTTCCCCTCCTCCTATCTATTCAGACATGACAATAATTATATTTTAGGTCACACTACATCTAGGTAGTCTCTAGGGGCCAAGACCTGTTGACACAAGGTCAGTAACGAAGAGGTTTTCCATGTATGAGGTGGTTTCCCAGTAATGACAGGTTTGTTTGTTTGTTTGTTTGTTTGTTTCCTCAATTCTCTCATGCCCGGTTCTAGTAGACCCAGGAGACCGGGACCCACTGTGAGGCTGTACACACAAGCTCGATGGCTTCCTCCAGGTGCCTGATAGTCTCATCAATTTCATTGTTGATAATTGTTAGGTCAAAGTAGTGTGCATATGTTCTCTGTAAGATTTCCGACTCCTTCTGCAGGCGCTGAAGAGACTCGTCCTGTTCGCCGGGCGGGAAACAAAAGGGGAGAGAGAGAGAAGTTGGATCGTTTCGTGCTCTTCTACAAGAGCTCCCCGACTGCTGCTCACGGAGAAGGAAATGGCCAGAAGAGCCCCAGGGAGATCTAAGTGCTTTAGGTCCCCCTCCTACATCTACGGGAATAGCGCAGGAGAAACTTCCCTTTGGGCGCTGACACTCGAACAGCACTCGGTTACTGGCATTACTTGAGACAAAACAAAACACAGCTCTAGGTGTTAAAAAAGCGAGGTAGAGGATGGAAGCTTGGAAAGGCAGCACGGACATGAGGAACGGAGACCATATATGAAAAAAATGGACAAAATGCACAAATACGAGCTATTGGGCCTATGTCCCAGTGAGAACATGAGAAACTGGAGAGGGTATGTTGTCAGGTATCAGCTGTTCCCAGTTTTGGTGATGTTTTCTGTTCCACACCAATCTTCTGGGCCTACTTCCTTTAATAATCCTTTACTGATAAGGAAGTTCTTGCTCCGCACGACTCCTCTGTGGCTCCTACCTCTGCATTTCCAGCACCTCTTAGTGTGAGGTCCTGGAGATGAACCGGGCAGAGAGCGATGTCAGACCCACTGTTCACCTTGGCTCTGTGTCACTGTCCCTACAGAAGCACCTGCCCCCTACTTTGTGGGTGTCCTACAGGGCTCTGTGCAGCCACGGGCTCTGTTAGCGAGGCCTGCCTGCCTGAGGGAGCTGGATGCAAAAGGCTTCTTCCTAGGGCTCTACAGCACTTCTAAATTTGAATTCTCTTACTGCAAATTCCCTTAAAAAAAAACCCCAAACCAAAATATTTGCTTTTTCAGGAACCTTGAAACAGCCGCAGGAAAGCAACCAAGTTCTTCCTGGTCCCACAGGTTAGGGATGGATAAGGTGCACAGTGACTCCTGCTGCCCTGTGGTATCTCTCACTCTACTTCATCAATTAACTGGGACACACTTTACTGAGCAGAGTTTTAGGCTGCAGGAAATACAGACACAGTGCCCATAGCTTTTTCACTAGAAATGGGAATAGAATTTTATCCAGCTAAGAGACATGCCCTCCACCTTCTTTTTGTCTGTTTAAACTTCCCAAGTATTTCTAAGTGCCGTGACAAGTAGCTGTGGAACAACAGCTTTCAGGTCCTCTGAAGGGAACAACCTGCACTGAGACAGTTCTCTTTTCCTGTAGCAATGAAACCAGCCCTTCTGGAGGAGAAGTTCTGTACCAAAGTTACAGTTTTGCTTCTCTCCTGAGGCTGGAGCCTCAAATGGGGAGGGGGGTTGTGGTGTGGTGTTGCCTTAACTTGAAAATCATTACAAATTCCATTCCAAGTCAGACAAATACTCCTCACATGCACTTCTGTTCCTTGTATGGGCCTTTCTGCATCTCCAGCAATGCCTGACACTTCTGTAGAAAAAAAACTGTGTGTGCAAACGTAATTTATCCTATTAGCAGACAGAACAATATGGATCAATACTAGTATTAAATATCCTTGTGGAAAATTTCATATGGCTCAGTGTTTTGAAGCCACAAACTTAGTTAGGTGAACTTCCAGCTTCTCATAGATTCCAAAAGACATCAGTTTATATCAGCTGAGCATCTAACCTTTTCTGCTTAAATTAACCTACAAAGGAAGGTTAATAATCTGTCATGGAGAGTATTTTCTGTGCTTTAAACATATCCAGCTAAGATAAATCTTATATTTAAAGGCTGTCTTGTCAAAATCATATTACACTTTGAAAAGAGTTTTAATCTCATGGTACAAGGGTAAGAGTACCTGAAAAGCCCCTTGAAGCCTTAGAATTCCAAAGTCCAAATGTAGGTTTTTACTTGCTATTCAGATTTCCCATCAATGTTACTTTTACTTACAGGTATGAGAATAAACTTTTCTCACTAGAGCATTCACTTGCTGTGACTGACAGTAAAATCTGAAAAACTTACAGCCATCTTATCTTAAAAAAAGCATTAAAAAATGTTTAAAAAACGTAGTAAATTTTAATATTTTTCTGACTTAGCTTCTCCTAGATCCACCTTTACTGGGATCAAAGTGTGCTGCATTTTGGAATACCTAAATTTCCTAGCCTGCTGGAAATGTAAAAGATTACTTCTTTCATATACTCTGAGGGGCACTAATAAGTTAGGCCATTACAGAATTTTCAAATGGGTTCAAACTTTTACAAGTTCTTCAAAAATAGAAGATATTACAGTTCTTGATTATTTTATTCTGGGATCAAATGTCACCTGTGACTGTGATGGAGTATCTATTGGAACACGTCAGAGTTGTCTCTTTTTTTATCTGAGTCTGTAAGACTTAAATGCCAAAATTATTTTTCAAAGCTGACACTTAAAATATTTGCTGCACTAAGCTCCTCTTAATTTCTCAAAAATTCTTAATTAAATTTTGAATAGTGAATATTCCAGATTATTTTCCAAGAAGAATATTCTTCAGCAGTTGTGCTCTCAATAGTGTCAGGAAAGAAGATATTTACCAAAATGTTCGGCTTTCTACAGACAGACACGTGAACTTTGATGAACACAACTTCAGTAATTTAACATTTGTGAGCACAAAATCTGCCTTTTCTTCTTCCCCCAGCTATATGCAACAGGCATTTTATGTGGGTCTAGTTGCAGTGTGTGCATTATCAGAACAGATTTTTCTTTCCTAGTTCAGTTCACTTTCCTCATCTTCTCTCCTTCTCCACCACATCCGAAAGGAGTGAAATGTGGCTTTAGCCAGGAAATGTCTCCTATGGACATAAAGGCCATCAGAGGTATCTTCAGTCTCTGGGGACTGAGTTTTTTTGGCCTGAAAGCACACAGGACAACAGCTGCTGCTTGTGACGGTCAAAGCACAGCCCAACAGATTTCTAATGTCCCCCTCTAAGGCTGGGGACAATGTATAAACACACCATCAGGCCTTTGCCAATTTTGCCTCAACAGAAAGAAATTAATTTAATCAATTTGAACAGCTGGTGGACTGTAAATGTCCCAAGAAAAATTCCTTCTACTCCTTAGCTGTAGGAAGGGAGTGCAGCTAAAAGTCAGAAGAATTTGGCTCGATAAAGATTTAGATCAAATAAGTGGAACCTGTCAACTCCTCTTTGCTGCTATCTGGGCAATGGAAGGTAGGAAACAGCTGGAGGGAAGAGGAACTACCCTGAGGTCTTCTGATATGCTCCCTCCTCTCTCTGTTCTAGCACAACAATCATCTGATTTAAGTTTCCTTTGTGATTAGACAGGTGGGTGCACTCTGGGAGATTTCCTACAGGATTTAACTTGGTCTTGTGCTTTTCAGCACTGCTCACAGTGCATTGCTATATTCACTAGAAAATATAATAATTTGTCTTCTAACTCTTGTTGTGTGGGTGTTGACTTTTTGTGTGGCCTGTGATAGGCTGAAGTGTCTCAAGAGATACATCCAAGATCAGGGCTCTGCACTGATCTCACCACAAAGTTCAGATATTCAGCTGTAAGATGAGAAATTTTACTCTCCAGTCTCTCTCTTTTTTTTTTTTTTTTTTTTTTTTTTTACTAGCACATAATTTTAGTGCAGATATAAAAAGTCCTTTTCACATTAAATTTTTATTCCAGTGGCAAAAGTAATGTTGAATGGGAACAGCATATCTACATTCTAGAACTACTGCAATAATCAGAACTACCTTGGCAGCCCCTAGCTGGTACTTACAGGCAGTTTTCTGCACCATTTTGGCAGCTATGTACAATTAGTACGAATGCAGGAAAATGAAAAGAAAAGCAAAGATGAAATTTAAGAAAACATAAAGGGGGGGGGCGAAAAAGGACAGTCATTTACAGAAGTGTTCTCAAAAAGCTTAAGCAAAATAAACAGCAGGAGGATAAACAGAAAGGGACACCAATTATGTAAATGAACCTTTCAAAAAGGAAGCATGAATGGGAAATAGGAAACACACACTCCTCGCCCTGGTTTGCTGCCTTGCAGGCTGCAAACACACAGACACGGTTTGCATCTCTCCTTCCAAGCAGCCCAGTAAACACTGGAAACTAGGATCCTGTATTTGGGTAAGGTCTGCTGTTATTACCATTGCCTGCCCCTCCCATTCTTTAAGTTTAATTGATTCATAAATTAGCATGTTTTATAAGTGTAGCCTCAGTTCAGCAATTCATGTGCCTGGGTGAAAGAAACCCTGCATGCACAGAGACTTATGCCACAGGAGCTTAGAACAAAGACAGAGCCCTACAGCATGAATGAAAATATTTATAACATAATACTTCTGCTAATATTTCTTTGGCATGAAAAAGTATTTCCCCACCGCTACTACAGAAGGTACATTTCTGTCGTCAGTGTCGTCACAGAAAACATTTTCTCCCTCATATGAACTGTCCCAAATGTCTCTGTATTATATCCTAGAGCAGGAAGATTAAAAGTTAAGTACCATTGGCAGATGAGTGAGGCCAAGGAGGACTATTTGGGTAAGGAGGCAACAAACCCAGGCAATCACATCATTTCACAGGGCACCTGGCTGCCTGAGTGCTGCTGTAAACACAGCGCTCACTTGACAGAGCCTAAGAATGATTCTGCTTTTTTAACTGATGTAATGTTATTTGATTACACAAAGGAAAAGTCAGTGCAGATTATAAAATTTTAGTATTTTACCAAGACTGTACTGATGTACATCATATGGCAAAACCAGCAGTCAGATAAACTGTCACTTCACTAACACGGCAAATTGAGATGTTCTGAGAGATCTTTGTCTTTACGCTCTTGCAATGCCCCAGTTAGGCTGTGGGTTCTTAAGACACAGTGAAAATGACAGAACTTAATGCTGTGAAAGTAAAAAGACGCTTCTTCCCTTCCCACCTTTCTTCTGGCTATGAACTTTCACTGCTTGTTCTGGCTTTTGTGCTTGTCAAAGTCTTTGTGAGCTCCTTAAAAACTGACAAAAATCCAATTTAGAGCTAAAGTAGCCCACTAAAGGGTCATAGTGAACTAGTAGGATGCCTCAGCTGCCAGTAAAATTACAGCTTGAGGTCAAAATTTTTCACTCTCCACTTTCTATTTTAATAATCCTTCAGGGTATTTGCATTTAAATATGTTTGTCTTGTTCCTTATTTTCCTATAAGACTCTGCAGTGATGTCATAATTCCATGCTTATGATATTGTAATTACATTTCAACAGAAACAGGCTGTAGTGACGGGGCTTCTGACTCTATGTTTGGATGATCAAGGAAACATCTAGGAGACTTGGAATTAATAAATGATCAAATCCAATTGATTAAATACTTTAATATCACAGTTAAAAAAAAGTCTGAGCAAATAAGGTGTTTGCAAAAACACTGTTTTTCCTGCTGTGAGCTAAATCCAGAATTGCTTGATATCATCTTTGAAATCAGTAACAATCTGCTCAGTGGGCACTCTGTAAAAACTAAGTAGGAAATGTAGGTTATGGACCTCCATGAATACTTAGCATTATTTCACGAGCAATTACCCCTCTGGTAAAAGCTTCCAATTCTTAGAGAACAGTCATCAAAATTAATAAGCCTATTTGTGATATGTATTTGCTGTGCAGGAAAAATGCTAAAGCTAAAGGTGGGATGACAGCAGAGTCCCCAGCACCCATCTCTTCAGCTCAGACCAGCTGTAATCCAGTGCTGAGCAGAAACTTGGAACTGGGTAATTTGTGCCAATTATTTGTCAAGGATTTGGAAATGGATCTTTGAGGTAGGGAAGGGAATGAAATCAAAGAATATGTGCCACAAAATATACCGTGTGGATCCTTCACATTTTGAATTGATTAATGAACAAGAACTGTATCTCAATCCACTTAATAATGTCATTCAACTGTCTTTCTGCCTCTCCATTTACAGACAAGGAATCAACTAAAGAGCCTGATCTGCATATTTGAATCTCATCCTTAATTCTGGCTCTGGTAAGACATCAGACTGCAACATGCCATACCTCATTAATGCCTGGGGTAATCGTAGGTGCAGCAATAAAAACAACAAAAGGAGCAAACTCTGCAGTTCTCAGGACCTTCAATGCCTAGGTGAAAAAAAAAAATCAGATACTTTAGAGGAAACCCCCAACAATCAATGTGAAGTAAGTTTAGTCACACAAGCAAAATATACAAATTCATGACTTACCAATGCTGGGTTTGTTTTTAACTGAACTGGAGTTTAAAGCTTAGCAATACAGACACTTAACTTTTTGTATTATTTTACATTTTTGGTGGTCAAAATATATATTTATCCTTAATTAAAGTGAATTTATGAGACACTATGCTTCAGCATTTTCAGAGAGGTTCTTGCCATACAGTCTCAAAGACTGTGGAATTCTGTTTGCGTTTAAACTTACTAGTTAAACACCATGTAAAAAAATTCAGTCATGCCACAAACAGGGAAAGGAGCCAACTGTGTTTTAGAATATTGATTAGAATATAATTTTTTGTCTGACTTTTTCTATCTACTAACACTTTTTAACCATTATTTTCTTAAACAAATGAAAATGTGATGTGGGTAGTTCAAAGTTTTTGAAGAGTGAGCATAGCACCTAATGCAGTAAATACAGTATCAATCCCCTGAACCAAATCATTCAAGAAAAAATTCAATTTAATGAGCTGAGATGGATGAATGAGGAAGCTGGTTAGGAAAGAGGCTTCCTAGACATATGCTGGAGGACGTGCAGCAAAAGCAGCTGTTACCAAATGTAAATACATCCTAAGATTAAAATGGTTTCTGAGAATTGCACTGCTTTTGAATAATGCACGTTGAAAAGGTTTATCAAGAGAGTTTGCTGTTAACAGCTGTTCCATCTGAACTGACTACAAATGCTGCTCTCCCTCAACACTGTCAAATGTGGGATTTTATTTTTCAGAAGAGCACCACACCAGCATACTGTGAACTGTCCTAAATAATTTAGTCAGGTACCTTATTTCTGTTATGAAAATCTGAAAAGAATTTGAACTTCTTGAATACATGGACAACGAAGAAAGAAGTTATCAAATTTAAATAGATAACACTGGTCACAATTTTATCTTTCCTCCCATTTCCTTCCACCTGCTAGAATATAAACATCACATTTCTCCATATTTGTGATGCTTCATTTAACAAAATATATAGATTCCTGTGGATTGGAAGTAATGACTACATGGGTGTTTCAAAGGCATTTTACCAGAATTTTCCAGAGAAGATTTTATACAATGAATAGACAAACCATTAGAGTTCCTCGAGAGCCTGATTTTCATTCCAGCCCTCTTTTGAAAAGTAAAATGCCATAGCACAGAAGCGAGTTCATAAAGTTAAACAACACTGATCTGGTCATTGTCCAAACAGGATAAATATCAGTGATTAACCACTAATGTTTCTGACTGTGCTCAATAGTGATACACAGTCAAGAGCCAGCCAGGAGCAAGATGAGCTTTTCATAAAGCATCAAAGAGACATTTTTGAAAACATTACTCCTGGCAGGCAATGCCAGTGACTTGTTTTGATACATTTCACTGGCCATGAGGCCAATATAGTAAAAAGTTACATGGTAAGTAGATATATCAGGCTATAGTGATTGCTGAACTATGAATGTATGTTCTTCCAACCAGATGATTACCAGAATTCCTCTTCCCAGATTGATACCTTGGTTGTTCAAAGGCTTTTGTTCCACATTGCTTATCTAGCATGCAGCCCATAAAAATAAATATATCTCAATACCATTGGGTTGAAGGATTGGTGACGAGTCCCATTTTTACACATTTTCTAATTAGTTACCTGAGGTTCTACATCAAGTATTGCAATTAGTCCCTGCTCATGGATCTTTCGTATTGTTTCCAGTTTTGTCCCGTACATTGCATCCTCATGGCTGCCATATTCCAAATACTCATTGTTTGATATATCCTGCATCATTTGGTCATGTGATACAAAGTAGTAATTTTTGCCATTTTCTTCATCTTTCTTTGGAGGTCGGGTTGTGTCTGAAAATACAAAATATTTTAGTACACAAGCAATATAAAGCTTTTACATGTTTTTTTTTTGGGGGGGTTAGCAATACTTATTCACTGAATGATGACCTGTAGAACATTATAGAACAGTGAAGGATGAGCTTGAGGTATTCAGAACGACAGGCAGTAGGAATAGCAGGAAATCTGAGGGATGTGTTGGGGAAAGCAGAAGACGAAGGAATGTAGAAAAAGTAGAAAATCAAAAGGCAACAGAGGAAGAACAGAAGGTAATAAATAACCTTTCCCTGGTCATGACTAAGACTCTATAACTGCTTTCAGCAGCGAAAAAAGGCCACATCTACATCTCAGTTTTTATAGTTTCTAAACAATTCAATTAACATCTCCATTTCAACCCAATCCTGTTCAACATCATTAAGGGTCTGGATCTTGGGACAGAGCGTACCCTGGACATGGTCCTGGGCACCCATCTCCAGGTGGCCCTGATCCCAGAAGCAGGGATCCCAACCATTTTGTGACCCCTCCCACACCCCCAATACCCACTTGCTTCTCTTTCTTCTAATATTCCCTCACAAACTGATTTACTCTCATATTTTTCCATTATTATATTTATGCTGGTGACGTATCTGAAACACGACATCTCTTCACAATCTACTCCCTTTTCTTCCAACAACCCTATCATAACTTCAAACAAGGTATCCAAAAATTGAACTAATTTTCTACTTTTAGTTATACCTATTACTGTTCTGAGGATTAATTAGCATATTTTGAAGACAAAAAGTTCTATAGAGACACTATATATCATAGTTATTTTAAGAAATTAATGAACAATGGATTGATTATACAAACCACATAATATCACCATACTACTCACTGATGCCCTAGTTCTACTGAACTTAAGATTCTCATAATTCTCCCAAATCCTTTTCTTTTCTAAAAACATTTCTTTCCTTTCCTTTTTTTTTTTTTTAACTTGAGTTCTTACAAGGTTTTCTTCTTAGGAGTGTGAAAGCGTAAGTGAAAAGTAGGCAAGGACCTGACTACTTGTGGGCCAAGAGAGATGAAAGCTACTTAGCCATATCTTACTTTTTGAATATATTACTTCTACTGACCTATGCAGTAAGAGAAGTATGGCCTACTAGTTAATTTTGAATTAACTACCATTGTGTGTGACATAACCTTTTTGATCAGGTTTTCAGTTTGTAGATAATTTCTTCATAAAGCATCTCCAAAACTCTGCACCCAACTTAAGGTCCATCTCGAAAGCATCCTAATCTACCATGGCTTTGTAAACCAAGGCAGAAAATGCATCTTTTTAGTCTTCTTATGTAACCAGTGAAACAATTTCAGAGTTTCCCAAAACAGGAACCTAACGCAGGCAACTAAAGCATGATCATCATGGTACAGATGAGCCCATTTTCATAGAATTTGAAGATAAAATAACTAGTTCAGCTTCTCCCTCCCCACATCAGTACAGTTAGTACCTGAGAGGGACCAGGTGAAAAGCACACTATGAAACATTTATCAGGCTCTGATTTAGCTCTTTGCAATGGAGATCATATTTGCTGGATTACTTACAGCTTCCCCCATATAATTTAAATAAGTACAATGTACATCACATACTCCTGGTACCACACATCTAATTCAGGATTTTAGTGTCTAGATATAAACAGTTCAGCTGCTGGGGTGATCCAACAGCTCATGCTTTCAAAAGGGCCAGGTCTTTCTGTTTTCCTTCAGATAGATCTGGTCTTTGTCCTTTATCTGATTCCCTAGCAAGCGAGCCAGGGGAACTTAGATCAGCACCCAACTAACCCTTTTCCCATTTCAAACAGGTTTATAGATAAGCTTTAAAAAATAATACATAATACATAAAAAATAAACAACAAAGTCCTTATAGGTAGAAAACCGGCACTTCTGAGCCATGAATGGTGATTCTGAAGTCAGTCTAAAATAGAGTGGACAGTGAGGGACTGGATGCTTTTGTTTCAGTATCCTTAAGCTTGAGGGAAAAGGGTGCATCTCCAAGAGATCACATAATAGGATATGCAATTCCTGCCATGGTATTGATAGAGACTGTCATGAAGGGAAAAACACCCCTGTGCTCTTTGTAACAAACAACTTGCAAGCAGTGAAGTTAATTGTGTTTTTTTTCCTTGTTGACATCTCTGGAAACTTGAAGTTATTTTTAGTAGTACCGGCCACCAGGACTAAGCTGTGAAAAGTAATTAAAACATTCAGATAAAGTACACATTAAAGGTTTCATCTAAAACCAGTTCATATTTCTTCTCATGGAAATTATATACAGCTAAAAATGAGGAATATTTGATCCTTTGCTCTAAATTAAGAAACATTTGGGGCAGAGAGAAACAAGATTTTGTGAATAACAACAAAACCACTCCCAGTACAGTTCCCATTTAAAGAGGACTCATCTCAGCAGAACTGAACACACGTAGTAGAACAACAGGGGTGTTGTCAAGGATGACACAAACAATTTTGCAGTACACTGAACATTACTACTCACGAGGAATGGGGTAAGCAAATCTGTCCGGATGTTTTGTGATGAGTGTGTTTTTTATGTGTCTTCTTCCGACACCGTGTGCACCTGAAGCACAACACAAACATGATTTAGAAATTTTCCACCAGAAGGGCTTCAGAACTATGCTGTTATGTTCAGAAAAATAACCAATAATTACCTAGTAAGACTAGTGTTTTCCTTTTGAATGCTGGCAGCTTTACTACTTCTTCATATGTGACGAGATCTAATTGATCAAACACTAAAACACAAAAGAAAGCCCCCAAGGGATAAGAAAAAAGGCATATCAAGAGTGACAATTAATTCTGCTACAAATTATAATTTTAGCAAGTTTTAGGTTCATAATACAAAGTAATATAGAAAATAAAACCATTCATTATGCACTTGAACAGGAGTGTTCATTTAAGGAACTGTTAAGAGCAGTAACAAAGCTACTGAAATGCTCAAAGTTTGCATGTCCTTTCATGCAGTATTCAGCAGACCACAAAAATTAGCTAAAACAGCATGCCATTCACGTTTGCATTCCTAAGTAATGGCAATACTAAAGAAAAATCTGTAGACAGTGACCAACATGAATACAGTATGAGAACATCTATTTACACTGAAGATAGGGATACTTTCATATTAATGTTTTAACAAGAGCTATGAGAAATGCATAGAGAAGAGTGTTAATACTTTGTGGTATTTATTCTTTCAAACCACCACCCCTTAATTGTAATTAGAGTTCTCTTCAAACACACGTGCTAGTTAAGTTGACATGCTTTTAAAACTCATGACAGAATGAAGAATTCTAATGGAAAGTGATGGCATTACATAAAAGAACCTCCACCATATTTAGGGAAAAATTGTAAAAGTATTATTTCAGATATAATTTCAACTGCAGTTGAAATTGGATGAATTCCATCATGCCTATCAATCTGTTGTCAATTGCCAAGGAATATAATGATTGACAAATAGTGTTTTGTTCATTAAAAACAACTTATTGCTCCTGTGCCCAATAACACATCATCTCTCTCTGGTAACTCTTGAAGAATTCTAATGAAAAAAGAAGCCAGGAGGCAGTTAATTATAATCTGTAAAGATTACAGCAATCAGCAATTGGGAGCAGAATAACGAACCAGAGTTTTCAGTTCTGTATTTTTGCACGCTATGAAAAGAAGGGAGGAGAGATTGCACCTAAACTATGGGACCTTTGAGTGTTTCCAAATCTTAAGTGGTGTATTCACCTCAACTATATCCCACCCAGCCATTAGGATGAGTCTGGATATATCCCCCTCCCCCATCCAAAACCCCTTAGGAAAGTTGGCAATGGCAGGAGCTTTAGTTTGTTCCAGAAGTCCCCAGCCACAAAGATCAGCATGAAGACCATGGAGCCTACCAGAAAGCACTAGCTCATTGTACTAAAGTCCCAATTAAAACAGGAAAGGATTTAACTTAATATATTTTCTTTTTCACAGGGCAGATTTTTCAATTTGAGAGAAAAAGTACAACTACTTCAATTTGGTCAAACACCAAATTCATCAATTGACACACTCAGCTGTTTAAGACCCTGAAAAGATACAGATATGAAAACTTCCTAGTTAATTTGAAGCATTTTGAATTTCATCCTAAAGAAGAATCTCTTTCAACCTTTCTCCAAATCCTACAAACAAGAATTTAGTCATATTTTTCTTCCATTCCACAGACACGGAATTCTACTGTCCTTTTTGCAACTTTACAGTATTTAAACTACTTAATAATTAATTTTATATTAGAAAAAGCTAAAGATCCACAACATGCTAAAGAGTTTTACCATTCTAACCATCTAGGCCTGAGGGTATAATTTTCCATTAAAAAAATAACAGCAATAAAAAAATCAATCCTTTATTTTCTTCTCGAACAAAACCATGTTATGTTAGATACAAACAACAGGAACAAACAACAGAAATGACACATATTAATGCCTTTATCACAAACTAGCAGCATGGAGAAGATGTGTCTCAGTCTACATGGATTTAACTAATGATTGTAGGGTTTTCAAACGCAAAAGAAAAATGATAATTTTTTTTTTTAAATACACAAGATATGAGGAATACAGGGCACATTTAAAGACTGAACTTCAATGCTTCTGTGTTACTAGCTAATAAAGAAAAGGAGTTCTTGAAAGGAAACAGTAAGAAGCAAATAAAGAGGCATTGTCACTTGACAGGTTACTTACATGCACAGAGGCCATTGGGAGTAAGACAGCATGAAAAATGTACAGGGGTCATTGAGATATGGCTTGTAATATATTAGTAAAATAAAAAGTATATGCACAAAATAAACTTTACCATGCAATAGTCTAAACACAAGGCAAATAAATCACATTAAGAAATGATAAACATATTTTATAAAAGCTTGGCAATTTTCTAGATTATGCATAATAGGAAGCATAGCTTTAGTATGTTCTAAAGACTGTTCTTTTCTGAAATCCTGCAATAACATTTCAGTAAAATAAATTAAAAATATATCTAGATACACTGCAGTGTATCTCTAGAGCATTTATAAAAATATCAGCAAATCTAATACTGAAAAAACATTTCTTTTTTTCCTGTGGGCTTTTGTTCAAAACTGTCTTTACAGTGATAAAACATATGATCATGAAATTGCCTAATACTCTAAAATGAAGCACGGAGGAAAGAAAAAACAGGATTATATTTTTTTTGTAAAGAAGAATGCATTTGCTTCTAATTCTAAAAAGTAACTGAAATTGCCTCCTCTTTACTTCATAAACTATGCCTGATTTGCAGAATAATCTCAAGTCTAGTTCCAGTAATATCCAAATATACCACACAAGCTCTCAAATCATTAGCTGGCTACACAAATCTTAGTTGACTATAAAGTATTTTACTAAGTCATTTCTCAGCATCCCAGTTCAGCCTCACCCCTAAGACAAAAATAACAAGGAAGTCCAAAGAGATTACACACTGCTGATCGATTTATTGAATTTTATACTGAGATATAAGAGAAACAAATTCTACTTTCTTGTAAGAGCAATATTTTGGATCCAACAGAGGAAAAGATTTTTTTTTTTTCTGAGACAAACACACTGAAAGCTTCCATAGGCCAGTGTTGGTTTATTTCTGACTAACAATAATTCAGAATTAAGAAAAGGTGAAGTCAGCAAAGGTGAATTCAGTACCATCTTATTTAAACTTAAAACTCATATGAGCATTTCAGTGAACTTCTGTATATCCTACATTTGGTGTCACTCCCTGGAATATGATTGGCATCACCTCAAGGTCACTAAGATCAATAAACATTCCTAAGAGAAATTTTGACTCTAATCTGTGCTTTCATTAACTTTGTGACTTCTCAGGGGGAAGGGGAAGTGCTATTCTGAAAAGAACAGGTTCTTTACGGTCACTACGATAATTTTTAACGTTCATGTTTCTAATTTTTGGCAAACACTCTGCTCTGATGGAAGGTGACTAACAGGTGTCAGGCACTAAGGCAGGCAAACTGTGTGACTCAGTGCTGTCAATCTTCTCCAAAATGTCCCCCTACATCAAGACAGGAAAGTCTAGACTACCTTGCTTTCAGGAATTCATTTGACGCAAAGTCTTCGAGCTAGTTTTGTTCCTAAAGTATTGCCTTCTCCTTTTCCCTCCCTGGCCATCCTCTTCCTTTTGCTTATTCCTTTGTAGCAGGCTGTGCTTACAGTGACATCATTAATATGTGTTTGCACTGAGAGCTGCAATAAGAAATGCACCTGCCCTATGGAAGTAGAATCAGAGTGTTTTGTTGGGCAGTTTTGTTCTGCAGTTAATCCAGTTTACAGCATGAATTGCACAGTCACACTGCCATAACTGAAGGGAGGAGCAAGGCTTTGAAACCTGTATTAGGTTTATTTAGGTCATAAACCCCAGTTTATTCTCAACAGTTTTTGTTAAGATCATAATTAGTAAATTAATTACGTAAGCTAACAATTAGTAAACTAATCCACTGCTATGAAGTGGAAACATTACAACAACCAGTATGTTAAACCAGGAAAAGGAAACAAGTTTAAGATTTCAATCTCTGCTTGCTTTCAGGGTAATGAGTAATTTCATATTAACTGTGAACATCTTAGATACAGTGGTGAATTAAGGAGTATAAATGACAATTACTGTTATCTGACTTTTTAAAAATAATTTTCAAATGAATTTTAAGGAAATATAAATTTTGTAGCAGTGATACATAACGAGCTCTGATACAGCACAAAGACTGTGCAAGTAAAGAGAAATATGGAAATATGGATTTATATTGTTTAACTGGTGTCTTCAAGACTGCAACTGAAAAAAGGATCCCAGAAATTAATGCAATATATAAAATACTTCCCATTACACTGCTTGGATAGGTATATCTTTTGATTTCAATAAAAATCTCTGTAGGTCTCCCAAGAGACCATAACAACATAAATATCACAAAATGTGACAGCAATAGAAAATTGTTGAAAAGCAGTTGCAGCACATTGAGTATTTTACACTAAAAGAAGAAGATTAAAATCTGCTCATGAATGAAGGAGTCTTCCTTCTTTACTACTAAAACTAGAGAATTTTGCTTGACAAGGGTCTCACACTCTATGCTTTACTTTCTAAATTTTCTAAAGTAATTAATTTTTTTCAGCACTCTACACAGAAAACCAAAGGTCAGTATATTCAGGCAGAAATCACTGCAAGGAGGATAAACTTCAACAGCTTGTTCTATCTGGTAACTGTAAATAATACACTGACTGTGCAAAGGCTCTTACTGCCCTTCCAGCTGTAATGCTTCAAGAAAAACGCCCTTTAGTGATGGTTTCATGTATATAATCTGTAACTGTAAATGCACACTAACAAGGCTGCTACTGAGAAGTCTTCTGTAGAGCATAGTACATTATACAGACTGCAAAAATCATATCCTGTTGGTTTCTAGTGCTCCTTTAAACATCACCCCCCAAACAATGTAAGCCTATATGAGGATATATTAAGATGCACTGATTTTGTGGCAGCTTGCCTCTCACTGATTAAGCTCTATGTTTAAATAGCAAGGAACAAGCCGAGTAATGTTGGCATAATTAGAATTTTACTTATATTTTCCTAAGTAACTCATTAGGTTTATATTAATGTCAGGGTTTAAACTGCAAAACACGTAACCTGTTAAAGATACCTGCATTTTTTTTTTTTCATACCTGCATTGTGCTTTGCCAAATATTTGTCTTTGTACTGCTTTTTTTTCTTTCCAAACCAAGTACAGCTGGCCTGTTGCTCCTGTTTGGTCTTCTCCATGGCAATACAAGCAACTCGCCTGGCATACGGAGGAGAAAAAAAACATTTTGTTGCTATCAAGGATTTTTAAAAAGTTGCACAGAACAAGTTAGAAAAATAAGACTTTTTTCATACAACAAGAGTACAGTAAAACTTTTAAAAATGTTTTTCATGACAACTTAAAAGAACATGTTGAAATGGGCTATCCAGGGTGGAATCACAGCCCCTGGAGGTGTTTTAGAGGAGACTGGATGTGGCACTCACTGCCACGGTCTAGTTGACAAGGTGGTGTTAGATTACAGGTTGGACTTGATGATCTCAGAGGTCTTTTCCAACCTACTTGGTTCTGTGATTCTGTGATTTACACCTTTGCTGGTCCAGGTGGCACAGGTGCTGTTAACCCTTTACAGCACCCCAACTCTTTTATGTAGCAGATTCTGTATGAAATATTTTGGGCTAGAGTATCCATACTGAGTTATGGCCAAAACTTTCATGGCCCAGGACTTGCTTGCCAGAATTTGTGCTGATGCTTTTAGCAGTTTTACTAAACAGCTTCTGCAAGAGGTTGTTTAAAGGCTCTGCATTGTTTTTGTGGCACTCGGTGGGCATTGCTGTTCACTGAATATGCCATTCAGGAACCTTTGCACTGTGATTTTGTCCTGATTTTTGACTTTCACATGAAAAACGAAGAGGAAAGAGAAACACCAATTCCCTCAATGACCTTTCTGCTTGACATCCTGCTAAAACCTTATTCCTGCACTACGTGCAGTACTAATGAAAACACTGTTTATAAGCTGAAAGAGAAGTTCATTTGACCCTCTAATATAAACAATGTCCTATAGTATACTAGAAAGCACAATGTTTACTAACACAGGTGTTTATTTTTCTAATGTAACCACATCTATGATACTGCATGTTACTCTACTGATACACATATACAAGAAAAAAACCCACAATACCACACAAACTGAGGCAAGAAGCTTTTTTTAAAAAAAGAAAAAAAATTAAAAAAACTAGCTACACAAAAACGAAGAGCATGAGAGACAGAAACAAAAGCAAAGCTGAATTCATTTTTAATAGAAAACTTAAGTCATACCATTCTTGAAGTTCAGGAGAAGGAATAAGACCTGCAGTACCATTTTTGGAGTTCTCAAGTTTACCCTGCCACCAGTTATGATCGTCTTTGCTAATGATTTGGATAATGTCACCAACTCGGAATCTGATGCCGGCTTCTTTGCAAGGAATGAGGTCATCCTTTGCTGGATCATATTCAAATTGTGCTCTTACATATATCTATATAAAAAAAAGAGTTTGTAAAAGACACTACAATATTATTACTGGTATGGTATCAAGAGGAACAGGTGATAATCTGAGCTGTGAATGCAGCTACACATACTGGTTGCAACAAGCACAGGAAGAAACAGAATGGCAAAAGCAGAAGTGGTAGTTGGAAATGAAACAGAACAGCCCCCCCCGCAAATGATGGAGACATCTGATGTTGTTGTGAAAGCTCGTGGCCCCTACATACTGCTAAATATGAACAGCAAAAAGGTAATAAACTGATAGAGTCCCTCAAATTAATATCAATTATCACAAATCATCACAGACTATAAGCCAGCAGTTTACAACTTGTACAACTGTACTTTCCAGCCAAAGTCCCACTCTATGTTTTGAAAACTTGTAAGACAGAACATTTTATTGGACAGTATAAAGGACTTAGGCTACCTTAGTGATCTTTAGCATTTAGGCTAAAAATGTTTAAGATATAAGACATTTAAAAAAATATTTTAAAAACATTAAATAGGAATTTAATATTGCACTTATCACACAGTTAAGTGGGAGGAATCTGAGAATTCTCTGCATGGGCTTTTCAGCAAAAGTCTACTCCTTTATAAATGAAGTTGATGATTTGAGCAAGTTATTCTCTAACAAACATTAACAGAAAGAATTCAGATTCTGACTTCATAATTTAAAATAATATACCAATCCTTTCTTTGTGTGTTAGTGAGGTCTCAACCCTAGAAAATAAAAATAAAAGTGATCTCCGGTTTTGGTTGCTAATTACAGCCTTGATGCAGCCAAATTATCTTGAAATTGAAATTAAATGTCATGCCTTAGATGGGTAATTTCCACAGTATATGAACTGCAAACATCACCCTACAGCATTTCAGGCAGCTTTGTATACAAATACTGCTGATTTTCTTACTAAAAACTCACTAGATTTAAAAAACTCTAACAATTACATTGCAAAGTAATACTCTTTGTATAAACTGTAACAATTACTTTTCAACTTTGCTCAAATTTAGCTCCAAAAATAGCTGCTCCAAATGCAGCTTTAGAACTATTCATGGCCCTTAAAGAAGTCCTGCAGTAATCCAATCTGCAACCCAGCACACGAATAAATTAAAATGGCTAATCACTTCTATCTTGTATCTGATGCATTTTTATTGGTTTACAGTGAAAACATCAGATGATAATATCAATACAGAACTCAATTTTTAATGTACTCAATCTGACCCTTGTTCTGCTGTGCATTGAGAGTGTGAGTTTAGACAAATGACCCAATTTCCTTTAATTACCTGAGAAACAGGATATTTTGAAACCAATCATGTTTATTTAGTAATCTGTTTTCCATGAAGCAATAAATATTGAACCAATCCTTTATTTTGCCTCAATCTTATCTAATATAGGTCTAGAATCATCAGTATTATTTTTAGCATCTTGAACTTCCTTGCTTTTCAAGTCGCTGCTCCAGTTTGAGCCATCATCCACCACACAGTGGCAGCTCATGGAACATTACAGACTTCCTCACAGATAAAAATGTTTCTGCTATCCAAGCCCTCAGTGTCCTCAAGGCTGAAAAACTGCCAGAAAAAATATGCTGGTTCAGTGGGAAAAGACTCGTAAAAGAATCAGGTAATTATAAATGGTGTGAGTATGAGAAACATCACTACTTTGATACTGCCTTGAACAAAATACCCTACGAGAACCTAATGCAACAGCTTGGAATGTCTTTCATGGAGCCCTTCCAGCTGGAAACTTCAGAAGACAACAGAAGGTTGAAAGAATAACAGCTGTAAAACTTTAAAAGTGGGAAATGAAGTGAGAGCAATCCATTCTTGTAACAGATATTCCAGCCGTCTCAATCAGACAGCAGCACAAAAAGATTTTCAAAGACAAGAGATAACATCGTTAATTGGCTTTTTGAATGGAATTGCAAGAGCTGTTATCAAAATTCTTGGTAGGGAAAGAGGCTGAGTACACAGAGATTCAGAGGTAGATTCTGGAAAGACTTTATATAACTGGAGCAGTTACTGAAGATGAATCACAAATCACTTGACAGTGTGTGTTCATTTGGAGGCTGCAGTAAAAAAAGCAAAAAATTTTAAAATTGTAAGGAGAATGATAGGGAATCCTCTGCAGAGCCCTTGAGGGCTTTCTTGGAATACTCTGGTGAGGGATGATCTTTGGTCTGTGATGTACCACCATCAGGTCAAGGTAACAAAGTTAAAGGAGGTTACTGAATCTGGGTCTTAGGACTAAAATTTAAGAAGCTATTCTTCAGACTTATCAAACCTTAACAGAAACTGTCCTTAATGTTTTTCTTTGAAGAGTTTGGATAATATTAATAATTGTAGACCAACTTAAGCTTTAGAATCTTTGTCAGAACAATGTTTTAGAGTATTAGACACTTGTCCTACTAGTCCCCATTTCAGCTAAAATACAAATTTGAGCTTTCCTCCAGGATAAAAACCTGCACAGGTCACTGCACAACAGTAAGTCTATTAATGCACTCTGAACTAAAACAAAATCCCCATTGTTAAATTTACAATGAATTTGTAACTCTCACACATAAGGACATATGAAAAAAAAAAAAAGCTACTTTGAATTAGCCACGAATAAATGAGTTAAAACGAAAAATGAAAAAAAATGGAACAAATTTTCCAAGCTTAAATGTTTTAGTTCAGCACATACAGAATATGAGTGGGGAAATGATAAGCAGGGATGTTTACTAGCAACTAAGTTTACAAAAATTCCCATGGAGGATTTCTATTCACCTGTCGTCCTTTTGGTTGTGTTGTCGATGGCAAGTCCTGTAGAATAAAGTCAACCCAGGAGAAGAAATTTTCATTTTACTTTTTAAGGGTACACAACACCATTTGTTAGTGATTTATACTACATAACAGTAAAATGATAAGTTAGACAAAAGTATAAAGCATTGACCCATGTTTAGAAATACTTTTTTTTTCTTAAAGAAATCAAACCCAGGCTGTTTAGCAGCAAGCTGAAGAAAGCAGATAAAAAGTTTAAGCAGATAAAGAATGTGCTTTTTAATAAATAATTCAGCATCTTCAACACAAAAGCACCACCAAGTGAAAGAGGCTCTTTATGTGAATGCCTTTCCCACTTAAATCTTGCTTTTAAAAGAGAAAGAGGCCATTATAAATATTAAAAACCTTATTATTAAAAATGTATAATGTGATTAATTGTGCTGAGAATTAAGATTATAACTACCAATAATTTTACAAATTCAATTTAGTTCCCAAAAATTTCTTAAATTTTTCATCCACACAATTATTTTTCATTCTACTAATTAACAAGCACTTTACCTCGTGGCAAATAATTTCTAAGTTGCAGGGGTTTTTTTAGTAGTTTTGTTACTTAGTTTTGTAATTTTTTTTGGTTTGTTTGTTTTTAGCTAGTCCTGTGAACTCAAGAGATTGACAGCACTCACTGAAGGAACTTGTGTGTAGTTACAACATTGGTCCAAACAATGACAAATGATAAACAACATGAATTTTAACGTTAATATACTTTGGAAAAAGAAAACCAACCCAGGAGATTGACAGCACCTTTCTACCTGAATACAAACAAAACAGAAGTACTTTGTGTTAAAGATGTGATGGTTTATAGCTTGGTTTGTAGTGCAGTTTAAAGCCACTTCCTTTTGCTTTCCATATCCAGGCAAGGCTCATGTTTCACACAGTATGTGCACGTACCACGACAGCAGAGAGCACACCAATTCCTTAACTCAGATAGCGGAAACCAGTAAACGTTCCAGAGGGCTCTCAAAACACAAAACTTAAACAAACAAAAAAAGAATCTAGAGTGTCTTGGGATATACCAACTGCACAGTTATTCTTTCTTCAAACACTGCTTCCCAAGGTCAGGGTGGAAATAAAACTTCCACTTTAAACCTCTGCTTAGTTTTGAGGAAGCTGCTGACAATGATTTAAGGATGACTGAAGTGTCACGGTACAGTTATTAACATTTAATTCACTGTATGGCTTTCAATGAGAAGAATATGTCAGAAAAAACCCTTAAAAAAAAAAACAAAGAAAAGAAAATGGGGAGTTACATATGTAATAACCTCAGTTCTACCACCAGGACAAAATTTTCCACTGACCACACGATAAGTATAACAGTAATGGCAGATGAGCACCAACAAAACTTTCACAGTTTCTCTGTGTGGAACTGGAAATCTTACCGAAACAGAATTGTTAGTGCTGCTATGACCATTAGCTGGGGACTGTCTGGATGTAGAGGGGGAATCTCTCTGAAATAAGACACAAGGTTCATTAACAACACAACACTATCACAGGAACACAGAAATATTTCAAAGAACAGTTACATCCACAGCCTTATAACCATTTTCTTAGCTGCTTCATCTGTGAAAGTTTCCACCCTACAAACTCTGTAAATCTGAAAAGACTTTCCACAGTTTAAAGATTCAGGTTTGACATTTTGATGTATCTGAGGTAATAACTATTTTTATGTTGCCTTAGCAATCAAACAGCTTTTTAATTAGTGATAGATATCTGGGACTTTTGAGATCTCACGTGGCTGACAATGCTCCCGGCCCTTAGTCACACACCAGTCTTTGTTAAAGGTAAGTACCTGAAAGTTAGATGCTGAATAATACTTTGGAAAAGAATGAGGCACATATTCCATTTTAAAGATGTTTCTAAATATTTTTTCATCTATGAGGTGGTTGTCAGTGTTGATCAGTCTCTGCCAAGCAAAATGAACCTCTCTGCAGTGCCCCAAAGACACTGAAATAACACCTGGGAAGGAAGCTGGATCTTCTCTTTTCCCTTTTCATCCACTTTACATCTCACTGAGGGTTTTTTCCTCCCACATTCTTGTGGGCTTAGAAGTACTAAAGTTTGCCAAAATACAGCACCTTTGAAAAGCCACTTCTCTTGACTCAGACTATCAGTGTGCTCCTACACTTCAGTGAGGGGACAGCAGACACAGGGTGCACACTGGGAAATTCTACAGCAAGGATAACAGGAATTTCTGACTGTGTTTTTCAAAGGAAAGGAAACTTGGGGAGCAATTTTTCCACATGCCATTTTGATTGTATAGTACTTAATCCCACAAGGTCAGATAATTGAGCCATCTCTCCCAGAAATAAAATAATTCACTCATACATTGTGAAAAAAAAAAAAAAAAAAAACAACAAACCACAAACACCACCTTTTACCCTAGAGGAATTTTGGAATATAATATTCCATGTCAAAGGTTGGTTTAGGAATGCCTGGTCATTCTGCATAATGTCAGGGATAGCAGACAAAAAGGGCTAAAGCAGTTTTCAAAGCAAACAAAGTTAGCCCTGGCACATTTTCTCAATACAAGTGCCCTTGGTGAACAAATTAAAAAACAGACCTGGAGCTAAACTGTTCACGCAACATTAATCAGGGAAAGTTCTTCTACCAATATTCTCAAACTTATACTAATTATGTGATAGCACTCATAGCTATTCTAAAGCATCAAGGAAAGTTAAAATGACAGGCAATACTTTATCCCTCTTGCTGCCTGTACATTTGATGTGCAGCAAACTCATGCAGAACTTCTGCACCTTTTTTGTGGACTCCTTAGATAAGACTGAACAGAAAGTTCCATATGTGTCTATGTAGATCCTTGCTTTGATTTGAACACACCTGACAATTACATGGCTGTATAACAAATTTAAAACACTCAAATGAGAGCAAACAAGCTATTCGTTACTGAAAAACATTTATATATAAAAAGAAAAGCCTAAAGGAATCATTATTCCCTTTTTTTTGAGTGTATGGGATTATCAGCATCACCTTTATCAAGGAGTAGCTAGGAGATACTTTTTTCCAAAACAGCAGCAACTTCCTTGCTTTATAACGAGATTTTCTGCTTACTCTGCAATTTAGTCTCTTCTATTTTCTCACTTTAAGTAAGAGATGAAAAATTAATGTAAGCTTTTTCTTTCTTAAATATGGCTTGTTATGATTTGTTGTCAGTGGTGGTTTAGCAAGGAAGCGAGGGAAAGCTTTGGAAAGTTATGCCAACACCCAAGTCATTTAAGGAAAAACAAATTCAGAGAATGCCACTATTTCTGGACTGTCTTGAAGGTTTCTCCCTTTGAAGGAAATTTTCTTGGTTTGAGAATGTTTTGATTTGTATGCCTTCAACAATTCTCAACAGAAGACAGAATATTATTCAAAGCAAATTTTCATCATAACGTACTGAGAAAAATAGATACTTTCAGTGCTACTGATTTCAGTACTGTCAGAAATTAATCTTTCCAGCTAGCCAAGAAACATACGTACAGTTTTTACATAATTAGGCTGTTCTGCCACAAATCAAAGGCATTTAGATTCTTAATTTCCTAAGGACCAGGAAATTAAGATTTTCTTTCAAAAACTATCAGACTCAAAAGTAAGGAGAAAAAACTGTGTTATGCACCGTCTAATGAGACAAATCAATGAGTAGAGATGTTCTTGTAGAATGCTTAGAGCTGGCCTGGAAAACTTCAGCTTCTGTTGGGGAGTTGTATCTCCAGTAAAACAGCACAATCCCCAGTTTTCTAGAGGATAGAAAAACACTTGGAGGATCCAGTGATTGATTCTGAGTAGTGTGGAAAGGTTATCATCATGTTTCAGTAAACTTGACTGTCTAGACATCTACTTGTCCAGCCCCAAGCCAAGTAACAAACAGAAGTCTTTGGGATCCTCACTGTTCATTGAAGCACCACAGCTGGAGCCTCAGAGGAAACAACCACAATTATTTCCAAATGATGGCAAAACCAGTTTCCTCTTGACTCCTTGTTCTTGGGTGTTGATTATGGATGATAAATCAATGCATTTGAGATGCAAACCTATAGCAGAAGTTAATTATGTCTGCTAGATATGATAGGAACAGCTGGATCAATGATATTGTTGCCAGATCTATAAAAAAACACACCCAAAATAAAAACCACACAAAAACCAATGAGACTTTCCAAAAATCTGAAAATATATTTACATATCAGTTTTGCTGAAGCAACATTTCTGGCAGTATTATTAATAAAAATGAAAAAAAAAAAAGGTTTAAGAATATAAAAATTCTTACAGTTTGACCATTAATGGGAACCACGTAAGACTAAAGCAAAAAAATCCACGGTGACTACCACCAGACTTTTAAAATCTCATGTATGTAAAGGCTTTTCTTCTTAATGAAACAGCTTAAGTGTTTCACCAAGACAAGCTGATACGTAAAGGATGTTTATAAGGAATTTAAAAAAAAAAAAAAAAAAGCAAAAAAGAAAAAAAAAAAGGTACTTCCCTTACACTGCCATTCTCACATATCTGACACTATAAAAAGTTACTTGGGGTATCTTGTCAGTAGAAAGTAAGAGTGCAAATGTAGCAAAATGCTTACTCAGTGGGATAAAACTGAAGCATATAAACAGCTTAGGCAGCCATCAGGCCTAGGAAGAATGTTGCAAAGGTTACTTAAGTCCATGTTTATGTAAGTCTGCAACTTTGTGGGTATCTGATGAAGAAAACACAACATCCTGGCCACGTGTTATATAGATATCTGTGCTAACTCAGGTCATGTGCCAAGCCAAACACCAAATAGGTCATCTCACACTAGATCAGCTGATCAAATTTCTACACAAAAGAATCCAAAAGTATTATGTTTCAACTCCATGAAATAGAAGGCCTGGTAAAGTGGATGGAAGGCATGGGAGCAGGAAAAGCCACAAATGCCTAAGAAACTTGAAATTATTCAGCTGAGGTTTCAAAAACTGCCTAGTGACCCTGAAGTACCATTACATGGCACAGAGAGAAGACTTCCCTAAATATACAGAGCTGTCTTAATATTTAGAAAACATCTCTACAAACACTTATTTAAATTTTAAATGACTACAAAAGAAGAAAAATATTGCAAGTGAAATTCAAATCTCTGTTATTCAAAAAAATAACATCTCAACCCACCCCCTGCTTTGTATATAAGGGCCTAAGACAGATTCTAAATAAAATGCATATCACCTCTGATTCTAATATTTATTTTTTCTTATCCTAGATTACCAAAAATGTTTTGCCACCCAATGACACGACCACAGTAGGAGCCTCAACCCCTCCTAGTTTCCATCAGTTTTATATTCCTCTGCTGACAAAACTGTGCTCCATGAGCACCAGTCCATGACTGAGGGGAGGGGGGAACTAACCATTAATATATACTGAAATGCTGCCAAAAAATACCTTAACTAGTAAGATTATACTAGTGAAGACCAAATATCTCTCAATTTATCCTGCTGGAGGGCACAAGAAGCAAGCTTTCTGTGTTTTAGCAATGCTGTTTGACATTGATTATCAGCCTTTATTGATGTTAAGAATCTGATTCGTCACCTGAATCACAATCCTGAAACATTCTGTGAAAAAAATACCAAAGGCCTAGTGGTGCTTTAATGGGATGATGTAAAAATGGTGGCTTTTTGTGGACACTTCTAGCAGTTGAAAATCTAGCCAAAGGCATAGTGTGGCCGAGCAGAGGGAACAGACTCAGCCAACTCTGACCAAATGAATGTTAAATGCCACAAAGTCTGATAATTAGACATGCCTTTTTTTCTTCCCCCCCCCGTCTTTGATCACACACTTCTAGTTTAGCTGTTTTTTTCCAAAGAAAGGTAAGAGTCTATTTTCCACTCTTCTGTGAAATAAATAGTCATGAAGAACCTAAGGACACAAACTACGGAAAAGAGATGATCTGCTATTACTAAAATGACACCTAATGGTATTAATTTAGAGCTGTATGCTGAGTTTTTTCAAATAATAATCTTCCCAGCAGGTCTGCAGTTTCACCACTTTCTGTGTTCCAACGTTGGGAAGTGAGATATCTTGTATTATTATTTCTATTTACAGCACAGAAGTCACTACATAAATTTGCCAGCACACTGTCGAATTTCTATTTAATTTCTTTTAAAGACTTTGCATTTCATGAAAAACTTTTGCTTTCATGTTTATACCTTTTAAGAAAATTGGCCTCATATGAGAAAATCTGTCAAACCTTCTATCTCTAAAACCTTTTAGGTTTTGCTGAATTCTATTAGAAGTACAGAAGGTAACCAAAAAGCAGTAATTTCTTCCTTGCAAAGATTGTTCTGACAACCACAGTAGCAGTTTCTGTGTATTCTAGCATCTGCTGAGACACAAAAACAATTAGGGTGAAATCACAGCTCTAATTAAGATAAGGTGCTTGACTTCAACAGGGGTTGTGATTTCACTCTCGGAATTCTAATTTGGGAACTGTTTGCGCAGTTAAACATGTGGCACAGAGGGACTGGCATCATCTACATGCTGCATATGCCATCTGTATGCTTAAATTGGAACAGTGGCTCTCAAGGAGCCATTTTCTACAATTTAATTCCCTTCAGTCGCAATCTGGAACGCAACTTTGTGAGCAGAAGGGAATTAAACATTGCTGTGCAAAAACCACACCACCAACTTTCCAGTTCAACAAGAACCAACTCCAAATCTGTTTTCCTTCTGTGATGACATATACCATCTTTTCACGGAAACATAATATTAAGCCACATGTAACTGTTACACACAACCACCACAAATTTACCTCAACGGGGTTATACAGAAACAGGTTCTTCAATTAACCCTTAACAGCCCAAAGCAGCAATATAATGTTTTAAAGCCTAAAAACCAGGAGGATTGTTCCTCAGCTTAGGAACTTTAACAGACTTCCTGAAGAACGAGTTTAAATGGTCCTTTTTTTTTTTTTTTAAAGGGGCTTCCTAAGTGCATGAGTTGAGGATCCCCTTTCCTATTTTTTTTGTTTTTAAATAGGCTGTAAAGAGTTAGTTAAGGTGTTGATGAGATGAATATGAAGGCAGGGCTGAGTAGGTAGGTGGGACCTACTCGTGTTCCGTTATCTTTGTTGTAAAATTGGTGTGCGTGATCTAACAGGACAGGCAGAAACAATTTCCCAGAAAGCAGTAACATTCAGCCATCAGCAGGCAGTTAGTTACAGGACTGAGGGAGAAACGGGACGGCTCATTAAATTCATTACCTCACAGGATGAAGATTGCGTGCGATAACTTGGCACAATCTTAAAGGTAATACTTCCACGCATTTCCCTCTGCAAAGAGAGAGGCACTTGTCAGACACTGAAGAGAAAATCTCCAAACCATTATTGCTTGAAAAGGAAAACATCACTGTTAGAGAGCAGCAGCATGTTTTCCTGAAGTAAACGTTCAGAAAAGCTAAATGCTGCGGCTAAGTTGACAGTTCACCTACAAACAAACATTTAAATCATCTCTCATTAATCTAAAGGATAAAAATACATTATCAGTTTGTTCACCTGACCAGGTTTTCAATGCCTAGAACCCACAACTGTATTTCAGTGTGAGAGACACAGAGATGTGTAGGTTTCTTCCAAGTCAGTCTTTTCTTTGTAGCTATATTCCCTGTGATCCTGTCATGAGACTTTGCTACTAAAGTGACATTTTCTTCCCTTTCATACATGTTAAATAGCAAAACTGCATTCACAGTTTCTGGAAAGCTTCATGTTACAGTAGGAAAGGTAGAAATGTCAAAAATAGACTTTCATCAGAACAGAACACAAAGTCTGCTAGTTTGCATTTACTATAGTGTAAGAATACTGATAACAAGTAGCAACTGCAGAATGGCAGCAGATTGTGGCAACGTATTTTCTTAATCAGCAATCTGAATATTAGTGCCAGACATGGTTGACAACTGCAGGACTTGATCTGGGCAGAAATGACTTCAAGTAATTTCAGAGTTTTAACTCCTTCTCTCTTTGGTTGGCTTGCTGTGCCCCTCAAAAATGCAATCTACCTGGACTCCCTTTAAGCTTGTCTGTATGGCTCTGGACACAGCAAAAGGATTAGGGATACCATCCAAGATCCCAAGGTTAAGGTTGCAGGCACAAAAATGTACAAGGGTTATGGAATATCAAACTGACTCTACCAGCAAGGGCCAAGATGGAGTTTTCCTGGGAAAAGACAGACTGAGTTCCAAATATCGTTTTAAATTTTGTGACATCAATAACCACAAGCACAGCAGTTATAAACTGAAAGAAGGGTGAGTTCCAGCTACATGTAAAGAACACACTTTCCCTATAATGATAAATAAGCACTGCAACAGGGTGCCCAAGAAGCACCTGTCCTGTCAAATGTCTGTCCTTGGATATTTTTCAGGCTTAACCAGGCAAGGTTTGAGTCTACCTGGTGTAGACTCAGCATTTCAAATAAGGGCATGACTGAGCAACCTGATCTAGCTGAAGATGTCCCTGCTCACTGAAGGGAGGTTGGCTACATGACCTTTAAAGGTCCCTTCCAACCCAAACTATTCTGTGATTCTGTGATCTTTACAGACTAACTTGGGATGAGTAATAGGAGGAAATCAGTATTATGGGAAATTATGATTACAAGAGACAAGAGAAGAAACTCCTGCGTTTCAGTGAACAAAACTCAGACACATCAGGGAAAAACTTTGTAAAATGTAGAAGAGTTATATGTGAAGGTCAGTTGTCTGGAGAGTTTGGGGAACCTCCATTAGTCAAGTTTTTCTAAGAGCTGGCTAGACATACATCTGTCAGGAATGGCTGGGTGTGAACGATCTTTTCTGTGGGACTAAATGGAATAAATAAACTTACACCTGAACCAGCCTAGGGTAGAAGGTTCAAAAAAGTCACTATTGAAAACAGGGGAGAGCTTGTAGAAGGCTTTAATAGCTGAACACATAAACTCTTTCATTACATGTCTATGTAGCCTATCAAGAACAGAAGAAAAAAGTTAAGTCAGAACACAATTACATAAAAGTTTTGGCTAAATAAGACAGGCACTTTTATAGAGAACATGGGAAAGATTTCAGGCACTTACAAGCATTTTTTGTAGCTGTTCTACAGTTTGATTTGCCACACTGATTCCGTTTATTTCTCTGATTTCGTCCCCTACATGTAGCGTACCTGCAGAGGAAACAAAACACACAATCATCTCAGACATGCTTTTGCAATTCGAGATAACTGTAGGACAGTTCTAATATTCACACAAAGGCATACACATAAAACAACATCATAATAATTTTTTTGTTAGATTCAGAAAAGGACTTTGTATTAGCTGCCAAAGGTTATAAATCTGTCTTTCAGAGTGCAGTGAATACACCTGCAAGAGATGCACAGGCACTCCATAAAGTCCATGAGTAAAACACCAGTTCCTTACAAGGACACTGCAAAAGCCCCACCCATTGAAAAGAAAGTCACCAGGAACTTTTCAGCTGGAAATTTCAACAGAGATATTCAAACAATATTTTATCAGATGATTACTTAATGAAGTTTGGCTTCTTCACATAGTCTTGATTTTATCTGTCAGACCTCTGTATTTTTTTATTTCTCTGATTTTGATTTGCCATAGTTCCAGTAGGCATTTTCTGTATGTACCCTTGACTTAAGCCTGAATGCAAGTGATTGGTGTCAGATGATGAAACAAACACCTGCTTGGCTTAGGCAAGTCATAAACTGACCTGCTGAAGCTGGAATGGGAATAGGATGCTACAACATGGCTCTAAGGCACTAGAAAAGCTCAACAGGGAGAACCAGCAAATGAATTATCTTCAGGATCAGAAGCAAGCTAGGAGGTTTTTGAATGATAATTTCTGACCTAAGTAGCTCAACCCCCCCCTAATTCTCTAGCAGTTCTCACAGGAACCCTTCCATGGTTTATTATTAGCCAGAAGAGGTTTTCAATAGAAAATGAAATATGACAAGACCATTTACTTCACATATACTCTTTCTGCTGTGTGATTTAAAGACTCTTCTAAATACTGTACTACATACAATTCCTGTACCTATTATAAATATTCTTACTCTGAAAATAAGGAACCGGCAAACATTTCCTAACCTAAAACATATCTATAGAAAATTACCTGAAAAAAAGGCCAATCAACTGCAATCCTGGAAAATCCTTGAAATTCTTTTTCTGAACCAAAATTGTTTTTCCAAAGAATACCATGGAAGCAAAACTGGTACAAACATAAGGAAATCAAACTGTGTGTCTTATAAACACAAACACAGCCTGAACCAAGGAGAAGAATCCTGAAAAGCTCTGTTGCTCTGATTCCCACTGGTCTCTCTTCAATGGAACAGAAGCTCCCTTGGCAGTGCAACAGGAGAGAGCCCAGAGTTTACAAAAACTTTCAGTACTCTCAAGAGTAACTTGTCCAGCCAAATTAAATACTCTGAACAATTCAACAGGGGCTGATCTGCTGATAATGAAATTGTAAAAGAGGACTAATCACAATTTTTCTCTCAGTTTTCTCTTCAATGGAAAAATTATCACAGTTAATAGTTCACTGAATGTGAATCCAGCAGTCCTGCATCCGAATTTCAAATTAATCTAGTCCACATCTATAATATTAATGACCAAATCTCCAGTGAAACTCTTTGAAAGTTCAGTTTTGTCAGACTTTCTGAAGAAAGCATTCAAAAACTAGATTTAAGAATTATTCTAAAAAAGAAAAAAAAAGGCCAAAATTTAACTGTGTTTGAAATAAGTGTAATTGTTCTTAAAGAATAATACTGAATCAGAAAGCCCATATTGCCTGGAATAGTTTACAGATTCTTTGACATTATTCAAAACATAAATCTGATGAAATTAAATATTAGAATGAGAATCAGATTCAGTAATATCCCTGCATCAAATCATTGCAACAGTACACGTAAATAAAATTCCCTCTTCTGGAGCCTTTCCCATTTCTGCTACTCTGAGAGAAGTGAACATCGTCATGTTCATGACTGTAAAGGAACAGTACACATAAAAGGTGGGAATAAAGCATAGACTTTAGCAGTAGATGGTCATTCTCTTTTGTGGGGGTGGATGCACTGATAAACTACAGGAAGATGTTCTCAACTTGTGGGGAGAGGGGTTTATCATTTGCAGAAACATTTCACTCTTTAAAAATATTGTTGTTAGAAAAGTGTTCTTGAATCTTTGAGTAACGAGCCTTCCCTAACATTTGGAACTCCCATGATGCCTTTGCTGAACCAGATCTTGGCTGGTTTTGGTTCCTTTTCTATTGACAGTGCAGTGTTTATTTACAACTTAAGCTATTCAGGACTCATTGCTATGTAACTCATCTGTAATAGCAAAGCATGGATATATCTCCGAAAGTAAACTGCTTCCTCCTTTGTCTTTGCAAGAAAAGTAAGGACAGTTTGAGGAAGTGCATGAGAGATCCCACCCTTTTAGGAAGAAGACAGAAAAACATCTTGGATTCCCTATTCAGAAACATGTTTAGTAGCCATAAGAAAATTCTGCAGCTTGGAAAATGACGGGCTGTGAACATACAATCATATTTTCACAGAGATGTTGTTAGAATTGAATAAACCTTATCAGGGGTAACTGTATTTTAAAAACTGGTGCCAATTTGACATTTAAGTCACTTCAAGAATGTAGCACAGAAAATGCACACCTGTTTTTCTGCTGAGGTTAAATGGGCAGCCAATAGGACCTCTCTCTTAAATGCATTTTAAGAATGAATTCACTTTTAAGCACATATGCTCCAAAACTAGTCAGCAGCAAAGAACACACAGGTTAAGGTACTGAAATCTGCTGAGAGCTCTGTCTCTACGCAGATCCCCTGAAAATAATATTTATGGTATGGTATAAACAGAATCCACAGGCAGAAAGTAAATGGACAACTCAGCAAAGTTAAGACACAGACTCAAAGGTGAAAGTTAAGCCTGAGATCTATGATACAATTCATTTACTTGTCTTAAAAAAGTAGACAAGTCAATAAAAAGACAATTTTTGATGACTGAAACTGGTGTTTCATTTTCATTGAGCTGAATCCTCAGGAAGGTGCAAGTAGGTAGAATCTTTAAAAGCCTCTCTTCCCACTTTAACTCCCCCACCTTTTGAATAAGAACAATTATAATCAGCAGGATTAGATACAGCTGCCATAGAGATAGGAGGCTACTTCACAGCAGCTATTTTGTGATTGGGAATTGTGCAGTTTGTACTTAATATTCCTGAAATTACACAGTTCCTGTAACCCTCCCAGCAGAATTATTATCCACTCATTGCTGTTATTGCCTGGTAGTTTTCCATATAGCAGATAGCAGAAAAAAATAACACAACACCTCCCAAAAATCAATATGAGCCACAAACCTTATCAATAGTATTCAAAGGTGTGCTCGAGATCACTGTCAAATTACATTTGCATTGTTCTATTCAATAAAAACATTCTAAATAAACGTATGTTGAACGAAGAAGTGAAACCAAGAGGCATTTAGAGCACTAACAAAATTGGAAGCATTATACTTCATTTTCAAACCAGACCTATGGACAGAAGAGCTACATTAGTGAGATGAAGCACATAGAGAAAAGGTTGTATTTCCAAAATCTTTAGAAATAAGAGACACTGCATAACGAAAAAGAATTTTAATGGGCACAGTTGGATTTTCTGCTCAGTTTTAACAGGTTTTAAAAGTTTTATTAGCCTCATTATGAAACAGCCATGTGAAACAATACTCTGCAGAGCATCAGCACTACCCAAGCAGAGCTGAAAGAAAACCTTCTTCCTCTGAATCTTAGAGCAATCTCTTCTTAAAACTCACTTTTAGATGTCAAATAAATTTTGATTTAAAAGGTCCTCTAAAAAATATAGGTCTATCTGAATTGTATCTTTGGTTGTATGAAATCTTTTCTCTTTCCTGCTTCTTGACAGGTTTTACCAATGTAAATGAGCCGAAGTGAATGCATGTTCTCTCTTCCTAATTGCCTGCTCCTAGGTTCCCCTGGAATAGAACAGTAGGTTAGAGGGAACTTCGGGCTGAAAAATGATGAAAACTTTTGTGTTCATCAAAAGAAAAAGATGGCAGTCCAAAAAAGTTAAAGTAACCCTTTTAAGGGTGCAATCCAAACTTGCAGCCAGCAACACAGCAGGAAAGTTCCCCTGTTATTTTTGACATGTGATCTGGGAACACAAAGTAGAATGAAGGCGAAAAGTGGAGATGAGAAAAAAATGTATGTTTGCACAGTTTGTTATAGGAGTAAAAACTGAAAATAAAGAGTCAAGTTCTAGGCAGAAGTAATATTTTTATTTCAAAAAACAGTTTTGTGAACCTCAGCTTAAAAAATACAAAGATCCTCAAGAACTGTAAGACCTAAATGAAACGCAGTAGGCCCTGACCTCAAAATGCTGGCAGACATCTGGAAGGCAACTAAAGCAGTTAGCAGAGTCCATGCAGATACAGAGGTGTCCTGCTATGGAATAGCAGCCCTCAAAGTGAGGAGTATGTACATTAAACAGTTTGTACAAAACTACTGTGTTTGAAGACAAAGCTGTTCATGAGACGTGATTACCTTGCCGGTGAATCATTCCTCCGTGCATAATTCTTGCCACAATGCAATGGTTCAGCTCATTCATTTTTAAAGTGATTCCCTAGAAAAAAAAAAAAAAGAAATGTTTATACTTTTTAAAAATAAACCACTAAGCACCGTGATTCTCGAGTGGTTAAGAACAGTCACTTTTCCTAAAAGCTTGAAGGCAGGGCAGAGATTTTAAGGTTAAAACAAAATTTTTGTCCCTCAGATATGGGCAGTGACAACAGATACTGCTGATAAGTGAAGATGCAATACTTTAACTTAAAAGCATGTAAGATTCTGGTTTGTTAAAGACATGAGGTTGCCTTGAAGTGTGAAGTGTCCAGTTTGGTTTAAAGCATAATTTGCTATAACTACTACAAGGTTGATTGAAACAAAATCAGCTCTAAAGGTACAGTGTGAAAGCACACACAGGATCTCAAATTAAGAACACAGACAGGAGGATAATTATGCACAGTGGATGCTGAACTACCCCAATCTATTGGCAACCCTACTTCAAAGTGCAGGAACTGTCACCAAAAGCGTTACAATACTGGTCTTCACCAGCACAGAGCCAAGACAAGCCCTGAGGTTCCGCCCATACCATTGGCTCATCCGTGTTCTTCTGGAACTGCACCAGCCGAACCCGCGTTACGTTCTCCATGTCCATGTCGCCGTTGGCGCTCTCCGGAGAATCTCCGTTCAAGTATGGAGAGGTGGGAGGAGGGGTGACCCTCAGCGCTTCGTCACTGTAAACTTCATGTGCCACTACATCATGAGTTTGAAGTAAGGCCTAGAGGAGATTACGGCAACAAAATATCAGATTTGTATCGCCCCTGATGTCCCCCACTCGATGCTTTTAAGTATTTTTGAAGTTTCTCAGAAATTAAAGGACATCCAGGATATTTGTGCCTCACTTTCTATACAGGAACTTTTGCCTTGAAGGAGCCTAAGATAAACTTCAACTGACTGTAAATGCAGGCAGACACACCTAGCATTTAAAATCAGCATGAGTTAACATGTTTTTTTACTGTAGATACATCAGTGTGAATGATGCTGCCTCCCTCTCCCTCACCTTCTCAACAGCTGCAAAGTGCCAGAATGAAGCCATCTTTATATGTACAAACACAGAATTAGGAATTTACCTTTCTAAGCAAACTATTCTACAACAATTATTCTATTAAAATGGAAAGGTATACAAATCCCAGGGTGTTTTATTCTAATAAAGGCAGAATGTGGATCAGTACTGACTGAAAGAATTAGATACTGGGGTTTTTTGTTTACTAGCATAACTGCTTCTGTGCTCTCCCCTACCCCTAGAACAGGGACACAGCACCACCACACTGCGTTCAAAATGTTTGACAAAACTGCATTGTAAACCAACAAACTGCTCAAATGCTACTTCATGTTGTTTCTTGGTGCAAAGAATGATACAACACATTATTGATCAAATGTATTGAAATATCTTTGATAAGCAAAACAACCAGCTGTGTAAGAACTCTAAGCTGGGGCAAAGACATGAAGCTTGTGTAACTCTGAAAAGTGTAACAAGTAATACGAGATAAAAGTTGGACAAAGCATAAATATTAGCAAAACAGTATTCAACAGGACAAGGGTTTTTTTAGGGAACATTCCACTGTTCTCCAGGATATCTTCAAGAGCCACACATTCCATTTTATATTTGCATTCAGCTCTTAAAAGTGAGCATATTATAGACAACTCGCTTCTGTCCAAAAACTAAATCCAATTTATATGTGAACACACTGGCTCTACTTCTACACCAATCAAGGAGAGAAACAGATTTGCCTTTATACCCAAAAGGATGGATTTCCCAGATAAGGACTGATAAATCCAGTCTAGTTCCTACAATATCTCTGTAAAAGTAGAGGTATGAGCCACCACTGCTGTTAGGTTAATCTATATCATAGTTAATATCTTTGTACTTTTCCTTTAAATGCTCACAGCTCTTAGCTTGCAAAACTCATCAGTCTCGCAAGGCTTGATGACTGACCATCTACAATGTGCTCTGGCAGAGAACTCTGACTCTGCAACATCTGAGTCTTCAGTTAAAGTGTTTATGCAAAACTTGCACCGCAAAAAGTACTAAAAAAATCAATGGCAGAGGCATTTCTGAAGTGGAATCCAAGGCAGAAATGGGGTTTTTATGGCCTCTACAAAGTCCTAAATTTGTTCCCAAGGCAGCACTTCTGAAGTGTACCATGTTATAAAAGATAATTTCGCTGTAGTTGGGAATTCAGCATTATAACGATGGAATGGAATTCCCTAAACTAGCAATGCTCTGCCCGCATTCCCTCCTGTTCTTCTAGTCTTTCAAGCCCACCTACACAACTACTATTTTTAGTTAAATACTATCTTTTTATTTTTCATCTTATTTTCACAACCACTAAGCTAAACTTGCAACAATTCCTCTGCATTAGTCTGCACTGCTGAAGCAATATTTTATATTAGAGATCTGGTCCATATACATAAGTTAAACTACCTCAGCAAGATTTACTTAAAATTTGATTTATTTAGTTTGGTGTCAATTTATGTGTGAATACTCCAATGAAGGTTTAGGAATTTAATTTAATTTTCATTCCAGTATCTGAAAACTGTTTGCAGTTGTCCTAAACAGGACTAGAGCTGCTGCTACAAAAAGCATCCATTGTGGGAGTGAGTGTGGTCTTGGCTCTGTATCAGAGTAGGATGATCTTCTGTGATTCCTTCAGATCAACCTACTCAAAGCTACTTATTCAACTTCAGCATTCCTAGAGGTATTTAAAAGTGTCTTAGATTGGAGCTTTGGGACCTGGTTTAGCGGTGGACTTGGCAGTTCAGACTCAATTATCTTGGAGGTCTGTTCCAACCTAAACAATTCTGTGATTCTATTTCCCCTGTACATGTTACACTCTCCAAGCTTTAGAATTACATTTCTTAAGTAATTCAGGGCCTTACAATTGTTTCACATCAAACATCTGCCCTGCTTGATACTATTTATAGCAATAATATGCACCTCGTAGGAGGTTAAAATAGGGTACTTTGAACGTTATTAAAGGTTGATAATTATACTAGATGACTTCTGAATGTGTTAACAAATATTAACACAAATTCAGAAACACCAGACCCTAAAGTACAACAAGCTCAACTTAAACATAGGAAACATTTAATCAAAAGATTGCTATTGACTTCACTTGAAGATACTTGTTTTCTGGTAATTTTGATAATTTAGATTGTGTTTCCTCTTTTTCCTTTGCAGAACATGATAATCTTGCTAAAAATGAGTTTAATGAGAACAACTGCTTCCTACCATACTGCAAGATCACTGTCTGCAGAGAAGAGCGTAGGAAGGCACATGATGATGGATAAAACTTCAATATGTAATTAAGTAAAAGCCTCCTAGAACAGCAAATGCTTAAATTGCTGCAACATACCAAACATACATAATAGAATCTTCTAGAGATGAAAATGGCATGTCTGAAAAACTAATGAAAGTTGCGCAATGGAATAAAATCTCCTTGACATGTGTGTATGTAACAAATGAGGTACTTGATAGTATTTGAAGAGAATTCCTAAATTAATTAGCTGCTGAAAGACCTATATACAAAATTTACATACATTTCTTTAAATTGTTAAGCCGGTACAGATTAAATTATTAATTTATTCCTGTACCCATAAGACACACGAGGGTAAAAGAGAACCAGAACAACAAAACCCCTCGAACTCAAAGATCTCAGTTAAAACACATACTTCATTGCCTTTGGTTCTGAAAAAGCCTGCACAGTCTAACCCACTAACACTGTGCTTAAGAAAACAAGACAGACTGTACTCTTTTGTCTCCTCATTAGGGATACACAGTAGATAGTAACATAAATAATAATAAAATAGTCTGTTATCATACAGGTGTTAATGCACATGATCCTACTTATTCCACCCTACTTCTCCAGTCTCTGTGCATTAATAATGAGAGTATTGCCATGTACAATTGCTCTGTGCCTGGCAAACACCTGCAGTGTAGGCTGACAATACTGTTTTGTACAATTACTCCCTTTCCTAACAGGCTCTATTTTAAAGGCTTTGGCGTAGGGAAGTTTGGCAGAACACACCAAACTCAAGCATCACTTTGTTAAGGTCTGCAACCCCCATAAGGGTGTGTCTAGGGGCTGGAGTGGGAATGATGGGAGGGGATGGAGTTGCCCCTTTGACATCTGGAGACTCTGTGGTATCTGCACTCTACAGGTGTGGATCCACAACAGTTTATGGTGGTTTAACTGATACTTTACACTCTTCCCTAAACCCAAGCTGTTTCTGTTCCCATGCCCATTCTAGCTCTGGCAGTATTTATTCCTGTTATCCTAAATTCTTTTTGCTAAATGGATTGGGTTTTTTTTTTGAGCAATTTTCTACTAGTTTAGCACTTCAGTGCAATGCTGAAGTGCAGTTCCAGGTGAATGCCAGAACAACTGCAAGGGAGAGGATGAAACATGGGAATAAGGGATGACGTGATTTCAAAAAACTAGCAATTAAGCTTGGGATGCCATAGACTAATTTGCTGAAATTACTACTCATCAAAAAATAGTTGTTATGGAATTGCAGCTTATTCCTTATAAAACCCTGCTTTTTATACAATTGCAGCAAAAGAATTCTGACAGATGGTTTTAAATTTATGAGGATATCAGGAAACAGAGCTAGCTATAAAAGAGGATTTTCAACTCAATTTTCCTGTCACTTGATTTGATACATGAAATTTCAATATACCACAATATTTTTTATTGACGCCTATTCAAAAATAACTTACACTTTAAAAATGCTCCTTTTCCACAGTGCCTACAAAAACAGTGCCTGTTTTTGCAACAGTGTCGTAATTACACAAAAAAGGTAAATCAAATGAACCTGTCAGATTCCAGGTCAAGAAGATGAGTATCAGTGATGGCGGTTTTTTAATCTTTCTTGCAGTACAGCTGAGTACCATCCCATCTTGTTTTATGTTCTATTTCAAGCAAGTATTCCTGTTAAATGTTGAACCAGAGCTGATACAAACTTCAGGATAGGTACCACCTCCAGGAAATAACATCAGTGTGTTGCTGAGAACACCCAGAAAAGCCAATGTCTGCATTAGCAATTAGTGCCATGAAATAGGAATAAATCCAAAAGTAAACAACTGGATTAGTGAGGACCTGATGTACACACTGAACACACTGCAGGGGTTTTTACTTCTTCCATCTCGCCCTGTGGACTGAATGTCCATCAGCTGCTGGGTTACCCTGGCTCCTGGCACACATCTTTGAGTGTAATTTTATCTGAAAGGAGTCAGTTTGCATGCTCTGAGACTCTTATGTGATACAAGCCAAAGCACTGTAAGAGCAATCAGGAGATTCACTTCAAAAACACACTCCTGATCCAATTTAATGTACTAAAATAAATGCAGCCAAAGCTACAGTGGCCATCAAAAGAACACGCTGGGACATGCAGCTATCCAGATTTCATCTGATACATGTATAGGTTACAGCTCACCCTTCCCTGGAAATTAGTTTTACCCTTCAGACTTAAGTAATTCAGCTTTCAGGTGAGCAAACTCCACAAAGCCCCCTGCATATAATCCTTGTGTTAGGGAAAGTCAAGTTCATGACTTAAACTGACAAGAGTGTATAGCAGAGTTAAGCAAACACATTTATTTCTGAACTTATGAACTTGATCTACAGCACAAACAAAAGAAATCCCTCCAGTATTTTCACCAGACTGGACTTCAGTAAGTTGAACCAATTTACTAGGCAGCCACATCCCTGAACTTAGGACAATTACTGCCCACAAATCAGATTTGGGAAACAGATACAGTAGAAGTTGATAAGTAACACAAACTCACCAGACTGGACAAGCTATTGGTTTATTATAAAATAATATGAAATTAACACTTGTTTTGCAATGAATTTACACACCTTTATTCTAAAAAGGCCTTGGGGAAAAGTAAAAGGAGGATCCCATCTCTACCAATGGGTACCCAAAAGGATTTACTCTTCTTTTTATTTGCAACACAGCTCCCCCAAAAGACAGTGAAACTGCTCCATAATGAGATTACTTAAAGCTACTGACAGTTTTCAGCACAGTAATGAGGACCAGTAATAGCAGCAATTGTAATTCTTTTGCCAGACCAGCAGATTAGAAACACTTATTAATAGGTATATTGTATGGAGTTTCATCACTTAGAGATTTAAAGGAGAATGTACTGAACTTCAGTTTTTTAACATAAAGAATACAAAAAAACAAAACCAAAACAAACCCCACCCAACAAACCAACAAGAGTAGAATTTGCTTACCATGAAATGAGGTTGTGTTAAAATACGCTTTAGCTCCTTTGCATCACTGTTCTCTGGGTAACATGAAATTTCTTCCAATACCTGCAAGATAAGCAGGAGAAAGGTCCCTAGTAACTTTCTTTTAAATAAAGTTATTAAGCAGATGAAACCCCCTCACTGCTCAGTCAGAGAATCTCCAAAGGATTATACAAACCAACATTTTTTGACAGGAAAGGGCTTAGGAGAACGTGCCCCCACCCTGCCCCAAGAGAATAAAACACCTCATTCCAATTTTCTCTCTGAAACAGATTAAAGCAGAAATTTGAAGGAAATGTGTTCTTTTTTTCTTCTTTTTTTTTTTTTCAATTGAAACTATTCCTCCAACAGCTAAATATATGGTGACAGAAATGAAGTGCTAATAGGTGACACACATCATCACCACCAGGTGTTACTTTCGCACATGGTCTCAATTTATTAAAACAATCGGTTTAAAAGCAGAATTAAAAACACTCATGAAACCAATTGTTAAAAGGCACCAAGTGTAGGTGGGCCATCTGCTACCCCACCTCCAAGCTCCAGATTTTATAAAATCTGAGCCATATCTCATCTTATCACTGGGGAAGGAGTAAATGAGCTTAACTCCTCTGCCTGCACCCTGATTCTTATACCTTTAACACTCTTGGACAATGAAAGCAGAGATTTTGATTCTGGAAGCACATCCCAGGATAAACAGCCAGAAAGTTTTGCAGAACAGGACTTGAGGATATCTATCACTGTGAATTCAGTTATTACACAGAGTTTTAAAGTCTTCCTGTTCATTCTATTTCAATATCACTATAAACAGTGTTTTCCCATGACGTTACCCCCAACAACCCTACTAATATTTACTGGTAATACATAATACAACTTTTTTAATGCTTGCAATAAATGAACAAATAAAATACTATTTGCCAGGTATAAAAAATTAAGAACATCTGTGTCTATTTATCTTTGGTTTTAATAAGCCACCCTCCTTGCACTTCCAGGTCTGCTCTTCTTAGACCTATCCATGATAAACTTGTTCTTTCAATTTAAAAAGCTGAGACTTTTGTTTTTGTGACTAAGCCATATAAACATCAAACTTCTGCTGCAGATGAATAAATTGAACATGAAATATGCTGCTATTACCCAATAGAAGGGTTCCTTTTAACACTGCTGTCGATGTAGCAAAGGTTAAATGATTAAACAAAGGTTAAATGATTAAATGATTAAATCATTATCCTTACAGACATAATGGAATTCTGCAAGTTTATACAACTTGTTACTTTAGTAAGCAACGGTATCATTCCAGAAAACAATACAGATAATGAACTAAATCTTAATGAAGTAAAACAAGTTCCACTTTAAATACAATCAAACTTTTAAAGTAAAAAAAATTAAATATTTTAAAGCCATTACCTCTTTGGCTCTCTGTACAGCATCACTTGGAGGATTCCTGATTTGTGGTGAAGATTTTGTGTTTATTTTGTCATAAAGCTGAAATAACAAGAAAACAAACTACTGAAATCATCTGCTACTTTAAAATAAATTAATGAGTGCTTACAATAGCCTGCTTATGTTACCAGGATTGAGATGATTGTTAAACTGCAAACCCCACAGATGTTTTGTATACAAAATCGAGCAGCTTAGGGTTTTGGCTTTTCATTTTTAAACATTTCCTGATTCGAACAGTGCCATAGATTCAGAGTTCACAGGATGACATGGGAAAGTTCAAGAGGTTAAGGGATTCTGCAAACCTCCCATGCTTTTTCCACAGATTTACAGAAACTATATTCTTCTACTAGAAGTGTTCCTATGAATCTTGAATAAATGCTGCGAATCATACATTATGCTGTAAAAAGAAAATTAACTTGCATATCCCACTTGTCTCAATAAATCAAACCACTGAACATTTTGAACAGTAATTTAAATAAATCTCAGGATATGGGAAAATGCTCTTTTTACAGAACCCTACAAAAGCCAAAGACATGGAGAAAACAGAAACAAACCTTCCAAGAGTGTTCACAAAAAAGAGTACACTTACTTTACTAGGATTTTCTAATGGACATAAGAATGTCAGTGTAATTAAACAGGCTATTGTAAACATTCCAGGTTAATTATTTAAAAAACCCCAACTTTAAAAAAACATTCAACTATGCAAAATACAACAGGAGAAAGATCTTTCCTCATTTTCAAATTAGAGATAGATACTACAGGTTCTTTTTCATACAAACCTAACAGACTATGCATGTTTTAAAGGAATGAATGTATACTTAAGAATAAGCTGGAACAGTAATAAGTAGTATAATAATAATAATAATAAACAATAATAAGTTTTGGCTTATATTTCAAACAATATAAAGATTGTCATGCCTGTAATTATTTCCTATTTATGTTAGACTACTTCTTTGAAATGAAAGACAGAAATAAGCCACAAATAACTGTTTTTAGGAAATTACAAGACATTTTTATCACAATTACTGTGGTGTAACTGCAACCAGCCGGCCAGGGAAGTTGGGGAATCTCTCAACTTTGGAAATACTCAACATTCAACTGCAATTAAAACTAGTGCATGTAAACAAACAAATAAAACACAAAAGGGACCCCAGAAGCTTAATCAAATCCTAACATTGCAAAGGATGAGTTCACAAGAACCCCCTGTTTAGGCTGCTCAGCAAGGAGTTCTCAGGAGCTTCCTCTGTGAAGCCACAGCCACAGCTCCACTGCTTGGCTTAGAATGACCTTGGATGTTTGAAAAAGGGAATCTTGCCAGGACACAGAATTGCCTTCTTCTCACATGAAACACCATTCAGTTTTAGAAGATAAGTAAATTGCTATAAATGCAATCCAACACAACCATAATTTTGCTGTGTTAACAATTCGATGCACATGTTGAACATCTCACAATGGTTTGTTACTTTTTCTTAAATAAGTAAAGATAAATTACCCAACTCCAACAACTCCAAATTATGAAGTATCACACTTATGTACCTGTTGGGAAACTGCATCAAGCACAGTTTAGAGACCAAAGTGCAGCAGAAAATGCACGATACCCAACGTGAATATTACTGAATGCCTTTTTCTAAAAGTCACACATACATACTGTTTAAGATTAATGAAATTACAGAAAAGTTACCATGAAAATATTTTTATTAGTTCTTTCTAGCAAGGGTTTAAAATCTAAGTCTCTGAAGTTGCTGATTTCCCTCCAGTCAGTACGTTACTGTGATTCAAAACCACCAGCCGTTTACAGCAATAATTTTCTCTCAGGATCATGGGAGAGTTATCTTTTGAGATTAGGAAGGATGCAAAAAAGAAAGTCGAGAGCAGAGTTCCTCTAAGAATGTTTAGGAAAAAAAAAATCAAGGCAAAGTTCAGACTAAACAAGGGTGCATTTATTTTTCTGTAGCTCCTTCAAGCAGAGACATGGCAATTAAATCATCTTCCACGACTGCTGCTTACTGAGACTTGCTTCCAAGGCACCAAGCTATTAGGAGGGACTCTGAGAGTACAAAAGAAAAGCCTTCCTATTTGCATTAAAGTTTAAAGCCAATATTACCCAAGTCCCATTATCCGTTCACTGTGGAGGTAGAAGAAAGCCTCATCTAGAGAAAGAATGTGTTTCTGGTAGCTTCACTAGCACAAGCAGATCTCTTCCTTTTTAAATGGTATATTCTAATTCAAGTTAGTTCATGGAGTTTTTTGTTAACAAGGGGGTCAGGCAACATATGGTAAGAGCAGCAAGGCTTATATTATGCATTAATGCACCAGAACTGCTGAAGCAGTCCCACCTTCTTCCAATCTTTGAAAAAAAGGCTGGTTTTACAATACTTTTCAATATTTTTGCACTTAAATACTAGCTGTAGCAGAAGCAACTTAGAATAAGGAATTTACTGCCATATTCGTCTCTGAAAACTACAAACTTCAAATCTTTGAAGGTAGAGGTTTCCTTTAGACACATTAAAAAGGACATTAGTGCCCTTGGACAAAAGAATCCCACACACCTTTACACGAATGTTTCACAAAACGTGTAAGAAAACTCCAAATAAAACCTGTTTGCACACATAGATTAAAGGCTTTATATACTCCTGTGGTAGAGAACACATTCCTACGTGCAGGTAGCTACACAATTTTAATCACAGAAAGCCAGCCTGTTTATAATGCTGTCCCCTTTCAGCAGCCCTGGAAATTTGAGTCTTTCAGGGACCACACCAAAGGTGGTTTCTGGTGGAACAGAATGAACTGGCATTTCTGTGTAATACCAACAGACTTACAGCAGGACAAAATCTCTATGTGCCCAAATTATGGGCTTTCTTTTGCTGGAAGTGTCTATTTTCCAGCAAAGAACTCTGTCCCCTCAGCCCAGGAGCCCAACCTCCAAAAATTTCACTCTGCAATAAGCATAAACATAACAATTAACAATTTCTAATAATTAAAAGTAATTGTTGTAAAATATAACAGCATTTGTAACATTTGCCATTTCCAGGATTTTCAATACTTTGCATCTCAGTCTCACTCCTCAGCACCAGTTATTCTGCATTTGCTAAAAAGAAAATCAAAACTGAGAGCTTGCTCTAGATGAGCTTAACAATCCCAACTGATACATCAACAAAACCTGATATAACAAATATAAATTGACATTATAGCTAATAAACAACATAGTACTGCTTCTTAAAGAGACAAGTTTTGATTTAAAATTTGCATGCTAGAACACAAATGAAGAGAATACCCACAAGTTGTCAAGTAGTGCTGCTATCAGTTCCCCAGCTTTTGCAGAGTGGAGACTTTTTACCTTCTGCCCGTATAAAGGGAACTCATTTCTGCTGATATTTCAAGCAGACAGCCCAAAGCCTAATCCACAATCAGGCAGGCGAGACAAAACAACAAACTCCTCTTCTGACTAGTTTTTCAGATGTGCAGAAATTCCTTTTTAACCATTTCCTGTAAGGGGAGTCAGAATACTGTCCCAGCACAAATCCCATGCAATGTCACACTGAAAAATTTAGGTATGTCACAAGTAGCAGAAATTTAGTCTCACTGCCTCATCTAGTCTTGAATGTGGTCAAAGACAGATCACACAGTGAAATCAGTGAGTATTCTACCTGCTCAAAATCTGGAAGTTTCTGTGAGGCAAATCCCCAACTTGTAAAACAAGAGCTACTGAATTGCTAAAGCAAAAACCTCCATCATGTTTCAACACAAATACACATTTTGTGGGGATTCAGTTGCAATTCAGACAGATACTGGGTTGCCAAACTTACATATTAAATCCCCAAACTGAAACATCTAAAAGTAACCATTAAAATTTGTCCTTATATATTTTTTTTGCTTTCTGAACAACTCAACCACGTGCAACACAGTGATATTAGAGGGCTGTTTTTCATCACTTTTAGGTTTTTGTACCATCTAAAAAATTGTCATGTGGAGGTGCTGCCTCTTGCACAGAAACATTTACTGACAAACAGGCTTGCTGTTACTTCCCACAGCTCCCTATCCTGGTTCTCCCCTGAGGTTTCATGTGTTGCAAGTCTGAAAGAAATCCATGACCCACTGAATGAAATAATGTTCACAAGCAGTATTATCAAAGAAGGGCTAAAATTATAGATCCAATTAGATAATTGCTAGACCACTTCATTCTTTCTTCTGCCAGTTCTGTTTCACATCTCCTTTTCCATGCAGAACATTGTAACATTCCCATGGGAGCCTCTTTCCTTGGGATTCTAAGCTTTCCAAGAAACACATCCCTGAAGCTATCAATTCCTACTGAGTAACAAGGTCACAGTCACCAGAGGCTTTATCTTCTACTTTGTTTAAAGACAGTTTGCTCTTTTAAACCCTCTGTTTTTCACTGCTAAGGATTGTGCCTGAAGCTCTCTGGTTCTACTTTAGCATCCGAGACATAACATTTACTTCTCAGCATAATTCCATGGCACAGGTTACAGTCCCATCCCATACCCAAGTCCAAAGCATATTCAAGACTCTATTTTGTGCTTCTATAGCATTACAGGTCACAGCCCTCCACAGCTTCAAACCTTTTTCTGTGTGACACACAAGTTGCAGAAGAGAAGTACAATCAACCTTTGCATTCCAGCATCTCAGTAGAACACCGATGGTCAAGGTTCATTCTACTGAGGATGAACATAAATTAAAGGACAGAAGGTGAGAGATATGGTATCTGTTTAATTAAGGTGGAAATCTAATTGTAGGTTTCCTTTCATAGGGAAAGCACATGCCCCCAAATCCTAAAAAGTGCACAGCCAAAGGACCATGCAGCATTTCCTTTGTAGTAATCCAATGGGTAAAAAAGAATCCAGAAAGCATTTTTATTGGCTTCACAGGGTCTGCCAATTAGTGACAATTTGGTTACATGACAGCTGGAAGGAAGGGGCACAGCCCTTAACCGGTGTCAGCAACAGGGAAAGATGCCCTGTGGCATTACCACTCAATATTTTATCATCTAAATTTTGCACTGACATATTTTGTATGCTTGGAAGCACCAGGGGAACTACAAGGTTAAGGTATAGAACACTGAGAAGATCTTCCATTCTGTTACATAGCTAAATGTTGTATCTATCTTTTGATCAAAACCTTACAAAGTGAAAACATGGCCAAGTTAAATTCTCTCAATAGGTTCTTCTAGTGCTGTGGTGAAACTGCAGGCAGAGCTGAACTGTGGGGAAATGACACGAAGTTCAATCTGAAAGTAAGACTACACAAATCTGTGCAGCTTCACACGTGCTGATGTACATGGCGGGGGCCATTCTTTAACTGTTATTTCTTATTTTGCCAGTTTGGACAGGCAGCGATTTTAGCATTTAAAATGATAAAGCAAATATTTCTACTTACGCATATTATGTGGCTTTTTAAAGTCTTCACAGAGCACTAACTATTTTTACAGTTTGTTCTAAATCAATCTTTGACATAATTTTATTTTTTAAACTGATATATTTTAAAGCAGATTCAAGGACACATTTATGCTTATACTTGTTCAGACCCCACGGTCAAGTGTCAATAATATGCAATTTGTATATGCTATTTCTTTGCAAGGGGCTAAGTTTTTACTTTCAGTGTACATGAACTACAAACAAATTTTAGCTCTATTGTAGAATATATTCATTTTTAGCAGAAACTATCAAGTGCTATGCACTTCCTCTGTAAAATCAAAGCTTTAGCACTTCAGAGGTAAAAGATTTGAGGAAAGGACTATATTTTTACAAAATAAACGGCATAGTATTTGCATTTTCACCCCCACAACCGTTGTTTTAAATTGTGCCTCTTGATTTGCTTCATATTCACCAAGGTTTCAAATAACCTCTTTATTTATTTATTTCAAGTTGTCTCACAGAAGTATTGGTAATGAAGTTATGCTGCTCCTCGAAATCACACAAGACATTATTTCATTCTATTTAATTTCAGGTAGCCCTAAGTGTCTCATTCATGTATATTGAATCCAGACTCCAGTGTCTGACAGCGTTATGTTTCACTATCAGCTAAGACTCTAACCTAGTAATGTGTCTCATATCTTAAGAAAAACCCATATTCATTTTCATCATGAAGATTTTATTGACTGCAGAAGCTGTAGATCTCAGCAAGTGACAGCAGATATTAAAGTCACGCCAGGCCCATGTAACATAGCTTGCCAAAGTGGAAGAGCTTGCAGTTCAGCAAAATTCCAGATCATAAGTAATACATGTAGGAAAATGTATGTTCTCCCAAATTGTAAAGTTTGGTAAGAAAAGCCCGGGAGAATTTTAAATAAATACAAGCTACATTTCAAAATCAAAGTCACAAACCAAAACTTATTTAGATTTTAGACTATGATGTTTTCCTACCTTCTCAAAGGAGGTGAGACCTCTTCAACTTCTGCTGCCACGAGCAGAGCGCAGATACCCAGGGTACCCTTCAGTCCTCCACTACACACAACACACCCTCAGTACGCCACCTAATCCCCTCTATTCCAGGAACCCTTTGCCCAAGTCCTTCTGACATTTTTTTTTTGTCTCCACTCCATTTCTGTATCATAAACCAGATTTTAATCTGTTCACATTGCAAATGTTTTAACTTCTTCTGCAAAGATGAAATATGTAAAAATAGGATGAAATAAAGGTACTGCCTTGCACATGGCAGTGTCAAGAAAACCAGTACAGCAGCTGGAAAACCAACACTGTGAAGTTCAAAGATCCCAATAAAACCCCCCCTCACTCTCATTCTGGAATGTATTAGAAGTACCGTTGTGAAAGATGGGCTTACATCATTATTTCACAAGGTACTTAAGAGATTAATAATTTTAAGGACACAAAAATCCCATTATACTACTTTTCTGCATCAGATATCTAATAGAAGCTGATCTTAAAAAACCAAAACAGCTTTTAAAGATGACACAAAGCAGCTGATCAGATAAAAGTAAATGAAAAAGACACGGAGGTGCTGGAGCATGTCCAGAGAAGGGCAACAAAGCTGGTGAAGGGTCTGAGGAGCAGTTGAGGGTGTTCAGCCAGGAGAAAAGGAGGCTCATGGTGGACCTTATTGCTCTCTACAACAACTTGAAAGGAGATTGTGACCAGGTGGGGGTTGGTTTCTTCCCCCAGGTAACAAGCGGTAGGGCAAGAGGAAATGACCTCAGGTTGCATGAGGGAAGGTTTCAGTTGGATATTAGGAAAAATGTCTTCACTGAAAGGGTTGTCCAAAGCACTGGAACAGGTTGCCTGGGGAAGGGGTGGAGTCACCATCCCTGGAGGAATTTAAAAGATGTGTAGATGTGGCACTTGGGAACGTGGTTTAGTGATGGACTTGATGATCTTAAAGGTCTTTTCCAACCCAAATGATTCAATAAGCACCAGGAAAATCCAGCCCCTTGATACAGAAAGGCTTTAAAAAGAGGTGTGTTCCATGGAAAACACCTTGATACACTCCACAGAATAACCCTGGCTCACATCTTTCACCCTCTTCCAGCACAGAATAAAGACCAACAGTAGGAACTGGAGACTCAGGTTAGGCCTAAATGGGCTTCATTCCCAATTCAATCAGTTGAATTAACTCGCCAGAGTTAGTTCATCGCCCTGAAGAAAAGGATGCTATTGACAATGAACCTCACTTCAGGGGGATACAGAATGCTTAATACTGGTTAAACCCATAACGATTACAGCAGGGTGGCAAAGCACACAGCTTCTCACCTGCTTTGTGATATGGAACATATCTTGCACCAGGAGGTGATAATGCTGGAGTTAAACAATTTTGTTTCTCCCTAGTCATGTAAATTTTTTGGAATAATATACTGAGAATAAAAATGTACTGCAATGAGATCCCTAGTATCTAGAAGAGCCAACACGCAGCAGCCAAGTACTTGAAGAACTGGAAGTAGGAGGCAGCGAGGCCTGACTGACTTCAAAGACAGAGGCAGAGCTTACTGGGCTGTCAGTAAATTGCCTTTGGGTTTTTTAATGTAAACTAAGTGTAGACTGAAGTATCACTCTGAAGATCCTAGCATTAACAAAGCTGAAGTACTATTCAAGATTTGTGCACTCTATCACAGGTGCTGTAGCCTTTCTTTATTTTTGTAATTTCTCAGAGTTAAGTCCCAAGCTCCTGGAGAAACAATAAATCTGCAAATCTGAAGCTTTTTAAGGAAAAAAACCCTCCAAACATGACACGCAGCCCTTAGAGTTAAAAAGGAACTGAATCTAATTTGAAATACATGCAACATAATAAGAAGTGAAGAAAATGCAGAAAGTTAAATACGAAAATGATCTTTTTTCTCTCAAGACAGTATCAGTGAGGTTAACTAAATGTTCTACAAGGGGTAAGAGTACAATTTTAGTGTTCTTTGACATATCAGGGCCCAATAAGTTAAAATTACACTGTAATCATGGGAATTTTTAATTTCACAAACAAAAAAAAAAAGGTCTATGGATTTATGCTTTTGGAGTAAGATGTGTTGCTGCACACAGACACACACATGCGCAGACACAATGACACACTATTTACACAGGGAAGATGACATCAGGCCAAGAGGAATGGGCTAAGTAGTGCAATTCCCATCTAAAGCACATACTTTACTAAGCTGAATTTCACTTGATGATTCACCACACCAGTATGAAGCTTATAAATACTCAAAATGGCAGAACATTAGTTAAAAAGAAAACAGGTTAAGTGTAGCAAAGTAAGTAGCACACTGTCATGCAAACTGACCCAGAATTCTGCATTGTTGGAAAGTGATAGATAAATAAATTTCTGAAAAATTATTTTCAATCAATAGGAAAGTTACTGTTGGCTCTTACTTGTGTTAATCTTGGGTTTAAGAGACCAACTCATCTATCACTATGATATATTATAAAAACATGGAACAGCAATGCTTTCTGCTCAGATGAAATATAAGGCAATTAGCCCGTATAAAGTTGTACGGCAGAGAAACAGGAAGAACAAAGAAACAACAAGATGATCCCAACTGGCACAGTGATCTACCTGCCAACCCAGTAACACAGAAATGAAATGCAGAGATATGGAGTTGGAAATGAAAGGTATTTTAGAGAATGATTATGAAACAATGGAGAAGAAATTCTAGAATAGCCTCTGCTTTCAGTGTTCTCTCATACAGAGCTTCCAGAGAAGTTACCTTTTAGAGGACAAATGGAATGAACTGGTGATGATGATCCAGCCCACCTGCTGAAGGAATTCTTCAAACAGTTCTCCCTAAGGCTTGGTCATTGTTCCTTCTGCACTACTTGGGAAAGGAGCTTCCACTGCACGGTGGGACAGTCCCTCCCACTCCCTGGGGCTGTGCTGCCTCTGCTGGACTGGGATAAAAGCCAGATTTGATTCCCCAAATAGCAAGGTGCTTTCCTGCCAACATAGTTTCTTTTTATTTTTTTTAAACAAGTATTTTCCACTTGCTTTTGTCTTACAAACACATGAAACAAACGATAATTAAAGATAAGAAAAGGTGTTTTAAAACTGATAAAGAATTTACTCAAGCATAACGTGTTCTGAGGGAGTTTAAGCAAGACGTGTAACACAATTTCTGATGTGCTTTTGCAAAAGAAAAGCCTTTGTGATTCACTAAAACACATTCCCCTTATATGTTTTAGCCTAATCAGTATTTGAGTAAGGACCAGTGTGGATCCAAAAAACCCTGAACCACACTATATGACTCACATAGGAAGTCATCCTTATTCAAATCAAAACCTAGTGAAATTAGATGATTGAGGAAAATACTTAAGCTTTTTATACACAGCTGCTCGTTTTATTTTATTTTCATCATAATACAAGAGATATTCCATCGGTCTGTTCATGATTTATAGTAAAAGAAAGGAAGAGGGAAATGAAAGCATCCTGAAAAAACTTTTTTTTTTTATTCCAAAGTATAGAATAAAGTTGTTAAAATAATATGCTTTGCTCAGAAAAGAGCAAATCAGGGAAAGAGACATGAGGAGTTTAAAGCACTTTCAAACAGAGCCCTTTAGTATCAGCCATGGCTGGACACTGCTGAGTAACTGCAACTTTTACAAAAGACATTCAAATGTACTGTGCCAACATCCAGCATCGAGAGGATAAACAGAGCAAACCAAAATAAACCCAGCAGAAAGCTTTAGCCAACCATGTAAGAAGCTAAACTGAGGTTCCAATAACATTCATTCTAGCAAAAGAGAAAATATGTTTCCTTAAAAGTCTGGACTTCAGGACCAAATCTGTTTGGGTGACTGACTTCAAAAGAAATCCTAAGGAAACTCAGTGAGCACAGATGCATGTTCCTTTGAAACATTACCATTAGCAACAAGGGATAACAGACATAAAAATGAGATTCTCCTGAAAAATCAGTATGCCTTAAATATATGACTGGGAATATAAATTTAACTCAAAATGAAAGAAGTGGCTCCACATATGATACAAATGGCTACTACAAATTAACCCTATTTAGTTAAAACCAAATGTGTGTAGCGTGTTAAGCCAGCAAAAGGTAAAATAAACTTCCTTAAAAGCTCATAACCCTTTTATCACAGATACACTTGCAGAAATAACAACACCTACCTTACCGATCCCATCTATGTAACAAACTTCTTAAATTAACAGCCAAAAGATACCAGCCTAGGGAACTATCTGCCTGAGGACAGACAGATGCAGACAAAGCCAGCAGCACAGAGAGGCCCCAGTCACACAAAAGCTGATATTGTTCTCCCACTGAGCAAAAATCTCCCTTGTAAATCGAACGACATCTGCATTCAGAATCACCCTCAGAAAGCGTCCCTGGAGAGGTGACCAAACTACTTGACTCAACAGGAGAATGATTTCTCTTGTCTCCTTCAGTGTAGGCAGCTGCATGAAAACAGCAGCTTCTGGTTTTATATTTTAGCAAACCTGCCTTCCTCTGATGCACAGACAGAGGTGAAACATAATGTGTAAAGATCTCCCCCATCAGCACAGCCTTGAAGCCCGCTATAGTTTTCCAAATGAATAACCATTAAAATCTTTTGTCATGGTACAGAACAACAAATGCCTCCAAAATCAGTAACCTCTTCACATTTCTTTCCAACTTCTTTATCAGTATTGCTGACATAAGTCAGCAATGTCTCCCAGGATCTCTTTCATGACAGTCAATAAAAAAATTATTTAATTCAAGCATTTGATAAGGCTTCTAAAAATCTGTCAGGGGTAATAAAAAACTGCTTCGCTACTTAAATTTAACTCTGTTTTTCCATAAAGTTATTTATATACTTTACTACATTCTTTATCATCTAAATTGGATACCAGAATGAAACAGTCTATAAAGCTTTATATAGTCATAAGCTCAGACAGTTCTAAGTCACACACACAGGAATGTACCACATCAATCACCAAAATTTTGATCATCACACTTCTGACAGAAGCAAAAAAAACCAAAACCCACCCCAAATTAGTCTTTTGCTTTACAAGAAAGACCAATTACTAAACAATAAATTTTTTAAGGTAGTATTTCTAAATGGTTGTTTCTAGAAGGGCCTTTTCTTTACTCTCCTCAGTGAACAAAATTAAGTTTTTAATAATGAATTGTGTAACTTCTGTGCACAAAAAAAAGCACTCAGCACAATAGAAGGATTCTGTAAAATGAAGAAAAATACACACAATGAAACTATTCAATAAGCCTACATCAGGATATGCTGGTGTATTGCAGGGTTTAGCCCAGAGTGAATATAAACTACTTTCTAAGTATCTGGCATCTTTTTTCCCCTTGTTTTGAACAGCTTTGGCACTCAAGTAAATTGCAAGAGAGTCTTAAGACAGCTATCACAACAGACATACAGAAATGAATCAACAAAAAACAGTTGATGGGATGATGCCTTCTATGGCCTTCAGAGGTGCCTGTCCTCATAACACCCAAGTTAATGAATTACTGAGAAAGAAGACTTTTATTCTGTGATCTGAAAAAAACCCTGACATGTGGGTAAACTTGCACCCTTAACACAAAGATTGTACTTTCTTATTTAGCCTCCAGAAACTGTGTTAGTTCAGAAGCAAAATAACGTATTTCAGTAGCAGGCATGATCTACCCTCATGTGCCTAATCTAAAAATAAGGACAACTCTTGAGAATGAGTAGGAACATGAGAACAAATTTAACTGTGGAAAATGACCACGGAAGAGGAACAGTAGTTTAATTCAAAGTGACAGCCACAACTTCACAACAGATGAGAAAATTCCTACTTAGCGAATTATAATGCTTTCCAGGTTACTTGGTCTGATGGCTTCAGTAGCCTCAAATAATCTGAACCCAAATACAATTGATGATTTTTTCACAGATCTGAGAGAGAGGTTGGAATAGTATCAATTAATAAACAGAAACCAGTCTCCCACACTTGAGTTACTGACATGAAAAAGTTACCCTTCCAAACAATACTGCCTGTAATTTGCTTCAGTCTTTCAAATATGTATTTCATGACACCGAAACCTTTTAGAATTTTATTTTCTATTATTCTAATCGAAGTATCTTTGGAAAGATTCTATCATCATCCCCCTTCCACATAGCACAATAAAACAAAATTGCTTTTTGATAGCATTTTGCTCTCACTGATATATTATTATAATGGGCAATTAAATGCATGCCTGGGTGAGAGAATGACCACGACAAGGAATGGGAAAATTGTAGAAATTCATTGCTGTTTTTTCTTGTTTAAAAAGCTACAACACATCATCACAGAAATAAGAGGTCACGAATGAGGTACTGTAAACCAGACTGATGCTGCCAAGAACAGAGAAAAGTAAAAGCATTGCAGAATCATGAGTTAATGTCTGGTAGACCTATCATACAGCAAAATACTTAAACTAAGGCTATGTGGTTTACAAAGCCAAAGAAGTTATATAATAACATAATAATGGTTAATAAATATCTAAAGCCTTTCTGCATGAGTGAAGAAGTGTTTTGGTACTTATTACACTGATGTTATTCTACTATTTATTTCTTGTTCATATTTCCCGATCACCTTTCTATACTGCAGTCTGCAATATAAAAAGATTAATTTAAGCATCTGGAACACAAATTAGATGACCTTACTCTGGGGAAAAAAAGATCCATACTTCAATGCAAATTGCAAAATGAGTTGTTGGAGATGCAATTCAGGAAAGTCATGAGCTCCCAGTCCCCTCTTCCTGCGTGCTTCATGTAATTTTATCCAATGACTGTTTAATGTAAAATGAATAAACAGTTACCAAGAACAAAGATTACAACTGTAGAGAGATTGCCAGAGCAATGCCCTCATCTCTTAACAGCTAAATAACTATCTCTGCTTCCCCAAGTCACACGGGGCCTGCTTCCAGAAGGAAATATGTGTGGATCTGAATCCTTTAAACTTGAAGAATGCTCAGAATTCAAGTGACCCCCTATTCATTAATGAAATCATAAGAACTGCATGAATCATCTACCACATTTTAAAGAGTTTGGACACCAAAGGACCTACGGCACCGTTTACATTCAGATCATACCCCTGCAAAGCTGCATAGAGAAATTAAAGCATTCAACACATTTTCAGAAACTCTACTTAAAGTCTCTACAACCAGAATCATTTACCTGCAGATCAGAGAGCCGGAACGACTCCTGTTCCTGCGAGTCTTCCACGAGGTAAAAACTACACACACCGTGTTAGATTTGTGATATTCAACAAGGTATCCAAGCCATTCAGTTTAAGACATAGTAATAAAGTGGTCACCATCCACATGGGCACATGAGCATTTTGGTTTGATTCAGGAGTACACTTTTGAAATTATTCTTCTGATTATGCCCACCTACCACATCCTTTGTTTTTCACCATACAGCGTTACCAGACCACGCTTGCTCTCAGCCAACACTAAAACAGATGCTGTTCACCTACCAGTCCACAGGACTGCAGCATAGCCAGAATAAAGTAAAACCTCTTAAAATACCCAAAGTCAACAATTGCTTTGTTCTACAAGTATGCTACTGCTGTGCTGTAGTACTTGCTAAGCTGGACATAAGCCTATGTCTCTGAGGATTTGGGTCCATCCTGAGTTTTTTCTCAGTGCACTGTGTAGATCGCTTTAAAAGAAGTTGGTCAGGTCTGACAGTAAGTCCTCTGTCTTCAACATTCCATCTATCCCAGAAAAAACGCCAGGGAAAAATTTTTCTGCTACTTTTGGACCTTTATTTTAGACCCCAATGCTGTGTAGATACAGAAATCACTGACAGCATGATGACAGATTTGAATTTGTTCTTCAGGGAGGGTCTTGGCACTGCTGTCTTATGGAGTAACAGCTCTCGTGAACCACAGAATAACAGATATTTAAATGACTGAGCCTATGACATACCGTGTTCAAGTGCAGGAGAGGAATGAGCATACCCAGGTGCTCCACACAAAAAAAGTCATACTTCTAAGAATATCCCTAGAACTAGTCTCAGATTAGCACTTTATTTAAAATTATTTAAAAAAAAAAAGAATCTGTATAAAGTTGCAATTCACCTCTAAAATAAAAACTAAAATCCAGCCCCTATCAAAAGAAAAAAAAGTTATTCTGATGAATTGTTTTAAAGCAAATCTATTAAATCAAGCCATTAACCACTTACATATTCTAAAATATTCTGTATGCACAGCACTGAAATGTATTTTTGTGTAAAGTACTATTGATTGTTTCAATCTACACCTAAATAAATTAATTTTGGTATGAAACAAAGAAAATATAATATACTTGGATTAAAACAAAATACTATCCAATGAACAACAGGTATAGGAACACAAATTATTTATCAAAGAAAACTTACATCTAGTAGTGTGTGAAGATGCTGATCCTGGAAAACACTGTGAAGAAAATCTAAGTCTTTTTCACTGCAGTCTGTAAGTGCATGAATTTCTTCCAGGCTGTCCAGCACCTGTGAAACTGCTCCTATGGGGCAATAAACAGGGAAAAAAAGAGAATAAAAAATCAATAAAGCAAAGACTCATGGTAAACTGAACTTTGGAAGAGGAAACTTTCACTTCATCTGGTACAACTGGAACAGGAACTTGAAAAAGCTGGAGTTTTTACAGGAAAAACTCACTGAATAAACTCTACATATATCAACAGTCCTCATATATAGTGTAATTATACACAAGAAATGGTTTAACAGGAAAGAGTTTAAAACCTGATTTTATTAAGCTTAGCTTTGTTCTATTTTAGCCTGTTTTCCAATGATGCCTTATGAAGTGACTTGGATTATGGGCCTGTCCTCACCATTCTTACCCCAACCTTTCCTCCTTCGCTTTTTGAACTGCTGGCTGATTTCAAATACATATTGTAACACTTTGAAACATCAGTAAAACTGATTTTGAAAAAAAAAAAAAAAAAATTGAAACAGAAAAATTTTGAAAGAACCAATGTTTTCATGAATTCTTTTAAAATCAGCATCTGGATACAGGAGGGAAGAGAAAGACCTGACTGCTGTGTCCTCCAGAGGACAAAAAAGGGCTGTAACAGGAGCTCTGGGTTTTGTTCTATTTGTTCTGCTGGTCTGGTTACCTCAGCCCCAGTTATAGCACTTCCTGCTTTTTGACCAGTGCATTGTTTGGGGTCACAGGAAGATGGGGATGGGGGTGAAAAGAAAAGAAAGAGCTATGGAGACAAAAGAAGAGGAATGGAAGGCTTTATGGAAGGTGGAAGTCCATGAGGAGAGCTGAACTCACAGCAGGGGAGGACACAGAAACATAACACAAATCCATAGTAAACCAGCCCACAGTGGTTCTGTTTGAAACAACTTGTTTTAAAAACCAGGTATCAGTGGTGGCTGCCACCTGTGTGCACGACTAGAATGACAACTTTGACTTATCCAAACACCCACAGACCATGTCTTCAGTTTTGCCACAGGAGTATAAACATCTGAAAAGAGGACAGCACATCCAGTCTGCATAGAACGCTGGTGTCTGACAGTGAAATGCTGAATGCTTTTCCATAAATAAATTCTTAATTCAGGACACAGAATTCTGCCCATTCATTACTTCACTACTCTCATCAATACATTTATTCTGTTTACTTACTTGTTTGCCAGTGTCCTTTTGATAAGTTAAATAATATTTGTGCTGTATTTCTTGAAATTCCATACTCCACTGCATGAAAAATTCTTACCAGCCTTCCTTAACTCAAACTCTTGTGTATTGTATTTTCAGAACATAACAAAAACAAAAACCCTAATGCCCTCTTAACTACACAAGAAAACAAGTTAAATTAACTTATTTCTCCGAAAACCCTAAAAAACTGGAATAAACATAACAAAATACACAAAAACCTACTGTACTAGACTTGCAACCTCATGGCTTAGAAGGATGAGTAAGATGCAAATCTAGAAACTACTGCATCACATTTAGTACAAATCTCAGCCTGGGATTCTCCTCACAATTCCCTGTACACCAAGGCTTGAGAACCACAGCACTCCTCTCACTCACAACTCACAGCTCAGGAGCAATAAGACTTCTTAGCTCTCCCCCTTTAAGTGTGTCTGACTACTTATAGCCAATTGATGAACTAATTTATGTTCCTTTTAAAAAATTGTGGCTGCCAGCAAATAAAATGAATGGTTTGACTCATATTAGTTGCTGTGCATGAGGTTGGGTGCGCTGAAAAAAGAGAAAAACCTGCCTCCCGTTTGGTAAGTGAAAAAGCTGCTCAGCTGAAAGGAACCTCCCATATTCCTCTGCCAGAGAGACAGCAGGAAACCTGAGAAAATACAGGGTCTGGGAATCTGCTGGTAAGAGGATGGAGAGATCAGAGAGCTCAGCCTCAATGGCAAGGAATAAAAACATTACCTAGGGATCCAAAAGGGACTGCACTGTTTTCTCTGCATTTTCAGAATGTCAGTTTAAGGTTCATGAACTTAAGAGATCTCCACGCCTGAAGCAAAGTGTTGGACTCTCCAGAATGCAGTTGGCAGAAGGAAATTTATTTGATTTCTCTTTTATTTCTACTTTCGTCATGCTCAGAGTTTAAATTATTTCATTTTCTAGCAAAACTTTGCTTTCTGGGTTCAAAGCCCTTTCTGTGTACTTGGGAGTATTTAAGGAAAAACTCATGAGAAGATTCACTTCAGAGGCTTGGATATCTTAAGAGTCTCTAATACTGCAGAGTGTTGCTCATAACCACTATAACTTGAGCCAAAACCAGAACCAATGAGAAGTCTGTTCAAAGTTGTCTGCAGAGCTGTACTAGTGTGAAACACCAAATGCTCTGGGCCATCATGTTCTTTACTTGACAGTATTAAATTGCAAATTTTATTTTGAGGGCTTTGAAATAGAAATAAGTTATGATTTTTTCTAATGTTTGCATCTCAACAACCTCTTCGATATTTGGGAATTCCAAAACATTAAGCTTTGATCATTAGTTTTGTTTTTATTTTTCCTTTTGTCCGTTGGCCACACTGAATAGATGACTGCAAAAGGAAGTTTCTGAGAATGTCCTTAAGGAATTTTATGAGAAATTCTGACAGTGACTTTGCTAATCCCTCAAAACCACAGTTCTACCTTATGCTTTTTTTTTTTAGCTATGATCTTATGGTGCATCTACTGCCAAGCCTTTCATGCATTTACAGATAACGTGTCACCTGCACGAGAAAATGGCACAGCAGCAATACACTGACAGCATGTTACTGCATAAAAAAAAGTGATAGAACAATTTACAGGCATTTTTGTGAACACCTAAACTGTTAAATCTGGTTAAAAAAAAGCTTCAAAGTGCCTTTCAGAAGAGTTTTAAAATAAAAAAAAAACTACATAAAATAAAATTAACCAACCTTTACAGCACAACTGTTTCTGAAAAGATTCATGTTCTATCATATTTAAGCTAAATTTCCAACCTTTGGGGAAGTATGAAAGCAGTCAGTAATTATAATTAAAGCTTGTATCCTCTTGAAATAGGATTTAATCTCCTTTCAACATTGCAAATGCACCCATTTTAGCCTCAGCACAGATGATAAAGGAAGGATTTAAGTGGGTTATTACACAGTCATACAAGCTAAAAGCTCAGATTTCTCCTAGTCTGTAGCAGTTACAGACAGAATCTATAAATATGAAAATCAGAATGCATAAACATCAGTAAGGAAGGAAAAATAAGGAAGTTGACTAACTAGAATGTCTGTGTTAATTTGTTTTATAAAATTCCCTAAAGTAAACTTCATTAGAAAATGCTGCTCACTGCCTCAGAATTTTCAAGTAGCCACAACCACTTGGGTAAGATGAATTTCACCCTGGACCTTAAATCACTATAAAAATAAGTGCACACATGATTGCACAGGAAAGGTTGCAATTCCAGTGACACAAATAGAAGTCTCTTCTCTGAAGAAATAGTAACACAATTGACATCAAACTTGATTCTCTGAGAAAAGACTCTGGGCCATGCACATAACCTTGTCTCTCCTAAATACCTAAAAAAGGATGGCTGCAACTATTCACAGTTTCTTTGGGGCTACCAGCTATGAAAAGTTGAAAACTATGGGCTCTCATATATTACAAAGAAGAAAAATCACATCAGAATGCTTATGACAGTCTCCTGCAGTCAGTACTAGTACAGTAAATGCTTTTACAGTCAGTGGAATTACTTCTAAGAGGATAGAGATGAGTTCAGCAGCTTTCTGCCTACAGATCTATTATTTATCAGAAAGCATATTTGCTTTACAAGGCAAAAAATCTCTTTGCCCAGTGCATAATCAAAGTTATCACAGGTAATTCGTGCAGGTTCTGTTACCTCATTTATGGAGATGGCCATTCAGAAATAGTCCTCTCTTACAGCTGAATTCCATCTCTAGACTCTTTGCAGTTCTCATACGGTGCTCTTAGTACCACCTGAAGGTGGTATGGATTCTGGTTCATCCAGCTGGGAGCAGGCAAAGCTTTGGTAACACAGTGTTGTTATTACAACATGACATCCAGATATTCTGGTCTGGAACAGGTGGTTTGACCAGAGAAACTGAACTTTAAAGTATGGAGGAGTTGCTTGGTCCTCTCGAGAGAGGAGAGTAAAAGACAACTTTAAGTACTATCCCAAGAATAGCCTACATATTCTCCAGTACTCATATGTCTCCCTCCACCACAAAACACCCCCAAAGTTTGCTTTCCTGAGGCTCAGCACACCAGGCAGGTACAAGTGGCTTCCTGCGTTGTGTAAGAGGCAGCACAGAGAATCTGGGGCTTTTTCACGTGATCTGCAACAGTGTCTGACTGAATCAGTGTTAAGATAAAGAGACTCATGTATTGCTGCAAAATGCAGACTACATTCTGACTGCAAACACATTCTGAGAGAGGGTAAAAGAATTTTTGGTTTATTTTTTAATACGGAAGATTACAAATGCCCATTTAAGTCTTGGTCAGTCATAAACCCTCTTCTGACTAAAGAAAATGTTTTAGAGGAAGTCTGACATTTTTAAATACAAATCTATAAACCTGTGACCTTTTTGCCAGTCTCCTGCAGTTAGTATGCCAGGAAATAACTCTGCAGAAGAACTTATAATAACCATTATAATAATAGCATGTTTTTATTAAAGAGACACTGACAAAATCTAAAACCCCTTAGATTTGTAGAACCATATAAATTGAAGTTCCTGCCACTTATTTCTATCCTATTCATTATTTATTCACTATTTTTCATGTTGTGTAAAAATATAAGTAACGATGTCTTGAAGATTTTACAGTGGTTTTTAACTGACTAACTAAGGCTTTGCTGTTTATACAACTTCTTTATATATCACAATTCAGTCCTTATGGCAGTCAATCTAAAATCAACAGAAGCTGATTTCTCTTGGCTGCCTTCTCATGTGCAGCTGCTGAAATGAAACTAAAATCACTTCTGGCTCTTAAAGCACAGGCATTTCAGAAGGCAGGATTCACATTTCACTTTGTGAAGTCATCTGATGCTAGTACATACAGCAAGGACAGAAGAAAAACCACCTGAAATGGTTAGTTTTTAGAGAGATCAAATGTTAGAGTCACTGGATACAATCTCAAAAAAAAAAAAAAGGGGGCAAAAAAAAGAGCATGGGCATTATTATAGAAGTGCAGACCTTTCCACTACTTGTACTGATTCTTAGATTAAGAGGAAGCCAACTGAGTACCAGATGCTCTTCATCACTTTAATCAGCATCTGCAAAGATCACTGCAGTTGAGATGCCTCTAATCTCACCCAGTAATTTGTTTGCTCTTTGCTGTTCACTGTGTTCCAGAGCAACGAACTCTGCAAGGACAGATGACAGCCAAAGCAGGTGAATATCTATGAGCATAATAGTTTAAAATAAGGTGGGGAGATACATGTGTCACATATACACAGCACTGTAATTAAAATGAAAGCCAAAGAAGGACTCCATCCTTCTCAAATCTGAGCTATCTAAGTGTTTAATGGCTTCCTCCTTCTTGAACAGAAAACAAACAGCCAAGTGTAAACACCTTATAAATCTACAAATAGGTTCCTACATGCACACAGTTCTCTGAATGCTACTGGGAAGCAAACAAGGCAGTAATAATATATATATTTATGTATACACATATACTATGTGTTTATATCTATATACAAAACAATCAGGAAGACTCTAGGGAGAGAACTGAAAAGATGGAGGTTTATAGAGATGACAGTGAAAATGCAGTTGGTGCAATGGAAGGGTATTGGGATTTACATCTAAATCAAAGAAAGTAAGAACACCTATGGAATACAAGAAGGGAAAGAAAGGCATGTAAAAGTCAGAAAGGCAACCAAAGAAAGATGCAAGAGAGAAAATCAGGGAGAAAGAGGAAAAGACTAAACAAAGAAAAAAATTTAAAAGAAGAGGAAAAAACCCCAGTAAACAAAAGATAAAGTGTTCCCAAACAGAAGGAGGAATGCAGAGGAGTGCACTGTAGATGGAGAAACAAAAAGGGAGGGGGGAAGGGGAAGTGGAGGGGGAGAGAGCGAAGAGGGTGGGAGAAACTGATGCCTGGTTTTGAGGATGCCTTCCTTTTATTCTGCATGCACAGGGACAGTGTGCCATGCATGTCTCCAGACTCGAGAACTTCACACAAAGCTTGCCAATCCTTTTTCCCAGCTATTCCTCACTGTAAAACTAGTCAGATATGAAAGAAAGGCAGCTGAGCATGTTGGTAAAGAAATATGCGGTGAGAAGGTACTGGTTTTGTTGCTTTTCAGACCAGACCTACACGTTACCTACACGGGGAGGACAAGGAACAACTTCCCTCACAACCTGTAAGATCAAAAGAATAAACCAAATAACAACCACCACAAAATCCATGACTTTGATCAGAAATGGAGACAAATGTGTCTTGCTTCCATGACCTATGAGTGAAGAAGAGCTGTTTAGCCTACAAGTCTTAAAGTGCAGCTGGAAACCCCCCACTTTTCACAGCTTGTTTTTGGAGATGCTGAATTCGTTGTTTTTGAAATGGCTGTGGTTTGTATCAAAGGGTCTAGAATTTCACACCTTCTCCTCTGTCTAGTACAGTCTGCAGGTTTTAGAAGAGCTTGCACTTTCAGTCTCTCATGGTGTGTACAGTTAAGCTGCAGCAGAACCTCCTCCCTACGTATCAATAACATTCCTTCGTTGAGGAGACACATATTGGATAGTTATTTAAATCAGGTGTATGCATATACACAGTGCATATGCATATATTGTGTATTACATCAACATAGAAGGATCAAGAAAGTTCATGCAAACATAGAGCAAGAATATAATATATGATTAATATTACAGTATATGCTTGGTGTTAAGAGAAAAAAGCCCATTAGTCCATGAAGACAATTTCGGAACGAAAACGCAAACCTCAAACATTTTATGCTTTATTACTTTAATGAAAATTAGATTTTATTTCAGTTGTGTTGCAAATATTAAATATTGTGGGGGGGAGAGAAACTAAACAGGTAATTTTAATACTGCCTCTACACTAGAATCTTCAGAATCCCCTGGAAATCATAATATTTCTGCTTAATTATACTGTCAATTCTATTATACCAAAGACAGGTTTAGTCAAATCCATACAGGCTAATTTTTTTTTTTTTTTGAACAGGCAGTATTAAAACTGAAAAATAGCAAAGAGAAGCAAAGAAAGCAGATTTTTTTTTTTTTTAAACATGCAAAGCCACACACCATAGCTGAATGATATGCCTTAAAGGAAAACAAAGGGATACCTACTTTCTGCTGCTAGAAGTCCTAGTAGGAAGGCAGCGTTTGGACAAACAACAAACAGTATGAAGATTTCATCACAAGCTTTATAAAGCTGCATCCTAGCACACTACTTTAGCCACAAAATAGTATGAACAAAGTCACAAGGACCCCCACCCATTTCTTTTAATATGGTTTCCACATGTGAAGCAAATGGCACTCGCAGGCTGGGATGGGAGGAAAAAACCACTTGGCATTGGGAAGGCAGCACGTCTATGCAGTGTCAGATATCTGTAATACCACACTTCTCCCAGTGTTGACTAAACTATGTTAAAAAACTCATGGACAAAAAAAAAGAGATGTCTAGTAAAAAGGTGAACTGATAAACTAATTCAACATACTGCAAACGACGCAAACTGATATCAAATTAATACACTTATACTTACTAAGAAGAATTTAGCAGTTACATTGAAATCAAAAGTTTCAGTGAGAGCCATTATGAGAACCATTCAGAAATATAAGCACCTTATCATTGCTTTTAATTAACAGTGTCTTCACGTACTTGTTTTAAAATTTGAACATGCCAGAACAAAGAATAAATAGCTGAAAAAATCATAAAGATAATAATGGAGTATTGGAAACATGCAAACTCATGATCTCAAAACTGATAGTTTTGCTTGTAACACTAGAGAAGGAATAAATAACAGTAAATTATAAGGTGAATGTAATTTTTTTTTCAAGCACTCATACTTTAAAATGTTACAATTCGCCTTGCAAATATTTACAAAATCAGGGGTAATGTTTTTTAATATATGGGCTTATATTGCCCATATTTCAGGGAATCAATCCCCTAAATCAATCCCCTAAAATTACTAACTACTCGAACTTGTGAGTTCAGTAGTTCCACGTAGTGATCTTACAACTCGGCCATACATGTGTTGTTTGATCTCACTCTGAAAGACCAACAGCTTCAGCCTTTTTCCCATTATTACCACTTTCAAATTTGAAAATCAAAAGCTCACGTTGTTAAAAACTTCCCACTTGACGTGACAGTAATACAGAGTCCAACCAGTTAGAACAAGAATTTCAGTTTACATACAGCGACCCTGAGACAAAATACCACAACGCATTTGCGAAAATGCCAAACGAAGTCAGTGCCCTGCAGTTTGAGAACACAAGGCAGAGGCACTGAAGTGGCCTCAGAGTGGCTGCTTCCTGTGCAACTGTTTGTGGCAAAAAAGTCACTCTGAAAAACCTGCTAGTCACACTTCAGTAAATGTGTGCTATAGACCAAGCAAATCAAGCAGATGTTATGGAGTAACAAACCCCCTTTAACCAAAGGGTAAGGTTTGCTTTAGTCTAAAAGCCAGTTATGCAGTTTTCCAAAGGCTACGGACTACCCACTGGCTTAACTCCAACACTGACTTGGTAGCTCTGAAAATGTGGCCACAAAAAGGTTTTGGAAATGCAAAGTAATAAAAAAACCTTTGGATTTATTGGTTTTTCGAACTGTTGGCCCGAAAACTTGAACATTTTAAATCTACTTAAAATTCCAAAGTAACCTAAATGGCTTTCCTGAATCTAGCTTCCCAAGGCAAAATGTCAAACAATTCCACAGCCTTTCCTTGGGCTGCCACCGAATGGGGGAAGCTGAAGAAGCAAAGGGAGGGAAAATGAAATGCTTTATACACTGTTGATGTTCATTCTTCAGCCTGAGGTGCTGTTATCAACTCACTTGAAAACTACACGTTCCTACTCTCTGTTTGGGGCCAAATGGTCAGCTTGTGACAGAAGTAGAGGAAATCCTGTCTTGAGGTAATGTGTGATCATGAGATAGGAGGGCCAGGGCGCAGGGCAGGAAAGGGGAAGGGCAGCAGACTGAATTTCTCTGGCAGCCAATGTACTTCATGGTCCACTTCAAATACTTTCTACTGGGCCAATTTTTCTCCTGTGTCAGATTTAGCCTGTAGGGCTGCTGATTGCGAACTGCTGATTTATGTCTGTTTCAGCATATTAAAAATATCCAAAACATTTGTTGCCTTGGGAAATAAACATTTTACAATGCCCTGAAAACGGGCAACCCGAAAGTCAAATGTTTTACATTCTAGGAAAAAAAAGAACGCTTGCAAGAAGCTTGTCAGTCAGTTGAGTTGTTTACTTATCACCAGTAACCTTCTACTTTAAAAATACTTACCTAATTTAAAAAAAAAAAAAATTAAAAGCCTTTATCATGCTCTTTCAAAATTCAGCAAGACTGATTGCTCCCATGTTACCAACAGAATGATAGCAGGATGAAGTTAAGATCTTCAGAGGATGGTTGCTGATGAAAAAGGAAACCAACCACCCAGAACAAGCGGTGGGAACCAAGAATTATCCAAACTCTGTACAAATTAAAGGAAGATGTGTACAGAAAAATACCTGGTTGACTTTAAATGGAATTTATCTCTGTTCATTCCCATTTAATGTAGTTGAGCAATTTGCTGACCATCACTGGAAAGCTCTCTAACAAGAATATCCTTTGTGATTCTGCATCTACAAAGGCCATCTGACTTGCTACTTATAGAACCTTCATATCCCAGTCTAATATTCTAAGAAGATGCTCAAAGGTTCCAGCAATCCCAAGTTCACTGAACTTTGAGGGAGAACACCTCTAGATTAATTTGGAAAAAAGACAGAACTGAAATTTTCTGTGTTTGGAACAACCTGGAGTGCAGGATACATAATCTGCATAACCTAACAAGCATTTATATTTCTGTATGAGAAATATCTCTGAACGAGTTCCACATTTGCCTATTTCCAACAAATCATTTAATTGCAATAATAAGCCTAATGAAATTTTATGGGAGGATTAAACAGGCAACAACACTTAAAATATTAAACACTCTTCATTAGAGTTTATGATCTGGAATAACATTTTATGAGATGTCGGGAAGGAAATTTAAATTACCTTAAGATAGTCAAGCTTCTACTTCAATTTAAGAGTTTTATGTCTAATTTCTATAAACTAGTTGGTTTTAGAATCATCACTAGAGCTTTACAAGCTTGAAATTTTGAAAGTTTTATCAGTGTACTTCTGAAGAGGAAACAAAATAGATTTCCACAGCTAGCAACTTCAGAAGCTGTCATGGTTGTGGTACCTTTGCTTGCAAGCCTCAGTGTTTATCCTGCAGTATTAAATATATTAGCAGCTAATGTAGTTGGTCAGACAAACATCATGAAAACCACACACTTAGCATGGTTTCCTGATCACTGTGATCTCCCATCAGAGAGATCAACAATGTTATTTTAGAGAATAACTACCATTTCCTGAAAAATCCAAGCTAATGTTTCGGTTATTTCAGAGATGAACACAAGATAACAGTGGATCCAGCCCAGATATTCTGTAGAATTTAACATGTGTACTGGATTCAAGTGTTCTGTGAGCAGAAAAAATAGAACTTGTGCATTTCCTCTATACTGATATCTGCAATTACATCACTGAGGAAGACACATGTCCTGTTGATGTGAGACTGAAACTGGAAAGAGGAACTGCAGTTTTCAGTTTAGGAAAGTTGCCACTGCCAATCATGTTGGTGGCTATTCCCTATTCAAATGGGGGAAGTAGATGGAAACAAAAATAAAGGCACTGTAAGTAATTCTAGGTGAAGTAAAACCAACTTATTCTTTCTTTAAAAGCATAGGTGGATCTTTAACTGCAAGTACATCAAGTATTCAAAAGCTGTCTGCATGAAGTTAAGCCACAAGGCTGTGATTATTCATTTGCTATAAATGATCTGAGGTTCCTATTCATTTTTGTGGAAATTATGAACAGTGTGCAAGCCTATGGACAAAGCAATCTTTTAAGGACTCAAATCTGAATTCCAAGAAGTGAAGTTGAAGAATTTCAACAAAAACCAATTTACCCCCATTCTTACATCAATGACACTGAAATAATTTGTAATAATTACTTGCTCATATGAAAGAGAAGAAAAGGTGTGATTAATACATGCAGTAGGTAATTTTCTCACCTATAAAAATATTGGGAAAGAGAATTATCACACAGTAGACAAACACATGCAATTAAGTTCCTGAAATGTGTTCTAGTAAAGTCAGTATATAGCTAAGATATTCTGCCAGTACTATTTGGTTATTTAGAAAAATAAAAGAGAGAGTCCTTTTGGTCTTCAGTTTTTCTCAGAAGTTCATTAAACTTGATCCTAAATTCTGATTTTAGATCAGATAGACCAACCCAGACTTTTGCACTGCAAATATATTAAATGTATATGCCATGTCAAATTAAGATACATAATAACTATGGCAGGGCTGTGTTAGTACACAGAGGGGAGGTTATTTAAATCCTTGAATACGGACTGTGGACAAAAGGATTGCTTGAGTCAGATCACTGTCCTGCTCAAGGCCCAGCTCACAGCACGGCACAGGTTTTATCCCAACCATGTTGGGAGGGCCCTGAAGTACCACGTATTGTCTCTCTCTGAAGATCTGGGGGTCAGAAACACTGTCAGAAACACTCTGAAGTGTGCTTCAAAGGGAAGACATCTTAATCATATTGCTCTCTAAAACAGGAGGTCAGGAAAATTTGGTACATGGTGGTTTCTTTTTGTATATAACTATTAGTAAGAACTTTGCTCCTGCCTAAGAATTCAAGACAAAATTTCGATAAGCTTTTGTACTCAAGTGATACAAAGAGAAACAGGAGGTTATACCGTTATTTGTAATGTACACACAAGAACAAATAAAAAAATCAGAATTTCTGTGGAAACTTATAACTGTGCAGAGATTTTCTCTTCAGTTTTGCCAGTCATGAACACCACTAAGACTGAAATTTATGTATTCTTCTTATTCACATGTAAATGTTAACTTAATATTACATTTTACAAAATCTCAAGAAATTACTAAACACTTGGTAGTCTAGTCAGTACAGAATTAAGACAGGTTGACTGCAATAAATGTACTTTCTATACCTGAGGAGGTGGGGTCTTCAGAGAAGTCTGGCAGCTCTTCAGGGGGGTCACCATAGAAGGAGTTGAATTTGTGGCTTGACACAGCTGCTAGTACTGCCCCCTGAATAAAAATACCCACACAGCCTAAATTACACAAAGAAGGATAATGAAACATTTCCAGACATCCTGGATCACTCAATCTGCCGAGGTCTCTTGTGTGTTGACCTTCTCAGTGAAGATAAAATAAATTTTAGATTCTTCAGCTCTGCTTCCCTGTTATCAGTGACCATATCTAATGGAAGTGCTGGTCATACACATACACTAGTCAAAATATTCTTTGTGAGGGGATATATGAGAAGTATGCAAGTAACCTTAAAATAATAACTTTAAGGCATAAAATCCCATAGAGCAATGTAACAAAATAACTAATTTCTTTTTCTCTTTTACCTAGACTGAGTGGCTTAGCAAGTACAGAAATTCACTCTTTAAAGTAAAACAGTATGTTGTTATCTGAAGAACTGTCAGAATCTGACACTGACAGCACCATAATAAATCATATAATATGCCATTATATATCTACATAAAACCGGTACAATTACATAGATAATCTGACACTCCCAGAATGAGTGTTACACGGGAAGTAACAAAGCCAGAAAAATGGCCACATATATTTACTTGTTCAAGTTAAATACAGTTTAACCACTCATGTTTTAATGCCTCACTGCAGAACAGTGCTTTGGATAAAATGGTAGAAAAACCAGCAAAGGTATAAAAGTTCCCAGGAGATGGAATATAAGGGGTCTCCCCAGGAAGAAATCTGGGAAATATCTGAAACTATATCTAGAGCAGAAAATCAGCTCATATTCTAAAATGTACGAGCTAATACTTTAATGAAAGTACTACCTGGACATATAAACCACCTAAGAGAAAGTTCTGTCATCATGAACTATGCAACTGGTGCATCCTAATCACCAACTACATTAAACTTCTACAAAGCAGCAACTCCTTGTGTATACCTGATTCTGTGTTTTAATAAAGCCAGCTGTAAAACAACTCACGAACTGTAATGCTCTACCTTTCTGCTAGAATTTTCTCAATCTTTCAGTGAACTTAAAAATGTTTTGGCTAAACTTTCCAAGAGAGGAACTGAAGAGAAACCATGTTATTTTGGGCTAAAATGTTAACAGTCTCTTCAATCCAGCTAGGAAATAATCCTGTGTGTAGTTAAACACAAAGAGGATAAACTGAAGAATACACATTTGCTCCTCTTGAAAAGACATCAAAATTTATGTTCCTGTTATTATAAGCATAACACAATAATAACAGAAGCCACTGTACTATTCTCTCCTCTCCAATAATTCCTATCACACAGAATTAATGAATTGATTAAAGATGAAGACCTCATATACACCTTCATTGATACCAGACAATATGCACTGAAATTTAGTTTGAAAACTATGCAGTGAGAAAGGATGAGCATCCTTAACAATCATCATTGCAATAAGCATCTGTAAAGGCCCTTAACAACTTTTTATTTCATTGCCAACTTCACAGATTTCTCTTATTGCTTTTAAAATTAATGAAGTATCACAGAAAATTCAAGCTACATAATTATATTAACACTACATTCAGTTTACCTTTAGTTTTCGTCTTGCATTGAATTTTCTCAATTGTTCTACTGTTTCTGGAAGATGAATCTTGTATGCATAGCGATCTCTCTCCTTAAAAAAACCCACAAAAAACAAACCAAAAGAACATTAAATAAAAGCTCTTCATATTCTCTTGACACTAAGAAACCAGATAAAAGATGTACCAGCTATTAATTATCCTAAGGAGAATGAGGATTTTGTTGCAACTTAAGGAAAACTTCAAGAAACTAAAAGGGATTAAAATACTTCGAAAGAATTCTGAACTTGGGTCAGGGATATTTTCTTTCAGTAATTTTGTTTCCCACTTTGTAGAGCTCAGTCTTTTTGTTTTAGTGTTGTGCTGTTAGTAAAGCAAATCCCTGTGAACCAACATTTTCAAGCCCTCTTTTAAGGGGTGCTTGACAGTTCAGGTAAGCTTGGGAGATGGGGTAGGATGGCTGGTGACAGCAGGTGATGGCTTACAGGAAGGATTCTCCATTGCAGATGCAGATGAAAAAACTGCAATGAATAAATGCAATGACAATAAGGACAAAACTTGCAGCAGCTGCCTACTGTCTTACCCCGCTCCAAATCCTCACAGAAGCTACACACACTTATTAATTTAACATAAATGTTTATCACATGCATCTCCTGAATCAGAGTGAAATCACTGACAGAAGTAATTCAGTCACTCTACAACAATAGAGATGTCTCTGCCTCATGCTGTTTTTGGGATCTATAAATAGTTTAGGAGAAAGCTCTGAGTCAGCAGGGAAGGCTGTTTACCATAGCCAAAAATGGGGGACCGACTGGTAGAATGCTGGTCTGAGCCTGGAAACAAAGTTGTCTCAAACTAAATGTTCTCTTTCCTTGCATGAATTTCAACAAATAATGACAAGACCAGAAAAAGGCCACAGACATAAAAAGTGCTAAGCTATATAAGCAGACCTTGCCCATTCACATTACAGAATTGTCTTGTCAACAAACCTGATAAGCTTAGTTGCTCAAACAACAAAAAATTACAAGTTTTTCTCCCAAAATAATTGTCAGTAAAACCCTTGCTTTGGCATCTAAATGTGGGTAAGCTCACGAAGTGAGGAAAAAGTCAAATTACAAGCAGGTAGAAACAGATCACCTATGTTAACCACAGACTGGAGTAGGATCATTTGGGATTCCCCAACATGCTGTCCCTTTCCATACTCTTTGATATTTGATACACTATGGAAGCTCCAGATGAACAGACAGAACTTTGGCTCCTTTCATGTGGAATGGTTTGAACCTGCAGATTGCCAACACTCAGAAGAGTTGCCTTAACCACTTACTCCTGAGAGAAGCACATTCCTGAGCTCCTTTTATAAGCTAGACCATCCTGCAGCTTGGAATACAAGAGTCAGAGCCAGAAAGAGAGCAGAGAACTCAAGAATGACCATTTACTTGGGGGGAGAAGAACATATGAGCCTGTCTTTCCCAGGTTCTTTTTTTGTGGGTTTCTTTGTGTCACTGTTTGTCTCAGGTGTAGCAAACAAGCAATTCAGAATATCATCCTTTTAAAACAAGTGCCCTGTTTAGGTTAATGACATTATGACTCTCTCTGCCCTTGACCTACACTATAGGAAAGAAGTAGAGGATAACAAAGAAAAATAGTTAATTCAGCACCTTCTGCCAAATAAAATACAATGTTCTGAAAAAGGACTTGCCACCTTATTAATCTGTAGCACACCCATCATTCTCCAACCCCAAAGTTTAGAACAGACTACTGATGGAACTGCTGAGAAGCTACAGCTGTATATTCTTCTGCTCCCGTTGTTGATCTTCAGTGTTCAGCAACTACTCCTCAGCTGGCTTAAACTGTGCTGTAAATTCTGACACCACTGAAAAATCATTTGATTACCAGATATCATTTAATTTTATGTAGTGACAGTGGCCTCTGAGCAACATTATACTCCATGTTTCCTTCACTCTGGTGGGATATTTCAGGAATCTAATGTAAGGAAGCAGCACAATTCAGTAGCATAATGTCCTGCTGCATGCACAGACTGCATGGCTACAAGCATAATAGGAAAGAGGTTTAGGACTGAGTGGAGATCATAAATTATTTCTCTGGAGTTTGAGTGGCACAGAAAGACACATTAATACCTTTTTTAAGCTTTATGCCACACAGCCCTACTCCCTGATGCTGCTGCAGGTGTCCAGCTGAGTTCACTCTTGCTTTTAGGAGTTCAAGCCCAGCAATTATCAAAATCTCAGGCTCTAACCCTACAAAGCATTTAAAGTTAATTCTCCCACATTCTGCACAGTTCTCCTTTGAAAAGCTCAGAGAAGCAAAGAAATAAATCTTTTTTCTCCCTTGAAGAGGAAACTGGTGTGTAAACAGCTGCTTTTACTACCTTTAACCAGGGGTGATTCAGTGCTTCATATACTGTTATCCTTTCTGCTGGATCCAGCATAAGCATGCGGCGTACCAGATCTTTGGCACTTTCAGAAATATGGCTCCATTGCCTGGGATTCATCTGGTTACAAGCAAGAAAAAAAAGACATGAAATCAGTAACAAGAACATAGAAAACAACATACTTTTAATATAAAATAATTGCAGGAATTTGACAGGGGTCGGTGCTTGCAAACATTTCATTGTAAAAAAAAAATGTAAAAGGAAGTTTCCTGAGTTTTTTAATAACTTGTGGTAAATTGTACACTAGTTGCTATTGAAATGGCAGAAAAACTGAAAATACAAAACCTGACATATTCTTGGTATTATGTTATAATTACATTGTAAGTTTCTACCCATTCTACATTTTCTTTAGGTAAAAGTGACCCTTCACTGGAAAAAAAAAAAGGAAAAATTAAGCTTTGTCTGACTGTTAAGATGCATAAGATAATTGTAGAAATTAAATCTGCTTCTGAAATCAATATGAGGAATGGCATGACAATCTACCTGTATCAACCCACAATTTCATGCCAGTGATTCTGAGTAAGAAGGGAGTAAGACAATGCCTGTTGTGAACTATTCTGGTCTTGGTACTATGGACAACAGCTCTTGCCAATAAATTCCTTTCAACTTTAGAACAGGCGAGCATCTTCAGCCACTAGGAAAGCACACTGATCACAATACAACTTTTTAGAGTAGAACTTAATGCTTAGGAGACACCAATGTGAAGGATCATTTAAAATATATTTTCTGCTTGTGCCCAACCAGTCAAAATTATGGATGCCCAACAAAACCATACTAAAGTAGAGAAAATTCTTCATGTAATATTAAGGATTATATCCTTATGGTATTTCTAGGATTTCTTTAATTTATGAAGAACTCAAGTTTTATTTGATGATACATTGCTAACTTTACAAGGTACTAAATGAAAATTCAAAATTATAACTAGACTCTTTTCAATGTCATAATCTGTTCATTTAAAGAGGTCCATTTTATTTAAAATCAGTCTTTACAAAAAACGACCACTTTAAATTGGGGCACTCAGGAACATTATCTGGATATGAAATCCACATTAATAGTTGTGATTTGTCATTTCTTTAATGAAATTAAGGTAATTGCAAATTTGCAGCAAGACTGTTTTAAAATCCTCACAGCATTTTCACTGAATAGACATATTATTGTGGAAACAGGAACAGAAAAGGAACTAAGAGGACACGATGTGCTGGCCATAACCTTTTTTTTTTTTTTAAAACAAAGAGAAGTTAACTTGTACACTTCCAGAAGATTTTAGCTGCCTAAGAGACTCCAAAAAGAAATCTGCCATAAAGTGAAACTGGAACGTCTACTAGCCTATGCAATCCCACGAAGAAATGCTGCTGTTTCTAGGAATACAAAATTTTAAAGAATGAAAATCGTGCTCCTTAACAAATGCAGTAACACTGCTGTCACTCACATTTTGGCAGACTCCTGTTAAGAGCACATAGTAAAACAACACTTCCTAATATAAACTTCATATGAGAGACTATCAGACAGTTTTAGGAGTTTCCATTTGCCATTTCCTAACGCAGAGCTCATGTGTGACCTCAGTGACAAGGTCACCTCAGCTACAAAGCTAAGCTTTGTTACAAAGCTTGGTTATGAAGCTCATCTTTAGGCAAAACCACAAAACCAGTGAAGTTGAAGCTTTCAATTTGTCTCCTCAATAGTCTGGGGTGCTGATGCTGTGAAAGACACTTCTCCTGCGTGCACACCGACCTGCTTGTGGTTGCGTCTCCTTTTGAATAATCAGCTGCACTTCACTACACACTGTACTGAAAAGAAAAATGCCTAACTGCATGTGCACAGTAAGATGCATTTTGGCTTAAATCAAGGCAATATATGATGACCAGTGTTTATGATGGTTCTCTTTGTCGAGGATTTAAATAAAAAAAATTAAATAATCTATAAACCTAAGGTAACGTGCAGCATGATGCACTTCACAGATAAACCTCAGGTAATCCTGCTGGGCTCAATGTACAGTCAGTTGTTACACCCATTTCATCTGAGTAAATATTTCTGTATTCTAATTTCTAACACTGGTACAAAACACAGCAGGAACAAGACAGACCGGAGAGAGAAACTTATCTCTCTTCCTGCACAACAGACTTCTATAAGCTTCAAATTTAAATCAGGCTAAATACAAAAATCAACTTCCAGAAATGTTACTAGCAGAGCTCAGCTCACTGGAAAAGGATTCAGGTATACCATCACTTACCTTGTATTTGCCTTTAATAATGCCTTCAAATAATCTTTCCTTGGTTCCATAAAAAGGCAAACAACCGCTTAGCAGGATAAAAAGGATGACGCCACAACCCCAAACATCTACAGGCTTCCCGTATGGTTCTCTTTTTACCACTTCTGGGGCCATAAAATGAGGTGTTCCTACACGTCCTAAATGGAAATAAAAAAAGAAAATTTAGTCAAAGTAATGTGTGTCAAACATGGAAATAAAGAATATCACTCCATTAAACTAAAACAGTTTCAATAAATTTTATGGGTTAAGCTTTTAACACTATGCTTTTTCCCTTAAGTTTAGTATTTACTAAATATATCCAGTGAGACGAATCAGTATTTTCCCTTTTGCATCATTCATACTTTTTTAAATCAAGGAATATTCTATCCTACCTGGCAGACTGTGAAACGAGACTTATATGAGAGCACTAAGATTCTTCAGTGAAATTTGGCAGATAAAAGTAAACCCATCAATTTGGACAACCTTTGAAACAGGAATTATTTAGCCAGAGAGCAAGTACAAAGATATTGCAGAGCTCTAGTCTACTCTGCTAACTTGAAAAAGCAACATCTAATTGGTAAGGGCACAGTTTGTTCTGATGCTCTGCCCAAACCCTGGCCAACAAAAATGCAAAATGCCAGCAAATGTGTTGTTCATTTATTTGAAGCAGGCAATGTCTTACTGCACATAAGACAGTAATGCTGATTTGTTTCACAAGGTGCTTTCAATGAGTGTCACTCAGTAATGGTTCTGGGACAGTACTCATATTGGATTGGTAGTGAATGTACTCCCACAGAAACAAAATTTATTTAGTACTGATCTTTTTAGTGAACAAAATAATTAGAATAATTTATATTTATTTCTATGTAGCACATTAAGCCAAATAAAAGCAATTAACTTTTCACCTCTCCATATAAATGTTTCCCATTGTAAAGAATTTTGTTTCCACTGCAAAAATTAAGCTTTGAATGCTCATGTCATCACTGACACTTACAGACACTGTAGTCTTTGGATTTCCCTGGTTCCATCAAGTACCAACAGGAGAAAAAAACCCCACAAGTGTAGCAAATTGTCATCCCTTGTACCCCCTTCATAAATTATTTTTGCTCACTAATAAATTCAATGGACATCAGAGGCTCCATTCAAGGCTTGCAGCACTTCTTTGCAGGCCAGGGGAGTTTCAAATACAGCCTAGAGAATCTGAGGTGTTTGCAGGGCATGTATTTAATTCGGTTTTGTCTTGTAAAGAGATTCTTGTTTGACTAACCCATCCTGTACACCATTGCCATGGGAGTTAGCTAAGTCACAGCACTGGTAACAAACACCTAGGAGACTATCTGGCAGTAGCTGAGTAAAGACCATTGTTTGTTTATCCCACCTACAGCAGGAATACAATCTAACCATGCTCTGTTAACTAGGCCCACTCACTCCTTTTTCCACCTAAAGGATTAAAAAAATTGACAGAAAGATGTCACCTTTTTCACCACACTATTCTTAAGGACAAACAACATCACTGTCAAACTTCTTCAAATCTGTGTTAAACCTAGGTCAGCGTCTTAAAACATCCAGGCTGACCTGACAGCAAAAGGGCAGCTCCTTTCCAGGCTAAAGAATTAAAAAAACAGCAAGATGCTGCAAGTCCAGCTCATCCCTCATATCACTGGGGGAGGAAGAAGGATATTTACTCTGATCAGAGAAAGACAGAGATGGACACGGGGAAAGATTACTAATTCTTCTTGTTGTCTATACACAATTTATGGGCTTGTAGGCTTTCAGCCTAACTGCTAAACCTTGAAGCCAAATCTTCAAGATCACAAATATGAGGTAAGGAATCACCTCCTTAGATGACTCTCCTTTAGATGCCTGGTGATGGGGAAGGGAAGGAAAATGGAAATTATATATAAGTCCAATATGCATAAGTTGTTGATAACTCAGTGGTTTTGCTTTTTGTTAATGTGTCTATAAACTTATCAGGGTTTCGTCACTTTTTTTCCTCCTAGGATGCCATCACTTGTGACAGCAAAAACATCAACATTTCCAGCTCTGCATCAGGCTATGCCTGTGCATGAGCAGCAACACCTGCCTGTTCAGCCAGCATTTGTCTGTCCCTCAGACTGCCCACGTGACATCAGTGGTGTGCTCACCACAGGCTGGAAACCTTTAGTGCAGAGGATCATCAAAGACCACAGAGAAGCCTGGCTTACCCAAGTCTTGTTTATCTCAATGGTGACTTCCTGACAACCTGGGTGCAGAGGGACCCGTTTGCCATTTTGGAGCACTCTAACCTTTTCTATATGCTGAAAAAAAAACATTTGAGGTCCTAAAGCTCGTTTAAAGATTTTTAATCAATATGAATAGAAAACTATATATGCTCTAAAAATTCTGCCTTCCCACCAGGCTTTATAATTGCTGTTATAAAATCTGGCACGTCCAGAGGAAAGAGATTACAAAGATAAACTGGAGATATTAGTAGAAGAGAAGATATCACAAGGACAAAACAAGCTAAAAAGAGACATGAAACTTTTGGGAGATTTACATTTTTCTGGATAAAGTAGCTAATGAAACTATGAATCCTCTGTATCAAATGATAGGTATGTTGATTTATTGTGCATTTCCAATAAATATTTGTGACTCCTCTCAGCTCCGTAACTTTTCTGTGTTTCAAGTAAACAACTCTTCAAGTAAACATGGTACAAAAATGAGTATGTGTTGTGAGAAGTACACTTAAAGGTTTGGGGTTTGGCTTTGAGGTTTTGTTTTTTTTTTTGTCAATGCATTTAAGTCCGACGGGCATTTCAACAGTGAAGGCTGACCTACAGAACACCTTGTGTCCTTACAAACAATTACCCATCCTACATTTTCTCCTATGGCATAAAATAGCACATTTGGCAGCAACACAGGCTACATAAGCAATCCAGTAGCATGACTTGGGGTAGGAGTTTAGGTGTCAAGGTGCTGACACTGGGGGGCCTGCAGGGGTGGTGTCTGTGAGAAGCTGGGAATAACCTGTCATGGACACAGACGGTTCCAGTGGAACCACTGCAGGGCACATCTGAGCCCAACAGTCAAGATAGTGGTGCCTCAGAGAAAGTGTGTGTAAGGAAGGGAAAAATCACTGCCTAGCAAGTGAGGAATATAGGAACTGACACTCCTTATCCCCCTGCACCATTTGGGATTGGCCAGTAAGGGCGTCAGGAGCGAGGGAGTGAAGGCGAGCCTGGGAAGAGGAGGGGAGGTGGAGTTTTCATTTTTATCTTTGTTTCCCACCACCCTCATCTATTTGATACTTCAAGGTTTATTTTTCATATTTTCTTTATCTGCTGATCTCACCCCAGAATGTGAGGCTGCATGTTCACTTGAGTGCTCAAGTGCTCTTACAAACTGACAAGCTATAGTTAAAAAACTCTGTCCCTCCTTGATCATCACACATGTTTTTTTCTCCTCACTTGGAAGTCAGAAGGTGTTTCTTCCATCCCAGGTAGAACTGGATCTCTCTTGGCCTGGTTCAAAACCAGGACACCATAAAAACCCACTTTAACAAACTGCTTGATGTTGAGCAGAAGGAACAGAGTGATTCAGGAAAAAGAAACACACCACAGGGCATCTTAAATCCCCAACAGGCTGCTGCTATAAACTAGATGAAAAACGGATCTTACTTAACAGCAAGCTGAAAAATCAGTGCTACTAAACCTTAATACTGGTTTTTACATCTAAAATGAGAACTCCACAAATACAAAAGAAATGAGAAAGAAGACTAGGCTGACTTAATAGAATCCTGCCATTTACCTTGGCTAGATTATAATTAGTGAAAATAGTTAAGAGAATTGTTTGATTTTGTAACCTTTTTACTGCTGATTCCAAGATTCTGATACTTTAGATGAGGAGGTGGTAGTAGCAGAAATCACAACTTTATGTCCATGAGAAAGCAAACCCAGAATAAGCAGAAACTTAAGTGGTTGAGAATGAACCGTCCAGTCAAGCAGGATAAAATAAATGCATAAATATGTGTACGTATATTAGAAATTTAAAAAGGCTAAAATTGGCTGTCATCCTTGGGACCACTTCCCTGGGGTCAGCAAAGGAGCAAATGATGATTTCCAGGTTATTCGAAAAAAACTGACCTGAGCAAGGACTACTGAGCTGTGCCTCTGAACTGCACTGAGCTCAGCACAGTGAATGAAGTGCACACATGAACTTACACATATTGGGACTTTTCTGATGTTGTAACTACAAGAACTGTATAAGGTGAGTATCAGTAACAGGACAAATACAACCTACAGACAGCAAAGTTGTCTAATGGATACTCACTTGCTTTTTAGACCATGTATCTCTTCTGCTGAAAATTACCTAGTAGAATATTTGCCTTCTAAACACGTCCAGTGTAAAATTTTAAAGCTGTTCTCAACAGTTCAATTATTTTAAAATATTTTAGAAGCTTTTTGAATTTTCTTTGGTATTTTGGGAGAAGCTCTGCATCTTTTTGGAGGCAGAGTAAGAACAGTAAGTAAAGGTATTTTTATCTCTTTAACAGATAACTTCTGCTTTCCACAGGCCTTTTATTCTTCAGTATATAAGAATCATGGATATATCTGAATGACTGCCCATGAAAAAAATTATATTTTAATTAAATATATATTGCATGCACGCATACACACAGGATCTTTAGTTGCCAACTAAATTGACTGGAATTAGTCTGCGCTTTTAGGTTCTTCTTATCAGTTCTAGAGTGATATTAACTGAAAATCATCACTATGTAAAGACTCATCAGTGGTATGTAGTTAATGTGATACTTGCGTCCATCCATTTCACCGTAAATAAATGCCTACATCAAAGTGTTTATTGATTTAGGAAGCACTCAGTGCCTGGATAGGTACAGACATTAAACACCTCAGTTCTAGACATAAACTTCCTTATCAGCCATTTTTGAGGCATGTTGGTTGCCTGCAAATTTATCAAACTGCTAATTGTGCTAATTTTTCCTGTGGACAGAGAGCTTCAGTCTTCAGGTGCTGTCAATCTGATATCATTTACAAGCACTAAAGATAAATTTTGACTTACCTTTGATAATTTAGTTTCTATGACTCTTTCCATATTATTCCAGACAATAGGGCTATGCTTTCCACAAGAAGAAGAGTATATACAGAGACCCAATCAGATTTTGTCATCCCTAAGGCAGGGGACTGATGACCAAGATATCAGAAGGAGAGTCTTTCAACAGCAGTAGTATCTGAACGATGTATAAGGAAACAACTGGAACAAATAATTTTTAGGAAAAAAATGTGAGGTACTAATAAACATCACCATCTGACCTCTCACAATAGCGTAATAAGAATTATGCTCATAAATAAAGGAGTTTCTAAAAGAGTGGGATGTCCAGAATAATGTGGAAGGAATTGAAGAATCACACATAACAGATCAGAGAGGTCAATACTTTCCTACTCTTAATTCCTTTCCACATTACTCCAGACAATAGAGATGTTTAAAGCAGGTGTACAGAGAAGATGAACAGATTAAAAAAAAAAAAGATAAATAAAAAGGAAAAAAAAGGGCAATTCAGCTTCAGCACAGAAGATTGTCTGAAGAAAATGTATTTTAAAAGATGCATCAGCAGACAACTGGACAACTTGATATTAGTGTCCAGAAAACGAACAATGCAAAGCTCACATACTAATGACAAATTATAATAATTGATTTGATGGCCTTTTCAGCCATACAACTATGATGGAGGAAGTAAACCTAGATGACTTTTTAACACATTAGCCTCCTCTTAACACTCTCAAACCAGTCAGCTGGAACTTATGAGAGGCTGTAAAACACAGTTGTAACTTTTAAATAAAACTAATTTTCTTGGAAGCAAAGCTTTGAAAGGACTCATACTGTTTTTTATTTTCAGGAAAAAAGTTAAGACACTATCATTTTAAGAGAAAGAAGAATACTAGCGTAGGACCTCAGTTTACAAAAGTTTACCACTCCTTGGAAAACAAATGAAAGCTTTGCAATACTATTCAGACATCGATGATGAAAAGGAAAAAAATTTATGCAGTGTAAAAACACTCCAACATTAAAAAAAAAAAAAAAAAAGAGTTTTAAACTGGGGTATATAAAAACACCAAGAAGATCCAGTTTGGTGAAACACTGAAAAGGCTTCCCAGAGAGGTGATGCATGCACCATCCCTGGAAGCATTCAAGGTCAGGTCGGACACGGCTCTGAGCAACCCGATCTAGTTGAAGATGTCCCTGCTTATTCCAGAGGGTTGGACTGGATGACCTTTAAAGGTCCCTTCCAACCCAAACAATTCTGTGATTCTATGATTATTTTTACATTGATGAGAACAAAACAAAAACAATGAACTTCAAGGACTCTGCTCCCCTTCCTCCCATTCCATAATCTTATTTAGAGGGAAAATTATGGCAGTGCCTTCCTTTGCTATTTTTGTAGTAAGTCTAAAAGGCCAAATGACAAAGAACCAAGAGCAGTTGGTATTTATGTGCTGTACTTCTATTAAGAACATAAAAGATGTTTTCCAGTAAGATGATAATTTATGGTAGGATACTACTGGATTTTGAAGCAACCTAGGAGAGCAAACATCAAAATACATAAAAATTACATGGGGCTTGACTAACATCATGGTACCTGTGACATTTTGCTGCTAAAGGTACAAAGTGGAAGGCAGTTTACTATCCACAGGTAAGGCTTGTATAGAACCTTGTATGTCTTAGGTCTATACAGTTATCTTTTCTCTGCCTAGTTGAAACCAAGAGAACTTAAGTAGTTTAAGTGGAGGAAACAGCACTTGTGAACTCAATGGGTTTTGTTCCTTCTGACTTTTGTGCCACATATGAGCTAAAAATCCCAAGACCTAACGTCTAAGATATTTGATATGAGATTAATCTTATGTCACATTTATTTAAGAAAATATTGTGGCAGTTCATACCATGTTCTGCAAGAAAAATTGTCCAAGGAAGAAGACAGAGATCGTAATGTGAGATTGCTCTATTAAATCACTGACTTCCCTGAGGTTCCACTACTCTAACTGCATCATAACCAGAAACACAAGACTGTTTCCTGTCTATGTGCTGTTCCATAAAAGAGTTCCCTTATAAATCATGATGATCTGTTACTACTGTGTATACTGCAAGAATTCCACATCAAACTACCTGCTTCGATGCTTCAGGTGAAGCACCTAGCACAGCTTTCCACTTCTGATCATAAGAAGTGCAAGAACAGACCTTCAGAGACTGGCAGCTCATGAAAACAATTTCCTGTAACACAGGCTTCTTATTCACAGCATTGCAGCTTATGGGCAAACAGAGTGGAACAAAGAGTATTTCCTCACATTTTTCCTTCTGGTCTTATTAAAAAGGAGTTATGGCTATGTCCTTTTTTTGGGTACTTATTTAATAATAATTAAAATTTGATAATAATAAACTCAACTGGGGTTGTTAGCTGATAAAATACAGTCATGATCCTAAAATCTGTTCCATAGACATTTCCACTAATGACATCTTAGTGTGATGTCATAGCTTGTTGTCATGAACTCCCTTACACTTTTGTTAAATAACCAACTACCTGCTTGAAAGAACATTATAGTTACAATCCTTCTCAACCACACAAGTCTATCTTTGGACTTTCATCAAAAGATTGGGATTCATCTACCTTTAATACCCAGGGCTGAGTTTAACTTTACTACAGAAGTCCTTCCCCACATCCCCAACAATTTCAGCACACTGGAAAAAAGACGTCTTTTGTTAAGTTAAAAAAAATTTGCAGTCCCAAACAAAGCAAAAGCCGTGTGCTTGAAGGATGGCTTCAAAGATGGTGAGGGAGAAAATTCCCTTCAGTTTGTTCTCCTGGGGCTACCCAGAATCTGGCCTGGCCAGGCACAGGTGCGTCAATGCACCAAGGTAAAAAAACAGCACAAATGAAGCACAGGAGGTTTTAGGTCAGCAAAAGAACCTTAGTGCCATAATCACTTTTACTTAATAGAGAATCTCTTTTCTGGTGTGTGAACCGCCAAACACAGGAGCTGCCATGCCAAAAGGGGAATAACTGAGTATGTTAAGCTGAATCAATGTTTGTCACTAAAAATTAGAAAAGCAATGTGAAAGTGGATAGGTTGGTTATGATACTGCCCAAACTTCTCTATATGGAGAGTTCCTATTTCACTTCCGAGACAATTGAGAAAAAGAAGTGTTAGTTACTATTACGACAAAATTTTTCCACAGGGCATATTGATAACATTCTTAGATAAATGTGTAGACCAACACTGTTTTGTAAGAAATGTACAGCCCAGTTCAGTCAGTCAGTATTGCTAACTTTCCTATAACAAATATGGGTGATACTGTAAAGCTGAAGAAATGAAATCTTGCCAGTGCTCTATAGGGGACTGCCTTGTAATGTGCCTACAGGTAGGATTGTGGCAGGGAAAAGAACTGCCAGATAACAGATGTGGTATAAAGACTGGAATGGAAGGTGAGAAGAAAGAGAGAAAGAGTCTGTTAAAGAGAAAACTTGAAACAAGCAAAAGAACTGAGACCTTCCATGGTACATAAATGAAAAAGAATTACTCTGTATATCCCTGAAAGCGAGTGAAATTTGAAGCTGAAAGTAAGAAGGGCTAATGAAAGAGTGCAAATTGGAAATGACAGTTGAGAGAGGGAGGAAAAAGGTGCGTAAAGGCAGACCAATATGGCATAAGTTGAGACGGAAGAGGCAAAAGATACAGAGAAAAACAGGGGGAAAATGCAGTAATCTTTTTACAAAGTTGAACTTCATGTTTCTTGCAAGACAACTATCTCACTACCTCCAGAAGAGTAGCTGAAACAGAAGAAATGGATAAAGTTGCTCAGTGAGAACATAAAGAAGAAAAATGAGAGAATCTTAAACAAAAGTGTCGAAACTATCACTTAAAAAAGCAGTGGCTGAGGTACAGATAATTTGAGTAGCACAAGAGAAGTAAAGAAAAGAGTGACCTTTTTATTAAAGAAACAACAGTAGCTTAACTGAATGGGTATTTTCTTTGAAAAGATGTCTCTAAGTAATTAGACACTTGGATATTTCCAGGGTATCAGAGACATCTGGAAGGGAATTGAAGCTGTTGGTATGTTTATATTGGATTTACTTTATTTTTTTAATAAAAAAAGCATATAAAAGCCAAATTGACACAGAACTTTAAGTAACTGCATTAGCAAATCTGAATTTTCGAAGAAGCATAGTACTGATAGGAAGTTACTCATTTTGAAGAAAAAATATTAAAACTAACAATTTTTTTTTTTGTTGTGGTCTCCTACTCTGGCAATGAAAGCATCAGAAAATTGATTGGGTCTTCATCTGTGCAGGCTGATTAAAGCATAACCCTATTGTCTGGAACAATATGGAAGGCAGCTAGAGGAAATAAAATCCACAGAAAACAAAACACACTTAGTCAAAAAATATACATACGTCTCAAGATATTGATGTCTTATGCAATAATTACAATGAAATATTAACACACAGAAAAGAGTCACATGTGAAAACTGGTAAGATTTTGCTATTAAACAGCTGCAGCATTCTGACAGGAATTGCCTAGGAAACATAGGGGGGCACTGACGATGCTGCACTAAGTCCTTACTCAACTGCTTTGAGAGACATTTCAACCCTGACAGCATTTTTATTTGCTTTGCTTTATCAGGCACAGAAGAATTAAGCCAAAGATTGTATTAAAGTGGAAAATTCTTTTTTTTTTTTTTTTTTTCCCAGTTTTCTTATGATCAAACCAGCATAAGCTCATGTTGAGTAACATTTAGAGGGATTGAGCACTCAGTACCCAAATGCACATTTAATGGTTACATTCTACCAGCAGTTTAGCTAAACTGTGGGCATTTATTATGCTAACAGAGTTTTCAGTGACAGGTTATTTTTGAGCTCTTGTTTTGCAGGCCAGGCTGTGTCAGAAGAACAGAACTCTGCAGTACAACATGCATAGCACTAAATAACTTTGAAGGAAAATTTCTTACCTCCAGCAACTAGCCCAGACTCTCCTAATTGAATTGCTACCCCAAAGCCACCAAGCTTTACCGGGGCTGAATTCTCTTTTGAGGCAAGCAGTACACAGTGTGGCTGAAAAGAAAAAAAATCCAGACAAATTATTATACTGTTTGAGAAATAGAATTTGTATTTTAGAACTTATTTTCATAAATTTGCAAACATAAGCTAGAAGTTTGTGCTGTTTGTTTGTTTGTTTTAAATCATGTTTTGATTTCGGATTTTTTTTTTTCCCTCTCTGCCATGAACTCCTCTTTCTGCATTGGTTTCCTTTCTCTTGTCCCAGGCACAGCAAAACGCTTTCAGGAATTACAGACCTTGGGAGGAACACAAAGTGAAATCATACTAAAGTGGAGATAAAATGTCATGCCTATAATTTCTTACCTGGTATTACTTTTTCTTTTCACCTTCCCCCTTAAGCCTTACACTGTTTCAATTCTCCAGCAGAAATATCCTGACTATGATAGACTTTGTGGGATTTTATCCTTCACAGAGAACAGAAACCACTATTTTGAGCCTTAATCACAGAATTCAGTGATCACTTCTCAAATGCAGGAAAGAAAAGGAACATCCCTGTGATGTTTCTAATACATATTCTAGTGAAGGATATTGTTTAGGTTTCTAAACTGTATTCCAGGCACAGTCACCTATACCTTTGATTTTCCACAAATAAGAGTGAGGTGTAACATATAAAAATGAAATAATATTATACAACAATCTGGATAGATACTGACTGGTGTAGAAGGAAGCAACATGCGTACAGAATCTATCAGAAAACAGTTAATACATGGATCCAAACTATTGCATTTAATATAGAACAACTTCCTGCGTTTACTTAAAACCTCTCTTTTAAATAAATAAATACCGTAGTCTTTAAAAGGAAGAATGTCATATTTGTATACTACTTCCTCAGACTATGTTACTGCTTAAATTACAAAACGAGGAATTCAGTGCACAGGAGGTATGAGAATTTCAATCTGACTACCTGTAAAGTCATCATCTGTAACCACCCACGTCTTCTCTTAAAAAAGTTGCAATTGCATGAGAACAAACACCTCTGAGACAATGCTCTTGAGATCTTCATTACATTTCGGCTTCCCTACGCCAGGTCTTCTAGAAGCCACTTTTAAATGTCCAGTTTATAAATGTAATTTTCAATTCCTTACACCCTGTTTAAAACAGTATTACCAGGTGGTATTATTGCTGTGCATTGTATTTCACTTCTGCCTTACTGAAATGGTTAAGCTGCACATTCTGGGCACTTTAACAACCTCTCACTGCTGTCATTTTCAGTCAAAAAGAACAACCTCAAATTTCCAGCTCTAGGCAAGGAACAAGGTAGATGGGAGAACTACACCAACAAAAGCAAAATGTACCATTTCACTGTGGTGTTGATCTGTCTTTACCCTACACTTGAAAAAGTGACACTGTTTCCGTGGCAGTGCTGAGACAGCAGGCTGTACCAACATCATTATCACCCAAAAAGCCACCGACAGTGCTCACCAGACACAAAGTTCCTGAGGAAAAAATTAAGATCTCCAATTCAGAGTGAAACTCTGAGAAAAATTTATTATAGAACCTCTCCCAGCAAAGCCCAGATAAACCAAATTTTGCCAGTTAAAAATGTCTTTAAAAAAACAAAACAAAACAAAACCCACCCTACTTGCAACACCAGTTAAACTTCCCCTTGTTGCCAATTGTACCGTGTCAGCTGATGCTCATCACTTTCAGAGAGAAGCTTTCTAATAAGAGGACCTGCATGTTACTCCTCCCTGTCTTCACCAGCGGTTTTGAAGATCAGCAGAAGTTCTTGTTAACACATAAATGGTAAGTGGCTTCTTTTGTACTTAAGCTGCAGTAAAAACAAATTTCTATTGAAGTTTCTCTTAACTGCAAAGGTGCCACTGACCCTCAAGCCCTTTCTTAAGTATAGCTACGTTTGTAGAACATGCTGCTTGCTTATGGGTGACACAACTCATGAGGGTGAAAAGTTATGTCTCCAATGCATCTGCAATGTAATCAATGCTTCTCTCTTTCTTGTTGATCTAAACTCATCACTGCTTATGCAAATCACGATGCCAAGCATTTTTACAGGAAAGCAACAAACAAGAAATCATAGCAGCAGAGAGGCTTCAAGATGTATTTGAAAGCATTGTGTTTTTAAATCGGCCTTTTAAAATAACTTCTTGCCCTGATAATATCAAATGGCAAATATGACAACAGCTGTTTTTGAAACTGCTAACATACTCTGCAAGTTTATTGCAATTGTATGGGCAGACAACATGGGATGTTAAAATATTTTAGACTGTCCTCTCAGTGGTTCAGATCCTGTATGCAAATTAGATCTTCATAAGAATTTTACCTAAAGTGTTGCCATTTTTTCCCTGCTGTAGCTGTATCACACACTAGCATGCAAATTGCATAGCCTAGACATAGATTTAGCCTAAAACCTATTTTCAGGTTATATATATATACAGCAGCTGTCGGTTTGGTTTGGTTTGTTGTTTTTTTTTTTTTTTTTTAAACAGTTGCCAGACAACAAAGTTCAGAGAACCAAAACCACTTCTGAAATTTTTGTGAGATTAGGGAAAAAAACTTTTCCTCTCTAAGAAATAAAATTCTAAAGAAAGTTTTAAATGGAATCTCTTGTTGCTATGACAAACAAGTTGAAAAAAAAAAGAAGTTGTATAATTACAAATCAGTCTTAACCATCTCTCTAAACGGCTTAGTGTCATTCTGTTCTAACCACAGCCTTTTTTGGTTTTCCTTCCTTGGTCAAAACTGACTTTTATCTTCCAGATTGTACCCTCCTGGTCAGCAATAAGCTTATTGAAATTAAAAACTTTGAAATGAAAACAAGGAAAACAAGATTTTAAAACAATCTGTTATTGCATTAATGCAATTCCCAGCTAATACTATTTTATTTGTGTAATATTGATTTGTGAACAGTCAAGGAAAGGAAAAAAAAAACAACTAAACTTATATGAAGACACAGATAATTAAAGACAAGCTACTGTAATAGTACTGGTTCACAGTGTTCTAACAGGTTACATAGCCAAAGAAATATTAATTCACAACTGCTTTTCTAACTGAAAACTGCTGACTTGCACGTGAGAGATCCTGGTACTTATTTAAAACTAACAACAGTGAGTTTAGACTTGTTTTAATATATTTCTATGTACTTTGTATCGATACCGAGAATACTTCACTTAGCTATGCTTACCTGTCCTTGCATCTTAAAAAGTTTTCTTAGAAAGACTAATCCTAAAAAACTAAACTTTAAAAATCCCTATTTGTACTTATAGCTAAAACAAAAACAACAACAAAAAAGATTTCTTGAGTTTGCAGCAAAACTTAATAGTTGATTTTTAAAACAATACAAGACAGTAATGAAGATGCAATTACAACACCAGTTATCTGTTTGAGTACTCTATATCCTCTGTTCTTGCCTACAGATTATTCTAGACTGACATTTATAATGATATCTGGCTGCAAGTCCTTCTACTCAGCTACAGCAGCACTTTGGTATATTTACTTCCTTTAGTTACTGCCTTTTATGTTTATATCACATTAGACTGTATGCAATGAAGCAAACAGACATGAGAAGATGATCTAATGGAGACCTAATTCTCAAACTTTCTCTTTGTTTCTTTACACAACAGCTGAAAAAACCCTCATAAATCATGGCTGCAGCTTCAGCTGATTCACTGACACACAAAAACTTCTGGAGCAACCAAACCAACATGGCCATAAATGCCTCAGAAATTCAAAACAATGACAGTTGTCCCTTAGACGACAACTCGCTGTCACTCACTTTGATAGTTTTTTATTCCATAATTTTTGTTGTTGGATTGGCTGGAAATATTATAGCCCTGTTTGCCTTCCTGTGCATTCATCAGAAAAGGAATTCTATCCAAGTTTACTTGCTAAACGTGGCTGTTGCAGACCTTCTGCTGATCTTCTGTCTTCCCTTCCGAATACTCCATCACGCTAACAAAAATATTTGGATGTTTGGACGGATTTTATGCAAGATTGTAGGAACTCTGTTTTACATGAACATGTACATTAGCATAGTACTGCTGGGACTAATTAGTCTAGATCGTTACATAAAAATAACTCGGTCTGTGAAGCGTCCTAAAATGTTAACTCCGACACGAAGTATTCAGATTTGTTGTGTCGTGTGGGCAATTGCACTATCAGGGTTTACAGTAGTAGTTGCACCATCTTTCTTTAAGAGTGAGGACAGCAATTCTACTCTGTGCTTCCATTACCGAAGTAAACGGAAAGCAAAGACAGAAGCGATTTTAAATTATATCACGGTACTAATTTTTTGGATAGTCTTTTTCCTCTTGATCCTTTCGTACCTCAAAATCGGCAAGAGCCTCCTGAAAATTTCGAGGAGAAGATCAAATTTTCCCAACGCAGGAAAATACACCAAGACAGCAAGAAATTCCTTCATTGTACTCATCATTTTCACCGTCTGTTTTGTTCCTTATCACATCTTCCGGTTTGCCTACATTACATCACAGCTACAAAACCCCTCCTGTTATTGGAAGCAGATCATTCACAAATGCAACGAGGTGATGCTCATATTTTCATCATTTAACAGCTGCCTAGACCCAGTCATGTATTTCCTGATGTCCAGAAGCGTCCGTAAGGCTGTATTCCAACTCATTTGCAGAAAGATTCACGGAGATTCAAGCCTAAACACGGAAAGCACTTCAGACATAAAACTTGGACAATATACACAGGAGAGATTATCTACTCTCACTCCCCACTCAAGTTACTCAAGGAAGAAGTTTGTGGTTTGACTGTTTAAATGAATGGATTTCTCTATGATGTTGCTCCAGAATATCAGTTGCAGATCACGAAATGCTCAACTCTACAGCTACTAATCCTGCCTCTTTCCTCCTGGTCAAAAAATGAGAAGTCTTGCTTCTGGTTGTGAAAACGAGAAGTTACTTTTCAGAAGTATTTCGCTCTTGTTTATCCGTGAAAACAAATTAGGAAGTTCTGGGACAACCTGTGTTGGACTAAACTAGAACACTAACTCTTTAAGGAGATTTCCACGAAGGTGTTCAGACCTGTATAAGGAATCTTGTATATATACATTAATATTAGTAACTTGTGTATGTAAATAATAGATGAATTTTGCAAAAAGTAAATTGTGTTCCTATTTGAAAGATCTATATAAACCATTACAGATTTTATACAACTCTCTGTTTTAACAGGTTTCAAAAAGATTAGTATTTCAACTACGTTTATAAGTGTATTTTTTTGGAAGAAAGTATTTTAGAATTTAGCAGCATATGTGGCTTGAAAATGAGGTGAAGAATACAACAGCTATTAATTCAGTTAGAATTACAAAAGATACACTTAGTTTTATTAAACAGCAAAATTAAAATATTCAAGCCTCCTAAACCCCTTATTATATTTTCAAGAGTTTAATGAATGTCAAGGTCGAACACCTAAGGAAAAGCAAGCAATGCTTTCAGAAAATCAGAATTAACGAAGGAGAGATGACATGGAGGTATTTTCAATTACCTAAGATTTCCTTCAAACTCTGACACATTTGGTGGCTGCAGCTACACAAAGTAGTTCAGCAAGGCACATAAACTCAGAGAACTGAGCACAAAGGGCAGCCTGGCTCAGTCACTGTTCTACTTACAGATTTCCACAGCCACACGTTTCAGCTGCACGCTTGTGATTAAAATAATCTTGGT